>NC_092503.1:139694817-140008317 GCF_047511675.1 Marmota flaviventris
TAGAGCTCACACATTCCTCAAGGCTGTCACTCGGGGAGATGTTAATGCATTCCAGGGATGATCTTTGTTTCAAACATTTCTGAAAGCTGCTCCTCGTCCTGGGCTTCCACTATACCCACATAAGCCACTGCTTTTTACTATGTAGCTAATTGTTTGTGAAAACCTCTGTCTTCCTTCAAGATTGTCAGCAGCTTAAGAGTAGCAACTGAAATTGTCTTTTCATCTCATCACATCCCTGGTGTCTAGCTGAACACTTGGCAAATTTGCAATATTGATGGAATGAATAACTCAGACATTCTTTTGCATGCTGTCTCTGTGGCTGGAGTTTCATTCTTTGAGGGTCAATTTACTTTTTGGAAACAGAAGTCATGGGAGTCAAGTATGAATAAAGAGGCCTTAAATACTACTCAATGTATGTGTTGAAGGCCATTCTGAAAAGGAAGTTTATAGAGTAAACAAGCAGGTCCCTTAAGGCAAATAATTTAAAGGGTAATGGGCAAATATAGGAATTCTCACATGCTTCTTAAAACAGTCAGGGATTCATAATAACACTTCATGAAAAAACAAATCTAAAAGTAAGCCATTTTCTGCATTAGTGTATATGAAGGAAAGAAAAGCACGAAAATCATTTATATAGAATGTTTTTTAAAATGAACCTTTACGTATACACAGACTTCATATTCTGGCAATTATGTAATAGCATAAAAGGGCCAAAAAACATTTAGCTTTTCTACTTGGCTTTCTGCTCCATACCTTTCCATTTCTCTACCTTTTAGCCTAAAGCAAATTACTAGTCTAGGCAAAATGAAAAAGAGCCTCAGCTGCGGGCGGGAACATAAGCCTGTAATCCTAGGTACTTGGGGGTATAAGTCAGGAGGACAGCAAGTTTGAGGCTAGCCTGGACAATTTAGTGAGAATAAAAAATAAAAAAGGCTGGGTGGGGTGTAGCTCAGTGGTGGAGTGCTTCTGGTTCAATCCCGGTACTGGGGAACAAAACAAAACAAAACAAAACCAAACAACAAACCAAACCCAGCCTTGTTTTTTCCTCCGGTTCATATTTTTGCTATGGTAGTAGTTACAGGTATTGTAATTACTGCTGTAAATGATCTTTTCCCAACATGTACAGAATGCAGAGCTGTGGAGAATGCAATAATGGGGATAGTTTCAAAAGATAACCTGGATCAGTAAAGAAAAGAGTAATGCTAACACCAGGTTGGAAGATATGCTAAGGATAAGCATCTCTGTGAATTAAACCAGAAGCAGGTGGCCTAGGTCCTGTGTGCCATGTGCTCCTGGTGACCCAATTCAGGGTTGAAGCTTGACCCTCTACATCCAGCATTTGTTACTGAATATACTATATTTAATATATTTAAATGTCAACTTTTAATCCAAATAAATGTGTGTGCAGAGCTAATCTACCTAGAGTTCCTACCTTCTCTCCCTCCTTTCATGCTGGGAATCAAACCCAGGCCCCTTATGTACCCTAAGCAAGTGAGCAAGTGCTCTACTACTGAGCTACATTCCCAGCTCCCCTCTCCTTTTTTTGGACTTAAAAAAATACAGACATCACCAGTGGATCAAAATACTTTTTAAGGGCTCAAAGCAAGTTAATTTCCTTCTCCTAAAACTTCCAAAAGGAAAAAGCAAATGATGTCATTTTCAGCATTAATATCAATCATAACAAGAGTAAAAAAAATCTAAACAAATGTAATCCCCAAAATGATTTTCAGTAATGTCCAAAGAAGTTGAAAATAAAAATAGTTTTTTTAAAAGATCATGTATAAAAAGTAAGGTTGATTTTATGTAGTTCATGTGAATGGCAAGGACACAAGAATCAATACTGAACACCTGAAAGCAAGTTCTATTCTATATTTAATAAAAAAGGTCTTGAGAGTAGACTTCAAAAACTACTCAGCCAATTGTCTGTCTCTGCTTCTTAACTGCCATGGAACTTGTCACAGTTTGGATCTGGATGTCCTCAAGGCCTATGTAAAGGCTTGGTTGCCAGCCCACTACTGAGAGGAGTTGGGACTCTGGAGGTGAGGCCCACAGGAAGGAAGTCAGGTCACTGGGGATGTGCCACTGAAGGGGATATTGGGACCCCAGCCCCTTTCTGTTTCTTGGCTTCCTGGATGACATGTGCTGAGCAGCCTCCTTTGCAATGTGCTCCTACCATGATGTAATGCATGGCATTGGGCCCAGAAGCAACAGGACCAAGTGACCATGAACTGAAAACCTCTCAAACTGTGAGTCAAATAAACCTTTCTACTTGATCTCAGGTATTTTATCACAGTAATGGAAAGCTGACTAATACAAAAACATTTTTTTAACCCTAAAGACAGCCAATCAATAATCCACTCCAGTTTCTAGAAGCACTGAAACTGATATAGACATTCTTATGTATGCTCAGCCAAGTCAATGCAAGCTTCCTGCCACTTTTCACTGTTTTGGTTTTCATGGATTTATCCATCAGATGCTATCTAATAAATACCTGTATTTCTCTATCCTGCCATGGAAATTTCTGCTGGTGATAATGCTATAATGCCCTTGAGAACCCAGAGGAATCAAACATGCTCAGTTAGGACTTTTATACACGAGGCCTTGGCCAGGACAAGACTGTGTCCACATGGACATGACACTTCTGGAAGCAGGGACCATTATGCATACTATCTATCACTTATTTAAAACATTCCTGGGGCTAGGGTTGTGGCTCAGTGATAGAATACTTGCCTTGCATGTGTGAGGCACTGGGTTCAATCCTCAGCACCACATATAAATAATAAAGGTATTGTGACTATCTACAACTAAGGGAAAAAAAAAATCCCAAATAAAAACTAAGAATCTTATGAGATCTGCTGGCAACCCCTATAGATCCCACAGATCCTGGTTTCTGAGTAATGGCTTACTAACATTTCAACATAGTGAGAATTTAGCTGCAGTTCAGAATAACTCCTCTCTTCATCCCCCATCTTTCTTAAGGACACTGATTGCTATCACTTAGGCATTGTGGCTAAAAGTCCAATAGAGGAGCAAGGCAGGTTAAGGAATAAAATAAGAGCCTAGACAAGGTTGGGAGATAAGATAGTTTTGGCAACAGAAAGGAGGACTGTATTGGCTAGCTCATTATGTTTATTTTATAGCCCAAAGAGGAAAATGGCACACCCCAAACAGTATAGTGAGCCTATGGCAAAGCTAGGAGAAACTAGGGAGGGACGGACGCTGCAGTCTTTCTGCAGTGTGGTCTCCCTGCCACCTCACTTCTGGGGCTGGCCTGTACTGGCTTCTGCTCACAGGTATGCCATCTTAGCAAGTGGTTCTGACCCAAGCTAAGGAGAAGTCTAAGACACACTGTAGGAAAGAGAGAAACAAATTCATAGTAACAAAAAGATAACTGTGTTCTCTTTCAACTTATAAAGAGAAAAGGCTTCATTTCATGACTGGTTGACTCTGTTGCTTTGGGCCTGGGGCACATCATGGTTGGAGTGTGTAGTGGAGCAAAACCACTCACCTCAAGGTGGCAGGGAATTGAAAGGAAGGGAAAGACCAGGGCCCCAGTCGTCTTCCGGGGCACACCTGCAATGACCCAAAGACTTCCCACTAGTCCCCCCTCATATTCTTCCTCCTCCCAATAGTGCCCTAACACGTAGGCCTTGGGGAAGACAATTCCAATCATCACAGTGGTGTGTCAAACAAATATTTCCTTTTCAATATTTTCTGCTAAATGGGAGAAAGAACAGAGCCTGTCTGGCCCCAGAGGAATGCTGGTCTAGAGGAAAGTTAGGCTTTGACAGCACAGCACATTGGCAAAAGGCTGGAAAACATGTTACCAACCACTGTTCAGATGCCTTACATTTACAGAGAGCTTCATAGTTCAAAATACTTTACATACATTGCCTTTTTGGACTCAGACAGACATAAGAGATAAAATGAATAAAACGGGTGGGTTCAAAGTTTTCTCTGGTTATACATCCCTCTGACAAAAGAGTAAAATAAAGTGAGTTTTTTTTGGGGGTGGGGGGCTGGAGGAACCAGGGATTGCTTAACCACTGAACCTCAGTCACAGCCCCCATTTTTATTTTTTTTAGTTTGAAACAGGGTCTTGCTAAGCTGCTTAGGGCTTAGCTAAATTGCAATCCTCCTGCCTCAGCCTCCTGAGCTGCTGGAATTACAGGCAAGCCTCATCACGTTGGGTTCTTTTTTTTGAGGAAGGAGGTTTACTGGCAGTTTAAAAACTTGTTATCTCAAAGCTAAATACAACACACATTTGTATGTATATACAAACACGTGCACGTGGGTGCAAGTTCTTAAGAGAATAGAAAATGATGTGGATACCACACCTTTATTGATAGACATGGTTTTCTGACTGAAAAGTAAATGCATGATTGAAAAAAAATTAAACCAAAAAGAAAATGGATAAAACACTCCTCAATAAATCAAAGTTAGGACTAAGTTGTTTTTTTCTTTACTGTGATAAAATTTATATAACATAAAATTACCATTTAGGCTCTTTAAGAATAACTTATTCATGTATTTTTTATATTGTGGTTAATTATAAATCATAGAATTTACTGTTTAAACTATCCACTGTACAGTTCAATGGCATTAAGTTCCCGAACTTTCCACATTGTTCCAGAACTTTTTCCATCATCCAAAACTGAAACTCTGTACTCATTTAAATACAGGCTCCTCACCATCTTCTCCCCCAGCAACCGCCACTCTTCTACTTTCTGTCTGTAAGAATCTGATGACGCTAGGTACCTTATATAAATGGAATAGAGCAGTATTTGTCCTTTTATGATTGGCTTATTTCATTTGGCATAATGTCTTAAAGGTTCATCAACACTGTAGCAAGTGCCAGAATTTCCTTCCTTTTTAAAGCTGAAGTACACATTATCATATTTTTACCCATGTATTCTGGCTACTGCAAAAACATGCAGAACATGATCCTGCTTTTAATTCTTATGGGTCTATATTCAGAGGTGGACCCGCTGGACCATATAGGAATTCTATGTTTAATTTTTTGAGCAATAGCCCAAGGTTGGTTTTTATAATACTATGGTCCAATACACTTGTAATACATTTCAGGCTATGGCTCTGCTTACCAGTAATTTCTTACTGTGCTTAATCATAGGAGATGTGACTATGGCAGATGGAGTCTTATTAGGCTGGCCACACAGGCTAATCAATTTCTTTTATTTCCAGCCACACACCACAGTTTCTCAGGTAGGGGGAAAAAATAAGCTAAATCTCAACATGTGACCATAAATTATGACTTAGTTGAATAAGCAAATTTGCTTACTGGGCTAACCTGAGAATGCTAGCGTCTCATAGGAGCTGGTTACCAATGAAATCTGAAGAGCTGCCAATCCTAGAGGCCTCTATAGAACATCTGGATTCTTCTGAAGTTTATGCCACTTGCTACTCCACGTGCTCTAGTCCTTTCTTCTGGGGCTGCCTTGTAGAGTAGCCACATGTATACACTGGAGCACTTCCCATTTGGGGAACTAAATGTGTAGGTGTTATCTACTGACTTCCTTCTCATGATGATTTCAGTACTTTGTTGTTTCTTGACTCATTCTTCCACTTACATTTTAGGCTCTTATGCTAAAGATCTTCCCAATACCCTGGCTTATACACAGAATCTAACATATTCAAATCTAATGACTCATAAAGCTTCCCTAATGTCACCTACCCATAAGTTTGTTGCAGGCTGGATCTCACTACAATTTAGAACATGTCCAAGCCCAGGATCTTGACTCATCCTTCTGTTTTTCTCAGTCTGTTACCTATGGTTTTGTTCTTCCTCCTCAGTGTGACTTCTGGCTCATCACTCATTCCCATTTTCCCAGCCTACAGCCCCTGCCAGCTTCCCAGCTGCTCCACCAACTTGGTTCTGGAACAGCTGATGCCCAGGGTGGCCTTGCTTCACCTGACCCCTGCTGCCGCATTGTCTTCACACTTCTGGCCCAGAAAAGATGGTGCAAATCTTAGTTCTAAGCTGCTCTTGAATGATGTAAAACAGGACTGACTGATGGTAGTACTGAAGTCTATCATTCAACTTTGTTGTCTATCATTCTAACTTTGTTATTCCTGCTGTACAGCTAGCCTCTACCCTTTTTCCCCCCTTTTTCTTTTGGTGCTGGGGATTACAAGCTCCCAACTGCATGCTAAGCAAGTGCTCAAGGGCTGAGCTACACCCCAGCCCCTGAGTACCATTCTTAATGGAGAGCTTCTCATCCTCCTGGCATCTACTACTTTCAAGCAACACATCCCAGGCCTATGACCCAGACTTTAGGCACAGTTTTGCTTTCCTAATTTTTTGAAAGGATTTGGACTATTTAAGATGAATTTTTACTTGAAGAGAATCAAAACATAAAATAAAAACACTGATATATTTGATTACATATTATAAGTCTTAAATCTTTTTTTCTTTAACAGCTAAAAACAAACTATGTCCAAAAGGCAAGAAAAGAAAATGTTTTCGACTTTTTGTCTCAAATTTGTTCTGTATGTCTTTTAATCTATTCTCCCCCCTCTTTTCTCTGACAGACTTTTAGACTAATTTAGGAAACCATACTTTTCTGGTTGCTCTAGAACCAGGCTCTGTTAATTATTTTTTTATTCTTTATTGTGTTTTCAATGATTTCTTAGGTATTGTCTCCTTCCTCTTCATCAATATGATTACATTTACAACCTTAAAAAATAAAAACCTTCCAGATGGACCCATCTATTTCCTAGGTTCTCAAAACTCACACTGTTCCTCCAGCTCTTTCCTAACAAACTGGTTCCTCTGCCTCCTGACCACACACCTACCCTCTGCCAGGTGAATGCTACAAATGGCCTCCCAGGCATCCTTCCGTTGCTCTCTTTAAGCAAAGGACACAGCCAAATACCATGATGTGCCACTCTCCCCTTCCTGCTGCAGACTCTCTCTAGGCAACAGAACCCAGTTCCACTTCTTTTAAGGTGAAGACCCCCTGGTTTTAAGTTTTCATTTTCAACTGCTGTTAGATATACCTAGAAGATGTAGCACTAGCTGTGTGGTAGTACACACCTGCAATTCCTGTGTCTGGGAGGCTGAGGCAGGAGGATCGTGAGTTTAGGACCAGCCTCAGCAATTTAGCAAGACCCTGTCTTAAAAAAAAAAAAAGGGGGCACAGTACTGACTTCATAGACTCCAACTGCCTCTAAGAGAACTTGCTCTTCTTTCACATGGATCTTCCTTGTTCCCTATTGCTGTTAACATCATTCCCTGAATCAGGTGAGACACACCCACAATTTTTGCATTGGTAGAAAAAGAACAAATGTACTCTGCCCATAACGAGGTAGCTCAGACTTGACCAGCCCTCTGCCCAGAAATCAGGTGGTATTTTCTCCTGGTCCTATTATTATGGACAATTAAACCCAGATAGGTATTAATACTGTGACATTTCTGAAATCCTACAATGAAGACTAAAATTAAATAAATGATGTTAACATTTTAGAATAAGCTAAAGTATAAATGTGGAAATTGGGTTTGTAATGACTATTTTTGTATTGTTTTAGCTATTCATTTAGGTGTTTAAAGAGTTTTAAAGAAACAGCTATATTAGATTCATAACTGCTTTGGAAATTGCTTAAGAAAACATAAATGAGCTTATAATCAATGCTTAAATGTTTTTCAGAGATTCATTTTAAAGTTTCTCTCATTATCAAGATGAATAAATAGACCATTGAGAATTGACTTGTGCATGGTCATAAGTCCTCTGGATATTAAAAGCCAATCAATATGTTAGATGTATATAATACATATATCTCTTTTTGTCTTTTTTTTTATGGTTTCTTTTTTTTTTATTGGTTGTTCAAAACATTACAAAGCTCTTGACATATCATATTTCATACATTTGATTCAGGTGGGTTTTGAACTCCCAATTTTACCCCAAATACAGATTGCAGAACCACGTCGGTTATACATCTACATTTTTACATAATGCCCTATTAGTAACTGTTGTATTCTGCTACCTTTCCTATCCTCTACTATCTCCCCTCCCCTCCCCTCCCATCTTCTCTCTCTACCCCATCTACTGTAATTCATTTCTCTCCTTGTTTATTTTCCCATTCCCCTCACAACCTCTTATACGTAATTTTATATAACAATGAGGATCTCCCTCCATTGCCATACAATTTCCCTTCTCTCTCCCTTTCCCTCCCACCTCATGTATCTGTTTAATGTTAATCTTTTCTTCCTGCTCTTCCTCCCTGCTTTGTTCTTAGTTGCTCTCATTATATCAAAGAAGACATTTGGTATTTGTTTTTTAGGGATTGGCTAGCTTCACTAAGCATAATCTGCTCTAGTGCCATCCATTTCCCTGAAAATTCCATGATTTTGTCATTTTTTAGTGCTGTATAATACTCCATTGTGTATAAATGCCACATTTTTTTTATCCATTCATCTATTGAAGGGCATCTGGGTTGGTTCCACAGTCTAGCGATTGTGAATTGTGCTGCTATGAACATCGATGTAGCAGTATCCCTGTAGTACGCTCTTTTAAGGTCTTCAGGGAATAGTCCGAGAAGGGCAATAGCTGGGTCAAATGGTGGTTCCATTCCCAGCTTTCCCAGGAATCTCCATACTGCTTTCCAAATTGGCCGCACCAGTTTGCAGTCCCACCAGCAATGTACAAGAGTACCCTTTTCCCCACATCCTCTCCAGCACTTGTTGTTGTTTGACTTCATAATGGCTGCCAATCTTACTGGAGTGAGATGGTATCTTAGGGTGGTTTTGATTTGCATTTCTCTGACTGCTAGAGATGGTGAGCATTTTTCATGTACTTGTTGATTGATTGTATGTCCTCCTCTGAGAAGTGTCTGTTCAGGTCTTTGGCCCATTTGTTGATTGGGTTATTTGTTTTCTTATTGTTTAATTTTTTGAGTTCTTTGTATACTCTGGATATTAGGGCTCTATCTGAAGTGTGAGGAGTAAAAATTTGTTCCCATGATGTAGGCTCCCTATTTACCTCTCTTATTGTTTCTCTTGCTGAGAAAAAAACTTTTCAGTTTAAGTAGGTCCCATTTGTTGATTCTTGTTATTAACTTTTGTGCTATGGGTGTCCTATTAAGGAATTTGGAGCCCGACCCCACAATATGTAGATCGGAGCCAACTTTTTCTTCTATCAGACGTTAGTCTCTGATTTGATATCTAGCTCCTTGATCCACTTTGAGTTAACTTTTGTGCATGGCGAGAGGAGGGGATTCAGTTTCATTTTGTTGCATATGGATTTCCAGTTTTCCCAACACCATTTGTTGAAGATGCTATCCTTCCTCCATTGCATGCTTTTAGCTCCTTTATCAAATATAAGATAGTTGTAGCTTTGTGGATTAGTCTCTGTGTCCTCTATTCTGTACCATTGGTCCACCCGCCTGTTTTGGTACCAGTACCATGCTGTTTTTGTTACTATTGCTCTGTAATATAGTTTTAAATCCGGTATCGCTATACCACCTGATTCACACTTCCTGCTTAGAATTGCTTTTGCTATTCTTGGTCTTTTATTTTTCCATATGAATTTCATGATTGCTTTATCTATTTCTACAAGAAATGCCATTGGGATTTTGATTGGCATTGCATTAAACCTATAGAGAACTTTTGGTAATATCGCCATTTTGATGATGTTAGTTCTGCCTATCCATGAACAGGGTATATTTTTCCATCTTCTAAGATCTTCTTCTACTTCTCTTTTTAGGGTTTTGTAGTTTTCATTGTATAAGTCCTTCACCTCTTTTGTTAGGTTGATTCCCAAGTATTTTATTTTTTTTGAGGATATTGTGAATGGAGTGTTTTTCCTCATTTCCGTTTCAGAAGATTTGTCGCTGATATACAGAAATGCCTTTGATTTATGCGTGTTGATTTTATATCCTGCCACTTTGCTGAATTCATTTATTAGTTCTAGTAGTTTTTTTGTAGACCCTTTTGGGTGTTCTAGGTATAGAATCATGTCATCTGCGAATAGTGATAATTTAAGTTCTTCCTTTCCTATTTTTATGCCTTTAATTTCTTTCGTCTGTCTAATTGCTCTGGCCAGTGTTTCGAGAACTATATTGAATAGAAGTGGTGATAGAGGGCATCCCTGTCTTGTTCCAGATTTTAGGGGGAATGCCTTCAATTTTTCTCCATTGAGAATGATTCTAGCCTGAGGCTTGGCATAGATAGCTTTTACTATGTCGAGGTAAGCTCCTGTTATTCCTAGTTTTTCTAATGTTTTGAACATAAAGGGATGCTCTACTTTGTCAAATGCTTTTTCTGCGTCTATTGAGATGATCATATGGTTCTTATCTTTAAGTCTATTGATGTAGTGAATAACATTTATTGATTTCCGTATATTGAACCAGCCTTGCATCCCAGGGATGAATCCTACTTGATCATGGTGCACAATTTTTTTGATGTGCCTTTGTATCCGATTCACCAGAATTTTATTGAGGATTTTTGCATCTAGGTTCATCAGAGATATTGGTCTGTAGTTTTCTTTCTTTGATGTGTCTTTGTCTGGTTTTGGAATCAGGGTGATGTTGGCCTCATAGAATGAATTTGGCAGAGCTCCCTCT
Organism: Marmota flaviventris; assembly: GCF_047511675.1. NCBI lineage: Eukaryota > Metazoa > Chordata > Mammalia > Rodentia > Sciuridae > Marmota > Marmota flaviventris. Next base: position 139,705,396 of record NC_092503.1, read on the forward strand.
TTTTCTATTTCCTGAAATAGCTTGAAAAGTATTGGTATTGATTCTTCCTTAAAGGTTTTGTAAAACTCCGCTGTATACCCATCCGGTCCTGGGCTTTTCTTGGTTGGAAGTCTTTTGATTGCTTCTTCTATTTCATCTATTGATATTGGTCTGTTTAAGTTGTGAGTATCCTCCTGACTCAGTCTGGGCAAATCATATGACTTAAGGAATTTATCGATGTCTTCACTATCTTCTATTTTATTGGAATATAGGTTTTCAAAATAATTTCTAATTGTCTTCTGTATTTCTGTAGCGTCTGTTGTGATATTGCCTTTTTCATCCCGTATGTTAGTAATTTGAGTTCTCTCTCTTCTTCTCTTCGTTAGCATGGCTAAGGGTCTGTCGATCTTATTTATTTTTTCAAACAACCAACTTTTAGTTTTGTTAATTTTTTCAATAGTTTCTTTTGTTTCAATTTCGTTGATTTCCGCTCTGATTTTAATTATTTCTTGCCTTCTGCTACATTTGCTGTTGTTTTGCTCTGCCTTTTCTAGGGCTTTGAGATGAAGTGTGAGCTCATTTATTTGTTGGTTTTTCCTTTTTTTGAGGAATGACCTCCAGGCGATGAATTTCCCTCTTAAAACTGCTTTCATTGTGTCCCATTGAGTCCGATATGTTGTGTCTGTATTTTCATTTATCTCTAAGAATTTTTTGATTTCCTCCTTTATGTCTTCTGTAACCCATTGATCATTCAGTAACATATTGTTCATTTTCCATGTGATGTAGGATTTTTCCTTCCTTCTTTTACCATTGATTTCCAGTTTCATTCCATTATGATCAGATAAAATGCATGGGATTATCTCCACCCCTGTATATTTACTGAGGGTTGCCCTATGGCATAATATATGGTCTATTTTTGAGAAGGATCCATGTGCTGCTGAGAAAAAAGTATATCCACTTGATGATGGTTGATATATTCTATATATGTCAGTTAAGTCTAGGTTGTTGATTGTGATATTGAGTTCTATAGTTTCTTTATTCAACTTTTGTTTGGAGGATCTGTCAAATGGTGAGAGAGGTGTGTTGAAGTCACCCATAATTATTGTGTTGTGGTCTATTTGATTCTTGAACTTGAGGAGAATTTGTTTTATGAACGTCGCAGCACCATTATTTGGTGCATAAATATTGATAATTGTTATGTCTTGTTGGTGAATGGTTCCTTTTAACAGTATATAATGTCCTTCCTTATCCCTTTTGATTAACTTAGTCTTGAAGTCGATTTTATTTGATATGAGGATGGCCACCCCTGCTTGCTTACGAGGACCGTGTGCGTGGTATATTTTTTCCCAACCTTTCACCTTCAGCCTGTGTATGTCTTTTGCAATCAGATGTGTCTCCTGGAGGCAGCATATTGTTGGATTTGTTTTTTTAATCCATGTTACCAGCCTATGTCGCTTTATTGGAGAGTTTAAGCCATTAACGTTTAGAGTTACTATTGATATATGGTTTGTACTTCCAGCCATGTTTGATTATTTATCTTCTTTTTTTTAAAATTTAATTTAGTTTGTTTCTCCATGGTTAGCTTTCCCCCCACCCTCTGTTTTTATAGAGGCACTTTCCACTGATGGTTTTGGTTATTGTTTTTCATTTCTTCCTTGTGTAGTGTTTTGCTCAAGATGCTTTGCAATGCTGGTTTTCTGGCTGCAAATTCTTTTAGCTTTTGTTTATCATGAAAGATTTTTATTTCGTTGTCGTACCTGAAGCTTAATTTTGCTGGATACAGAATTCTTGGTTGGCATCCATTGTCTTTCAGTGTTTGAAATACGTTGTTCCAGGATCTTCTCGCTTTCAGCGTCTGTGATGAAAAATCCGTTGTTAACCTTATTGGTTTACCCCTGAATGTAATCTGCCTCCTTTCTCTTGTAGCTTTTAATATTTTCTCTTTGTTCTGTATATTGGATATCTTCATAACAATGTGTCTTGGCGTTGGTCTACTGTGATTTTGTGTGCTCGGTGTCCTGTATGCATCTAAAATTTGTATATCCGTTCCCTTTTTTATTTCTGGAAAGTTTTCTGTAATTATTTCATTTAGCAGGCTACTCATTCCCTTGGTTTGAATCTCTGTACCTTCTTCTATCCCGATGACTCGTAGGTTTGGTTTTTTTATGTTATCCCATATCTCTTGGATGTTTCTCCCGTGATTTTTAACCAGCCTTTCTGAGTTGGCTAGGCTCTTTTCAAGATGATATATTTTGTCTTCATTATCTGACGTTCTGGCTTCTCCTTGCTCCACTCTGTTAGTGATACTCTCAATTGAGTTTTTAATTTGGTTTATCGTTTCCTTCATTTCTAGAATTATTGTTTGATTTTTTAAAATAATCTCTATCTCCTGATAAAGATGCTTAACTTCTTCTTTTATCTGTTTATGTAATTGATTTTCAAAGTGTTCTTTCACTGTTTGGATTTGCTGTCTCGTATCCTCTTTAAGGTTCCATTCCATCTGTCTAAGGTATTCCTTGAGTTCTTTATATGACCATTTTTCTGCTGACTCTAGGTCCTCCTGAATATTTAGGCTGTCCTTCATTGTTTGTACCCCTTTTCTTCCTTGCTTTTTTATGCTGCTCATGTTACTTCTTGTTCTGCTTGACTGCTGAGTTACTGTTTACTCTTATAAATTTATTTGATGCTTGGGAGGAAAGATATTAGAAGGGAAGGGAAGAAGTCACTAAAGAGAATGAGAGTAGGCAGGTAGAATTCAAGGAAGGGGGAATAAGAAAATTGAAAAGAAATGAAAAGACAAAAGAAACAAAAACAACACACACACAAAAAAGTTAGAAAATAAAGAAAGAAAAGAAAAAAATTTTTTTACAAAAATAATAATGATAATAAAAATAATGAAAATTAAAATTTAAAAAATTATAATAAAAAAAATTTAAAAAAAATTAGAAACATTAAAAAAAGTTAAAGAACAACAATAAAAAATTGAAAATGAAAGAAAAAACAAAGAAAAAGAAAAAAAAATGATAATAATAATAATAATAAATGCAGTCATAGAGTTCGATTAACTTCTCTTCCAGTAGGTGGAGCTGTGCCCACTGGGTCAAGCTTCTCCTCTCACTAAGTGGGAACCAATCACTGTGTAGCAGCTCTTCCTCACAAACTGGGCGGGTCTCCAATCCTGAGTGCTAGGGCCTTCTCTTGTGTTTCCTCAAGCCAGGCCGCGCTCACCTGTGACGCTCACCACAATACTGGCTACACGCCATGTCTGCTGCTCCTGGGAGCCCTGTTGCGCTGGTTTCAATGCAGTTATCTCCTCCGCCCATGACCTCAATTCTCTGCTAAGGTGGTATCACATGTAAATGGTGACCGTTCGTTCCCTTTGCCGGGTGACCAGTGCAACGGGTGGGTCCTGACTGTCTCTCCCAATCCCCGTTTCAATCCTGTGGCCACTGCCTATGAAGGCTCGGTTGGTTTTTACCTCTGAAAGTTCCTAAGGGCCAACCAGTTATTTCAGCGGGATTGTTAGTGCTGAGTCACGAGAAGCAGGCGAACCCAAGCTTGGATGCAGCCGATCCGGGCTCGGTGTGTGTGTTCTGAGGAGCCCAGACTGTACACCCCAGATCCACGTCACCTCAGCATTGCCTAGTGATCCTGGGCAAACAGCATTTATACAGTTTATAGCTCCCTATGCCCGCGCAGTTGAAGAGGTCAGAGACTTGATCTCTCCCCGCCCGCTGCCATGTTAGATCTCCTCAATGATATTCATGTTGCCCTTACAGCTTCCTGGCATAAGCAAGTTCTTGGGATTATACAAACTGCTGCTTCTGTTTCCAGTCCAGATTTCTAGAAATTAAACCCTGCCGCCGTCGCCTCTTCCCCGAGGCCACGCTCAGGGGCGCCGCGCTCGTCCGCAACCGTAGCTGCACCAAAGAACCGGTGCCCAGCCCCCAGGGCCCAAGCCGCTGCTGCCGCGGCTCTCCGGCTCCCTCCTCTGAAGCACGGGTCCCCTTGCAGGGGCATGCAGAACGACCCCAGAGCAGGCTCTGCCCGAGGGTGCAGCGGCGAACAGGCAACCCAGGCGCTCAAGGCTGCGGTCCAGCCTTTGGAGGACAGGGCTCGGCACGCAGCCCAGCTCCAACCTCTAGGTGCGGCTGCTGGAAAATGTAGCCATAGCCATCAAGACAGCCGGCAGAAAGCAAATGGCGGCTCCCCGGAGTGGATTTTCGGCACAGAAACCGCAGCCCAGCCAACGATCCCAATCCACAAACTCTCCCTGTATAAAAAATATTCAAAAAAAAGAAAAAAAAAGGGCAGGGCGCACTGAGCTTTCTTTGCCTAGGGTACTTACAATCAACTGCTGATTACACATTCACCTTTTCTGCCCGGAGCGAAGCGAAAGAGCTCTTTTTGTCTTAATAATGGTTAAAAACCGTGGCTTTAAAGTGTCCAGGAGCTTAGAATTCTGAGCTTGAGCACATTTATTTACAAAAGGTGGCTCTGATATATGACCCTTTTTAAGAATCACTGTTAAGGTTCATCTTTTGATCAGTGTGTACAGTATAATAACCAGTGTGGCTATGTAAACATTTATATTGCTTGTCAAACATCTCATTTTGCTTGATATTGGTGGATCTTTATGTTCTTTAGTTGAATGCATCAATTTTCAAGGAGACTATAATCCAAGAGTGAGGAATATTTTATGCTATAGGGAGATGTTTATTGTAAAAAAGATTAAATCTGCACAGATGCTTTATTTTACTAATCTAAAATTTACCACAAACTGTGGCAGAAACTATAATGAGAGCAAACATCTTAGATTGTAAGTGAGAGTACCTGGCACACCTGTATTATTTTATTACTAAAGTTGACTGCTCTCCCTGCTTCCTCCCAGGGCCGAGTCTAGGTGGAGAAGGCTGCGGACATTAGGCATTCAAGGATGGGGGCTCCAGCTGGCTAAGCCAGAGCTCATGGGCAGGTGGTTGCAGGAAAAAAAAAAAAACAAAAGAGAGAGAGAGAGAGAGAGAGAGAGAGAGAGAGAGAGAGAGAGAGAGAGAAAAACATGCTGAGCTGTAATTTCTGCCTTTCCTATGATGTAAAAGTGAAAGGTTCCCTGTTCTTTTTACCTCTGTGCAGCATTCTCCATCTGCTGTTGGGAAAACAATCTTAAATCCTTAAATGTGTGATTCTGCAGCCTGGAGAGGCATGCACTGTTCTTTTTCAACTTAGAAAACAGGCTGTACACTGTCTGGTGACACAACAAATGGCAATTGTTATTATCACCACAGACACTATATGATGCAGTAAAGTTTTCCCTTCCAAATGGCACAAGCACACATCAATGTTAGTTCTAAGACCCCCAGTTGGTAGTTTTGAGAGAATGAATTTAACTTACTACTAAGTAATTCTGCTGTGCCTATACATACAATCTCCTATTTGGAGTTTAACAACAGACCTTATTTCTCTCTACTCCCCCACCCGTCTTCTATTCACATCCATGGAATCAAGGATTGGTACAGAGGTAGCCATTACTCATTTTTTTTGGCTGTGCGAGTAGATATAAACAAAATGGGCGCGGGGGGAAGAGCATGATAACTAAATAAGAAACCTTGGATCTTAAAGCTCTGATTGAGTTGTTAGGAATAAGAACCAATGGAGATCTAGTGCACACCATGTAATAATAATGTACTATATATACTTGAAAGTGCCTGAAAAAGTACATAGCAAGTGTTCTTAACACACACACACACACACACACACACAGAACGTGAGTGATGGATATGGTAACTACATTGATTAAATCATTTCACAGTACATATGTATATCAAAGCACCACACTGCACACTGTAAGTATAACCAATTAATATTTGTCAATTTAAAAAAGAAACAGAAGTCATATTTTTTTCCTTATGCCTTAAAATTTTTATGTAAGGGACCAAGGGGGTTATAACATCCACTTTTGTATCTTCAGACTTGCTTCCCTGAAGTAACACGATTTTTCTTGCTGGGATCAAACCCAGAGCCCTAGACATGCTAGAAAAGTGCTATACCTGAGTTACATACCCCACATATATATTCTTGAAGATAATGATACCAAATGTCCACATTGTAGTGCTATGTATTTTAATAAATAAACCCAAGAAATTTAAAGCAAGGAACAAATTTAGAGTGGTATGGAATTTCACAATAAAGGGGTACAAAATAATAACCGGACAGTTTTCCTTCCTTTCTTGAAAGAGTCGTTCCTTTAAAAGAAAGCAAAGTGATATTTTCTTTTTTCTGGTGCTTCTGACCTGGTATTCAAATGAAACCTATGACAAAAGACTTATGTATGGAAGATTTTGATTTTGCTCTATGAAGATGCTGTTAAAACCATATAAAAACAAGAAGTGCTTGCTCCTATTTTATATAGATCAACCTTATCCACATTTCAATAAACTAATTTAAGCCATGGTGCTTAAAAAATGGATCTTTTTCTCCAAAGACAATAATACACAAGATATAAATAGCCCCTGAGTTCATGCTTCTGAGTTGAGGATAAGATCTTTTTGCTTGTAGACTCTGCACTCTGCCTCATTCACCCAGCAAATGCTGAGGGCTACTGTGGATCAGGCATGGTTTTAGGTGCTGGTGCTGAAGAAACAGTCCTAACCTCAAGACACTTCCAGAAGGTGGTAAATGAATAAAGAATTCCTACAGATGTCAGTACAGAAAAACAGGGGGCTATGCAGGTATGAAAGAACAAATCTCCACATTTCCAATTAAACCCTGAATGCCCTCCTGTGGAGCAAGCCCAAGCATTCCATGGGGTCTCTAGCTCTTGCTAGAGGCTTCCCTGGGGCTCCTCTAACAAGCCCTGCCTCTTGTCAGTCATACCCCTGACTTTAGCTGGCAAATTCCTACTTGCTTCTGAGCTTGTGTTTCTGAAGGTCTCCTCCCTTATCCAGTGTGTTGTCTGGGCCCCGTACTTAACACTACTTCTTTACAATAATCTACTATCTAGTTCCATGTTGTCTCATCACCACTGCATTCCTAATGCCTGAGTTGAAGTCTGGCACAGGGACAAGAATAAATCTTGGTTTGATGAATGAATGAGAAAAGCTGTCTTCAGGGATAAGGAAAGATAGAATATCGACCAATTGAGTGACAGCTCACTGGCATGGTGGAGGGAAAGAACAAGGCATTTTAAATGGTTACAAAGAAAAAATTTCTAAGAGAACAATTTGTCTTTCTGATAGCATACAGCTTCTGCGAGACACACTGGGAAGTGATGGGCTTTGGACTCATATTGCTGAAATGAAAATGGAAGTCATATATATACCTACTCCATCAGACATGTGTGACATAAAATGTATCAGATAATACCTGACACAAGGCGGGCACTTGATATGGTAGTAAAATCTAGTCTAATAGAAAATACTATCTAGTCTCTGTCCATGGGAAACTATAGTCCAGCAGGAGAGAAAGAACTACATGGAGGCTAAGAGTCACACAGCTGGTCAGTGCCATGGCGGAGATCTGAACCCAAGTTTCCAATTTTCTCATCTGTGCCCTGAACAACCACACTCAGGTGAGATGTCACCACTGGAGACGGTCCTGAATGTCGCCTTGCAGGGGATAGATGTGCCATGGTGGTGGATGTGATCATGGAGATGGTCTTATGATGGAAACTGGGGATATGGCTAGATTTGAGAGGAAGAGACGAGAAGGGTCAGCAAAGGTCACTAGGACAGAAGTGGCAGAAAGAGGCAGGAGTTGGGAGGATCTCTAGGAGTGGCTGGTAATAATGGTCAGACCTGATGACAGGTGGAACTGCACTAGAGTAGGCACGCTGTCCTTAGCAAACAGGACTCTGGGTACCTGTTAAAGGCTGGTTAAGCACAGCAGCTGGGGTAGTCTGGATGACCGTGGGCTGGAGTATGAAAGACGAGCAAGTAGAGCTTGTGAGTGTCAACAGGCCTGCAGAAAGAGGTGAAGGTCCAAAGGGCTGGGCAGGGGCTGGACATGGAAGCAAAGAAGCCAAAGGTCTGTTTCTAGATGGGACTGAAGAGAAGGAGAAGGGAAAGTTTAGGACAGCAGACAGAGAAACGAAGGGTGCCTGAGAGTAAGGCAGAACTGCTAAGTCCAGGAGGGCAGATGCTTCTCTTTAAAGTAAGATGCAGAGCATTGGCTGGGTCTGATGAAACAAACCTAATTCCAGTTCCTCTAAGGGTTGAGGCAGGAGGATCCCAAGTGTGAGGGCAGCCTAGGCAACTTAGCTCAACACTGTCTCAAAATAAAAAGGATTGAGGATGTAGTTCAGTGGAGGGCACTGGTCTAGCAGTGTGAGGTCCTGGGTTTAATCCCCAGTACTGGTATTGTGGGGGTGGGAGAATGCAGGGAATTGAAGATCTTGGCATGTCTGACTAAGATAAAAATGTGTACTCATTCAATGAATGGTATTGGAACCAGTGGTTATCATCTTGAAGTCTGCTAAGCTGAAACCTTACCTATATACTTATACCAAAACAGATTCTAAATGTACCAAAACATTAAAAAAAAAAAATACAAAAGCACAAGAAAAAGTTTAAGAAAACTTTTATAATCTTGAATAAAGATTTAGAATGATACAAGATAATCTTGGATGAAAATTTAGAAAGATATCATTCTAAGGCAAAATATAACTACATAAAAATTAAAGTCTTATATAAAAAAGTACACGAGGCCAAAAAAAAAAAAAAAAAAAAAAAGAGAGAGAGAAACAGGAAAATATATTGTAACAAATACAAGAAATAAACAAAAACTATAGAAAAAAACATGATGAATATAAAATATCTTTAATGTGACCCATAACTACAGAGATACCACCTTGCACATACTCATACCAGATTGATGCAGATAAAAATGTATTCTCAGGGCTGAAGACAGGGTAGCCAGGACAGTAAATTGCTCAGTCTACATTCTTAAAATTTGCTATAGGGTGGATTTGGAATGTTCTCCAAAGTTCCATGTGTTAAAGGCTTGGTCTCTAGCTTAATGCTAATTGAAAGTGATAGGACCTTTAGGAGGCTTAGATAATTGGGGGCATACCCTTGAAGAGGATATTGGGACTCCAGCCCCTTCCTCCTTTCTCTTTGCTTTCTGGCCACCAAGAGATGAGATGAGCAGCTCCTCTGTCACAGATTCCTACCATGATGTACTTGTGCAGCCATAAGAGCAGGGCCAAGTGACCATGGACTGACCACGGACCTCTCAAACCATGAACCAAATTAAATCCTTTTCTCTTACAAGTTGATCATTTCAGGTATTTTGTCACAGTTGACAGAAAGCTGACTAACACATTGCTTCTAGCCTGTGACTCAGTTTCCTACCTCCAAGCCCTTATCCTTTAAGAAGACATAGGTATCATGATATTTACTACAGTATTGTTCATACAAATAAGTTATAGAATATCCATACTGTGGACTACTATCTGGCCATTAAAAAGAAAAAGAAAAATTTATATGTTATGATATGGAATAAAGCACAATGTATTTATTGTGTTAGTGGGGGAGGGAGGAAGAGACTGTAAAAAGAACAGTAGTTACACCGTATCCAAAGTTCATTCCTTCTTTCTTTTCTTTTTTTGGTTACCAGGGACTGAATTTAGGGGCACTTGGCCACTGAGCCACATCCCCAGCCCTATTTTGTATTTTACTTAGAGACAGGGTCTCACTGAGTTGCTTAACCCTTGCTTTTGCTGAGGCTTGCTTTGAACTTGCGATCCTCCTGCCTCAGCCTCCCGAGCTACTGAAATTCTAGGCGTGCGCCCCCATGCCTGGCCAAAGTATGATATTACCTTTTGTTCACTGAGGTCTAAAAATACTACACAGAAAATTCCAGAAATAAACAATTCTTAAGTTTCAAATTGCACAATGTTTTAACTATCCTGTTCCAACTAGCCCTGGATGTGAATTGTTCCTTTATCTAGTGTGTGCATGTAGTTATACACCACTCATACCTTAGTCACTTGCTAACTATCTCCATTATCAGATTGACTGTCACAACACATTACTTATGTTCAAGTTGTCCTTATTTTAGTTAAGAATGTCTCTAAAGTGCTAGAACAGTAACATGTAAAGTGCTTCCTTTAATTGAAAAGGTGAAAGTTACCAACTTATTTAAAAAACAATGTATTACAGAATAGAAAAACAGAGACAAACCCACATAAATGCAGTTACCTCATACTAGACAAAGGCACCAAAAACACACACTGGAGAAAAGATAGCTTGGAAATCCATATGCAGCAAATTGAAACCAAACCCCTAACATTCACCATGCACAAAACTCAACTCAAAGTGGATCAAGGACCTAGGAATTAAACCAGTGACCCTATGCCTAACAGATGAAAAGGTATGCCGCAGTCTGGCTGGGCACAAAAATAACCCGGAGGTCACGAGCCACTTGTAGGTTCAAACAGGAACTACTTCATTGCTGGAACCCCACCGGAACACCACCCGAGCTCTACGGAAACTTCCGTGAGAACCAACGGGAACTCCGCGAGAACTCAACGGGAACTCAAAAAATAGCGGGCATCCGAGGTAGCAGGAGCTGCCTTATTGCCGGACAGCAGAGGTTTATATACACAACTGAATACACAGCTTGTTTCAATTTAGCATCATCCAGTTACAGCAATCAGTCATTATCTTAATAATTATACACAGCTTAACTTAATTATCATCATCTTAATGGCTCGCTGGTGTTACTTCTCAACCACTTGTTGAGAGCCACAGCCGAAGGGGCCTCAGCAAACTTCCAGCTGCCAGCTGATGATTGGCTCACAGCGGCCCCAGCAAACTTCTAGCTGCCAACTGATTGGCTCCTCTGCGGTGATGCTCATTGGCTGTTTCCCCGCCCTTTCAGACCACGGAGCTGCTCATTGGGGGACTTTTTTTTGGCTCTGCCCACGCGACCCAGCCAATCAGCCTCAAGAGCAGGAGGAGTGGGGGAGGTTGAAAGGCTTGTGGGAAGCCGGTGATGGCAGTTGGGCTCTGAAGGTTTTTCCTGAGGAGCTGTGTGGTTTGGTGTGTGTGTTCTAAAAATCAAGTTCATTTCTTTTGACAAGTGGCTCCTGAATTGTGCCCAGCCAGACTGTGGCAACCACTCCTTCTGGCAAAATGCCAGGCGCCATCCTGACTCAGTTGTGGCTCGCAACAAAGGTAGGCTCAAACCTTTATGTCCGATTATGCCCTGATTTCTTTAACAATACTCCTAAAGCGCAAGAAATAAAATCAAGAATCAGTAAATGGTATGGATTCAAACTAAAAAGCTTCTTCTTAGGAAAAGAAACAATCAATGAGGTGAATAGAGAGCCTACAGTATGGGAACAAATTTTTGCGACAAGCATGTCAGAGCACTCATCTCCAGGATATATAAAGAACTAAAAAAACTTAACACCAGAAAAACAAACAACCCAATCAATAAATGAGCTAAGGAGCTGAACAGACACTTCTCAGAAGAAGAAATACAATCGATCAACAAAAATATGAAAAAAATGTTCAACATCTCTAGTAATTAGAGAAATGAAAATCAAAACTAAAGATTTCATCTCACTCCAGTCAGAATGGCAGTTATCAAGAATACAAGTAACAATAGTGTTGGTGAGGATGTGGGGGCAAAGGTACACTCATACATTGCTGGTGGGACTGCGAATTGGTGCAACCAATCTAGAAAGCAGTATATAGATTCCTTAGAATGGAACCACCATTTGACCCAGTTATCCCACTCCTCCGTCTATACCCTAAAGACTTAAAAACAGCATACTACAGTAACACAGCCACTTCAATGTTTATAGCAGCAAAATTCCCAATTGCTAAACTATGGAAGCAACTGAGATGCCCTTCAATAGATGAATGGATACAGAAACTGTGGTATGTATACACAATGGAATATTACTCAGCATTAAAAGACAATAAAATTATGGCATTTGCAGGTAAATGGAAAGAGTTGGAGAATATCATGCAAAGCAAAGTAAGCCAATCCCTCCAAACCAAAACTGAATATTCTCTCTGATAAGAGGATGCTGACCCATAATGGTGGGGGGAGGCATGGTGAGAATGGAGGAACTTTGATTGGGCAAAGGGGACATGGGGTAGGAAAGATGATGGAATGAGATGATCATTACCCTAGGAACATGTATGACTGCACATGTGGTACGACTCTACATTGTATACAACCAGAGAAATGAAAAGTTGTGCTCCACTTGTGTACAATGAATTGAAATGCATTCTGCTGTCATGTATAACTAACTAGGACAAATAAAAAAAATAAACTGAGGTGAAATAAAAAAATGTATTCTGAAGATACTAGAATCTATAATAAATTATTGTTTTTAGATTATAAGGCACTATTATCCTATCTCAGTTTCACAAAAACCCCATTCTTATGATGCTTAGAGAAACTGTGTGGTTAGCATAAGGTCATAGTCTCAGAATTTGAAAGTAGGTCTTGTGAATTCGGGAGGTTCTCCCTCTCCAGTATGCCCATCTGATACCAACAAGCATACTACTCCCCTTATTGTGAAACACACTTAGGCTGATTCCAGAATCCTAGGTATGAAGAACCATAAAGTTCTACATTAACTCTACAGGGACTGAGTAAAATGCTACTTATAACACAATTTTGTTGATGATAATGACTTTCCTTTAAAATACTTTAAATTTTGTAATGGTAATACAAACATTTCAAACAGCAGAAAAGCAAAAGCACAAAAAAGTGGCTAAATCATCAAATCAACATATGCTTCATCTAGTCTATGAATCAATCTGTTAACCCCAAATCTAGACACTTTTATTGGAGTACTGTGGTGTCCAATAAATCTTTATATAACAAAGGTTGCCCTGTCCCAAAGAATTTCTTTACTGGTCTAGCAAAGTAGATTGATACTGGTGTCTTCACTTAAAAGGCAAGAGCAAAAATAATTTATGTGTTTTTTCTAAAATTCTTCAGTGATTTAATGATGGAGCAAGATTTGAGTTCACAGCCTCAGACTTTCTAATTTGCCTCAAATAATGCACAAGGGGATCATCTCTACCTTGCTTTAATTTTTTTCATAGGATTTTCCTGGAATCAGTTCTGAGTTTACTTTGGACTAATAAAGTATTACACTAAGCACACAGAGCAGACAGTATTGGAGTCTCAGTAAATTCCTTAATAGACTCAAAGCAATTGATTTCCTTAAGGTTTATTTATTTATTATTTTTTAAAAACCAATTTGGCTGAAAGGGAGAATGCTCAACATTTTTTAATAGCTGTGACTCCTAAATGCTTTCTGTATTATAGAGATATATCTTAGCCCAATGTAACTCTCTGCTTGGGGGGAAAAGATGACTGAGAAGAAAGTTCACTTGGTAATAGAGGCACCATATCTGTTCTGAACTATCTTAATGAGAAATCAATTGAATATCATGGCTATAAGAGGCTCCGACACTGAATATTTAAATATTTAAATATTTAACTAAAACCAATAATATGCAAATATATATGCAAACACACACATGCACAGAATAACATGACTGTCTTTCATGTGACTCAAAACATTTTAATCCAGAAACCATTACTTTAAACAGGTCACCTTCCTTTGATGTCCTAGGAAGTATCTTGGGTCACAAACTATTTCCTGGGATCCAGCGCAGCTAGAATTGTCTATGTGATACCTTAACTGCCCCCAAAATAAATGCTTGGAGAGAGAGAAGCAGACCATTTAAAGTAAAATGCTGTTTTACTGGAAAGGTGAAAAGATAGCTATTGATTTGAGTGACCTCAAAATCCCGATCTTTTCCTCAATTAAGGCTGCTGAGAATTTTCTGGCAATATTTTCCATCACCAGCTGAAAAAAGATTAAGAATGTCCAGTTCCAGTTCCTACTGTGTTCCCAGGTTAGAATGCTAAGAGTCCTAACATGGTTTTCTATCATGGTACATTCTGAGATCTTAAGTATGAAGTGCCTTGGATTGGCCAATCTAAGGTTTTACAATTAGTTTTCAAAATATACAAATTAAATTAAAACATCTGATTTGATATAATGTTGATAAGGGAAATTCCAACCTAAGTGTGATTTTGAAAACTGCCATAAGCCTATAATTACTAGAGCAAGTATGTGATCTTTTGATTATGAGGGGTGAGGCATTCATCATATAGTCATGATTAGAAGAGAAGCTGCAGAAGCCAATTATGAATATAAAATCTTCCAACTCTACTCTGGAGAAGTAAAAATCTGACATATGGGAATAATAAATATTTCTCATTGACACCTAAGAGAATAGTTCCTGTTTCTTTTAGATTTCAACCTGGTGCCCGAAACTGTACAGTAGTATGATCAGAGTAAGGCTGAGAGAGTTTTCTAGGAATTTGGTCTTGGATAATTTCAGATTTCAATCTTGCAAATCAAGTTTCTGAATCTGAGTCCAGGAACCTCCAGATCTGTTATTTAAAACTTTGTCTCTATATGCAGGTGTACCTATCTCTGTAGAAAGAATGAGGAATTTTTATCAGATATAAAGCACTATGTTAAAAGCATGCCTCATTCTCCTTAAGAACACATATATTATTTCATCTATTCATTTTAATGATAGAAAATTGCCCTAAGAAAAGTATCAGGGGAGTATATGAAGATATTTATGACAACATATTAACAGAAGATCAAGTATATATTCAATAGTTGGGGAACAGAATAAACATATCATGGTAAGCTATACAATGAAATAACAGAAATCATTACAAAAAAACACCATGAATCAAAGAGAACTGAGTCATATGAGAAATGTTTGCCATGCATTACATAAAATAAAGTTATAAACCCAATGTGCTGGTTAGGATCCCAAAGAGACCAGAAAAGAGAAGGTCTCTATTTTTGTTCTTGTCAGTGATGCAAGCAGGTTGAATGTGTGTCACAGGCAGCAAGTGCAAGTGATATGAAATTATTCTGATGACAGCATGACCCCAAGCCTCTGCAAGGAAACAATGGAGCCACATGCTACCTCAGGAAGGCTGTAACTCTGGAAGTCTTCAGAATGGGTTACAGGGTAACATTTTCACAAAAGCATACATTTGTTGAACTGGAAATGAGAAGTGAGATAGTCTAGTGAGAAATGTACCTGACTGTAATTTAGGATCTATTCTCATTAAAGGTGGGCCCCACTAACAATACATAATCGGAGAAAGAGAAAATCACCATTTTGCAACCATTAATTTAAGAATTGATTCAGGCAAAGTTACATTAATGGCTCTGAAAACCATTTGGTGAAAGGCTGTTGGGGAACAGATTTATTAATTACACAGAGAAAAAGGACGCTTACAGTGGAAATATCCAGTCAATTCCACTCTTAACAAATGACCAAACTTAGCACCTACTAATAATGGTACAACAGACATTATGGGTCTCCTGATAAAATGCGATGGGAAGAACACCTTATTACCTAAGCAGGTTCCTTGCCATGTGCTTATTCTCAGTATAACAACAGAAACAATCTAATAAATTTGGATTGTGGAACATTATGGACTAAATATATCAATGTCATGAAAGTTAAAAAAACTGCAGAACACTTCTATGCTTAAGAAGACTAAAGGAACATGACTATAAAATTAATCCTTAATTCTTACATGAATTCTTAATTAGAAAAAATGAATAAATAATAGAACCAAGCTAAAAAACCTATGATCTTAGTTTGCTTAATCAATGATGTAAATTCAATCCTCTGACTTTGGGGTTCCCCTGTCCTTTGGGTTTGGTTAAGTTTGTTCCTAAAATGTCAAGGGTCCAAACACGGACTCAGTCTTGAATTTGAGTCCCAGCCCTGAAAGTCACTGTGTTTCTGAGCAAGTCACTCAGCTTATAAAGCCTCCTCACCAAGTTTCCTCTTTTAAAAAACATTTGAAACAGTCCCTTCCTCCTGAGAATATTCAGGGTGCTTCAGTACTAATTTCCTCCCTTAGTAGAAGCCTCGGCACAGTGCATCTCTCAGAGGAGATACATTTGCATTAATGTGGATGGTGACACTGAACTTTATGGGGACATATTGTACTGGCTTTGGAAATAGCTTTCTTCTATTTCTATTGGAATAATTTGGCTCTTAATTTTATATAGTGATGCTGACTCAATTCTCTGTCTCTTGCTGCACAGTTTCTAAGAAACAGTAAAAAAAAATCCTCATAAAATAATTTATAATATATCAAAATATTGACAGGCTCTAATGTCTAAAGTTATCTGTGGGCATGATTTATTATATGCCTTCCACCATTATAACTTGGCAATTAGGAAATATTGATAAATGCAAACGTATTATTGATGTCAATTAAAAAAGCACAAGATTGATGAGCCTTCCCAGATGCTTTGACACAAGCAGTTAGAGAGTAATACCCATTAATACACATCTAACCACTATAAATGCAGAGAAATCAGGCTGCTAGGAGACAAAGGATCCTTTAGTGTTAAGTTAGATTATTTAAACACAGGTAGTCAACAGGAATATCTAACAGAAACTCAAAGTCCCACAGAAAAAAACACAAGAGTCCTCTTTGGTGATTCATAGCAAGATAGGCAAAGAGGTGGAATCTAAGAATTTGACAATCTTGGCTAAAGTGTGGGTCAAGGAACTGCATTGATCAGGTGTTGCCTGATCATATAAGTAAAAAGCATATGCCACACCAGAATCTAAAAAAAAGGGTAATATTTAGGGTAGCATCTTAGAATATACTTGAATATTTGTAGGACCTGAACAAAGTCTTACCAACTTACTTTACAAGGATAATAATCAAGGTTCCATTCTCTCTGTATAGTGAAGAGGGAGGACTTGGGCCTGGGTTACTGAGAAAATGGATATATTAGGGACTAGGAAGAGAAATCTGTTTAAGCAGGGAAGATAACAATTCAGTTTTGGTCATGATGGGTTTCCAGTGCTGGTAAAACACCATATGCAAATATTTACTAGACATAAAGGCCAGCATTTTGCATGAAACGGACCAAAGATGAAGTTTCAAAGAGGAGATATGGTAAAAGAGTTGTAAAGAAGAATCAGAATTAAAAATGACTGACTGGCTTAGTGATGAGGAGGTCTTTCCTTTTATATAGCAGTTGCACTTGTGTAGGGAACAAGCTAGCTTTGAAAAAAAATTAACCAATATCTACTGTGTGAGAGAATTCTATGAGGCACCATGAAAGGCAAGGCAGCTTGCCCTTGTCCATCTGGAAGGTCAGTCTCTTCCATTAAAAACTGGGGAGGGCCACACAGAATAGTAAGAAACAGGATTCTCATTCAGAGCTTCAGATGGAATCAACCCCTGCCTACACAAATCACATTCCTCTCTCTCACAAGCAGTGTAAAATCAGCAAAGAGTTAAACTGGTTCTCAATTTGGAATGGAGTTTGGGTATAAAGGACTGTCCTAAGGTTCATGTGCCTCTGGTTCTCTCCCTCCCAATTCCCCTGCCAATTCTTAATCTTCCTTAGAATGTTCCAAGAGTAGTTAGGTCAAAGTCAACCTTCTAATGTTATATGGGTTGTTCTGACATACTAAAGACACACATTATAATAATTAAAACTATAGATACTAGCAGTGTTTACAAGAATGTGCCAAAATTAGAACTCTTATCTCTGCTGTTGATAATATAAAATGTTGCACCCGTTTTGAAATAATCTGGTGGCTCCTCAAAGAGTAAAAAGGTAGTCATCACATGACTTGACAATTATACTCCAGAAACTTGTACATAAATGTTTCATGGCAGCAGCATTCATTAGAGCAAATAAGCAGAAACACCCCAAAAGTTTATCATGTGATATCAGGTAAATGAAATTCAGTAATATACACACTGTGGAATATTACTTGGCATTAAAAAGGAATCAAGTACTGACACATTATTAGAACACAGATGAAACTTGAAGACAGTGCACTAAGTGAAAGAAGCCAGTTACAAACAAATTCCATTTATACGCAATCTCCAGAAAAGGCAAATCCATATATAGAGAAAGTAGCTGATGGTTGGCGAGAGATAGTGAAGAGCAGACTGGGGAGAAATGGGGAGTCCCTGCTATGAGTATGATGTTTCCTTCTGGGGTAATGAAAATGCTCTAAAATTGATTGTGATGATGGATGCATAACTATAAAAATCATTGAACTGTGTACTTTAAATTGGAAATTTTTATAATATATAAATTATGTCTCAATAAAGCCATTATTAAAATTGTGAAATACATTTAACTGTGAAATTCACACAGTGTTGTTCTTCTATCCCCAGCCTGGAATTGTCACAGAGATTTTCTTCAAAGTGCTAGACATTGAGTTGTTCTGGACTTGGGAAAAATCAGAGTAGGTAATTACTAGACTATTTTCTAAAGAAAATGTTGCTGCACTGGTCTGCCCAACCCATCCAATTAAGCTCCAGATATAAAGTTCCTTTGAAGGCTAGGACATTTGGCTCGGTACATTAGTATTTGTCATAGGGGTGACTCCCCCCAACCATCACTCTGTTCTGCTTCTACAGGTCTCCTGCTCCCAAGACAATCTGAGACCTGATGCTAAGAACAGGCTGTGCTGCTCAAGTCTGCTGACAGTTCCAGAACAGACCAGTATGGAGCATACTTATAACAATCTTGAGCAGATTTTACAAATATCTTTCCTGGTGAAAAATCAATCTTCTTTTCTCCCCATACATTCCCCTGGAAAAGAGAGAAAAGTATGTGACCCCCTCGATAATTTCACCTGCACTTGGAATCTGGCTTGGGAAAATTCTTGCTAGCAAGAGACAGAATACTGTGGATGTTCTTGTTGCCAGTTCTTCCGTGACAAGCCTGTGCTCAGAAATACAGGATGAACAAGCTACACTTTGCACAGGGCAACCCACAGTTGCACTAAAAAACACCTCCCAAAGGACTTTAAATAACTTCTCCCTGGGATGAAAACTCCATTCTTGAGGACATGTCTCTGCCATTCTTTTTTAAAAAATTTTTTTGTAGTCATAGGTGGACACAATACCCATGAGCCATAACCCTAGCCCCTCTCTGCTCTTCTTTCCACACTAAATGTTAATTCTACCTGGCTATTAAGAATGCTGTTTTGCAATATCATCCTGAATCCCAAAGAGGGTCACTGGGAGTCGCACTCTATTCTGATGAGGGGAAGCACATGGTTATCAAAATTTAATTAATTTATAAGAGAATTTATACACTAATCTCTGTAAAAGTACAACAGAGTAAAAAGAATCACTGGAACAAAAGTTTAGTTTAGAGAGATTCAGAGATCAGGAATGGTCATCACAAGAATCAAAGGCAACCAGCCCACAGAATGGCTCTGGAAGGCATGTACTTTGTTGGGCAGAGCTGAAGGGCTCAGTGTACCCAGTAGGGGTCCTTCCCAGCTTATGTAAATTACAGGTTCTCAACTGTGGCTGCATCCTGTAATCACCTGGGGAGCTTCAGAAATATTGATGCCTGAGTCCCACTCCCAGATATTAACATTCAATTGGTCTGGAGTGGCCTGGTTACTGGGATTTGTAAAAGCATCCCAGGTGGTGCTAAAGTAGAGTCAAGGTTGAGAATTGCCAGCATAAGGTGAAATGTTTTGTCTTTTGAAAATCTTATTAAAGGTCAGGTAGGCTTTGGTCCTCCCACTAAGACAGTGAAAAAGTCCAGTTGTATAGGACCTGAAGTATCTGAGAGTAAATGAGTTCAACACAGATTTTTGACATGGCATGCACTGGTCCTCACTTAGTTTATTCTTGCCTCCAAGGAAAGGGGACAGCAATCAGGCAAGCCCTGGTCCTGCATGCTGAAGGGTCCAGTAGTGTAGGTGTGTGGGTGGGCCTCTTTCCTGTGCAGTCCCAAACTTTAGATCCCTGACCATAGCCTGGAAATGAACTAAAGCCTCTAACTGACATCAACTGTGAGTTGAATTGCTCATGCCATAAACTCTCTTCCTTCTGAGTTGGTCATTTGCTGTGGACATAATCCTCTTTGCAGCCTTTGCTCAGCTCTGGGGCTGACCTTCCAGCTTACCTCTTACACTGTGCTGCTCTAGAAAGAACATTCCGTCTTTCCCATCCCACTAGTAGCAACCCTCTGAAGCTCTGGGAGTCGCTGTACCTCATTTCTTTGGTGTTCCTAAGGACCCAAGACATGGAGACCGGGCAGTCAGGAGTCATGGAGCTGTGGGCACCTTTCTCGGAAATCTATTCTTTGACTGAAGAAGTCACTGGCTCTCGGTTGAAAGTGATTAGCCAAGGTTAGAAAGTATACCTAATTCAAATTTATATGAAATTCTTTCTATTAAAGTGCGATTAAAGCATCTTACTATGAGGCAACATGGCATGGTGATGGTGTCCACAGCTCAAATTTTGGCATTGATCTTTAGTTCCTGTTGAGTCTCTAGCTTAACCCCTCTGAGCTGATTTCTAAGCTTTCCTGAGCTTTAGTTTCCCTATCTGTAAAATGAGAAGGGCTTGCAAAATTATCATACATGAAATGATCCAGGCCTGCTGCACCTGATGTATAGCAGGTGATCAATGAAAAGTTAATCCCTCTGTGTCCATAGTCAGGTAGTAGCCATAGGCAGAATTCATTTTTGTAGGCTCTTAATCAACCTCTAACTTAATTTTCTATATAAACCTGAATTTTTATAATCAATTTCTGACATTTCTGAAGTCACACAAATAGGGTTCTTCTATAGGTAAAGGTGAGTAAATTACATTGTGTTGAGGTGTGTTTATTCCCCTTATATTATGTGAAGCTCCAGGGATGAACTGAGTGGCAAGGGGAGTCTGGTTGAATACACAGTACATGGTTTTTCAACTTGCCTCTGATGCTCTACTCATCGTGGGCAGGCTGATATAACTTAACTTCCAAACTTCCTGTGGCAAGACCTAGGAGGAATATGAACTTTGTATGCTATCCTAACAGGCTGCTGAAAGATGATTTGGGCAATGGAAGAAGGGCTATACAGTCTGACTCAGCAAACTGTATATTTCATTCAGATCTTTGGGCAACAATTACTTGTCAAAACAGGTCTTTCCAAAGTGGCCTTGGCCACCTCATCCTCCTATTTCTCCCCAGTTTTCCCAAGAAAATATGAGCAGATTATGTGTTAGTCAGCTTTCTGTTACTCCTAGGTCAGATATTCAACTTAAAAAGAAAAAAGATTTATTCTAGTTCTCAATTTTGGAAGTCTTGGTCTATGGTTGTTGACTTGTTGCCTTTGGGCCTGTATAGAGAAAAACTGCTCATTCAACCAGGAAGGAAAAAAGAAAAAGAGAAGGGGACAGGGTCCCACAATCCACTTTGGGGACATTCCCTCGATGAATTAACTTCTTCCCATTAGGCCTTGCCTCTTAAAGGTCTTGCCACCGCCCAACAGCACCAAACTGAGGATCGAGCCTTGAACATGTGGGCCTGTGGGGGACAATCAAGACCCAAAATAAAGCAGATTGACATAAATTTGTATGCATGTCATAGCTGCCAATTGTCTTCAAAGAGAGCACTATTATAATTAGTTATGGTTCTAATTATTGTTCTATGGTATGAATAGAATGTTGTTAGCTTAAGACTTTTCATTTTGCTGATAAAGGTTATTCTTAGATACACTAAGTGACAATGAGCTACTACAAAGAAATTCAAGTATGTATAATTCAGTCTTTTGAAATTACAGCATGCAATTTACCTGGAAAAGTTTTCTAAGCACTATCAGTATATAGGGCACTGTGATAAGTATGGGGACAGACAGGACAGACCCTTGTCCAAGGTGACAAGGGCATACAACCCTAATGAACCAAGAAGTCAACAAGAAACTCCCATTATTTGTCTACCTCTGTGGAGGCACGTGTTTAAACATATGCACATGAAACCTGTCCTTCATCTACCAGTCGAAAACAAGTTCCTCAAACACAGACTATTAGTTTCTTCCCACACGGCCTGGTACAGTCTGCTCTCCGTATCCATGGATTTCCCCCATCTGTGGATTCAACCAACTGTGGATCAAAAACATTAAAAGAAAAAGAAAAAAAGGAGATTTGTTCTGAAAAGGTCAGAATTTCTTGTTGTTATTCCCTAAACAATATAGTCTGACAACTACTGAAATAGCATTTTCATTGTATTGGGTATAATATAGAGATGATTTAAAGTGTACAAGAGAAAGTGTAGAGTCATATGCAAATAATACACCATTTCAGATAAGGGACTTGAGCATCCAGTGTTTGGTATCCTTGGCAGGTGGCCATGTCACAGAACCATCCCTGGCAATACCAAGGGACCACTGTTAACATGTTCCTGGGGACATTCTGTGTTGTCTAGGAATGCAGACACAAGCAGAATTTCATCCAAGCTCTGATAAGACACACACTGTTGATCAGGTTAGTCTATAGACATGAGGGAGGTGAAAAGACATGGAATCAGAACTGTCCACCTGTACTGTCTACTGTTTTGAATAGCTGCTTACGAGGACCATTAATGGTTCCTTGTCTTGCCTCGTCATCACCTGAACTTGAGGATGCCTTGATGAACTTGATGAAGGCATCCCTAGTTTTTAGTTCCAACCACCAGTTTGCTCCACCTGCTGAGATTATTTTCCTATAGCCTTTCCTTCATTTTATTGCCTAGCTGTCTGTAATCTAATGAGAATATTTAAAATAAGAAAGATTATGTGGACTGAATTTCTGCTTGGCCCTCCCAATTGTACTTGATGGATACACTTTTATCAGCATGTGATAAATATTTCATAGTGAAACTGTTACTTGGAATTTAATCTTCATAGATCCTCTTTAGGTACCAAAGAGCACTTGGGAAAGTCGGACCTATATCACATTAAGTGTCCTATGTGGAAAGCCTGCAGCTCAGCAGGACAACTATGCAGTACAGAGAAGAATCACCAAAAAACACACTGGCAGCGGCTCCCAACCTGCACATGTAGAGGTCTGAGACCAAACGGGAACATCTCCATAAGATTGATTTCAGCACTTGAGTTTTAGAAAGATGTACTGAAATAACAGTTTGCAGCACAAAGAAAGCTGTGACTGTCTTTCACTTACAGAAAACTTACCAGGGTGCGTCACAAACACAGCCATCCATTCTCCCTCACATCCCTACACAGTGCACAATTATGCCCAATTTACAGAATAGGAAAGTGAGTTCCACACGGTCATTTGACTAAAATCATGAAGGATTAGAAACTACAATCTGACCCTAGTCCTGTGTCTTTCCTGCTTCCCAGTGGGATATGACAAAATACAAAGAAAGAGTTCCACAGGCTCATTGCATCTGGTTGGAATTCACCTCACACCACGTCTGCTTTTCAGTTTATTCGGGTTGTGAGGGGGGTCAATACATTAATTCTAGGAGACGTCCACAGCTTCCTTTCTGGTACCTGAAATGGCTACTTCTTGAGAATAACACTACAGCTTTGCTGTTTCTAGAGGGTGCTGATAGACACAATCTCACTTGGTGTTCACAAAAATATTAAGTGGACCTTTCCCCCCACATTCTTGCCAACATTTATTGTCATTTGTATTCTTGATAATTGCCATTCTGACTGGAGGGAGATGAACTCTTAGTGTAGTTTTAATTTGCATTTCTCTAACTGCTAGTGATGTTGAACATTTTTTCATATATTTATTGACCATCTGTATTTCTTCTGTGAAGTTGCATGGCCACCCAAACTTCCCAGAGCAGCTTTACAGCTGTTCCTAAATCCACAGGGTTTCAAATGGCAGCCCTCTCCCTTCCCCTCCCCCACCTTTGCCCTATCCAAAGTTCCTCTATTCCTCCCATGCTCCCCCATGTCCCCATTATGGACTAGCATCCACATATCAGAGAAAACATTCAGCATTTGTTTTTTAGTAGTTGGCTCACTTTACTTAGCATTGTATTCTCCACTCCATCCATTTACCTGAAAATGCCATGATTTTATTCTCTTTTAATGCTGAGTAACATTCCATTGTGTATACATACCATATTTTCTTTATCCATACTACATCTATTGAAGGGCATCTAAGTTGGTTCCACAATCTAGTGATTGTGAATTGTGCTGCTATAAACATTGATATGGCTGCATCACTGTAGAATGCTGTTTTAAAGTCCTTTGGGATAAACTGAGAAGTGGGATAGATGTGTTAAATGATGGTTCCATTCTAAGTTTTCTAAGGAATCTCCATACTGCTTTCCAGATTGGCTGCACCAATTTGCAGTCCCACCAGCAATGTATGAGTGTGCCCTCACCCCACATCCTCACTAACACTTATTGTTGTTTGTCTTCATAATAGCGGCCATTCTGACTGGAGTGAGATGAAATCTCAGAGTAGTTTTGATTTGCATTTCTCTAATTGCTAGAGATGTTGAACATTGTTTCCTATATTTATTAATTGTATATCATCTTCTGAGAAGTGTCTGCTCAGTCCTTGGCCCATTTATTGGTTGGGTTATTTGTTTTTTTTGGTGTTCAGTTTTTCGAGTTCTTTATATATTCTAGAGATTAGTGCTCTAGCTGATGTGCATGTGGTAAAACTTTGTTCCCATACTGTAGGCTCTCTATTCACCTCATTGATTGTTTCTTTTGCTAAGAAGAAGCTTTTTAGTTTGAATCCATCCCATTTCTTGATTCTTGATTTTATTTATTGTGCTTTGGGAGTCTTGTTAAGGAATTCGGGGCCTAATCCGATGTAAAAAAAGATTTGGGCTTACTTTTTCCTATATTAGGCACAGGGTCTCTGGTCTAATTCCTAAGTCCTTGATCCACTTTTGAGTTGAGTTTTGTGCATGGTGAGAGATAGGGGTTTATGTTCATTTTGCTGCATATGGATTTCCAGTTTTCTCAGCACCAATTGTTGAAGAGGCTATTTCTCCAAGGTATGTTTTCGACCTTTGTCTAATATGAGATAATTGCATTAATGTGGGTTTGTCTCTGTGTATTCTATTCTGTACTCATACATTGCTGGTGGGACTGCGAATTCTATACTGTGTATTCTGTTCTGTACTCATACATTGCTGGTGGGACTGCGAATTCTATACTGTGTATTCTATTCTGTACTCATACATTGCTGGTTGGTGCAACCACTCTGGAAAGCAGTATGGAGATTCCTCAGAAAACTTGGAATGGAACCACCTTTTGACCCAGTTATCCCACTCCTCAGCATATACCCAAAGGACTTAAGCATACCACAGTGACGTGGCTACATCAATGTTCATGGCAGCTCAATTTATAATAGCTAAGCTATGGAACCAACCTAGGTGCCCTTCAACAGATGAATGGACAAAAAAATGTGGTACATATACGAAATGGAATATTACTCAGCTATAAAGAAGAATGAAATTATGGCATTTGCTGGTAAATGGACAGAACCGGAGATTATCATGCTAAGTGAAAAAACCAATACCAAAAAAACCAAAGGCTGAATGTTCTCTCTGATATGTGGATGGTGACTCACAATAGGCTGGAGGGAGGAGTGGAGGTTCACCAGATTGGACAGGGGGGAGTAGAGGGAAGAAAGGGGGCATGGGAATGGAACAGTAGAATGATTCAAACATAACTTTCCTATGTTCATGTATGAATACATGACAGTGTAACTCTACATCATGTACCACCACAAGAATGGGAAGTTATACCCCATGTATGATATGTCAAAATGCATTCTACTATCCTGAATAACTAAAAGGGACAAATAAAAAAGAGTAGTGGTCCACAGCACAGAACTTTCACACCTTAGAATACTGTGAACAGAAGGGATGAGGGTTCTGCTCACAGGGCAAGCCACAGCCTCAACTAGAACCAGCCCTGAGCTCCAGTTAGACCCTCTGTTTTCTATGCCTTCCCACCGAGCAGCTTGCCTTTACCAAGCAGTAATAGAGTGCTTACTTCAACTGAGGCACTGGGAAGCCATGGCAAATGAGAAAACAGCCTTGTCTTTCCAGAAGCTGATACACTAAGGGCAAGGATGAGTCAGAAAACAGCATGATAAATGCTATACAGTGAAGTCACATTTGATTGCTTTGGTGACCCAGAAAATGAAAAAATTTCCCCAGGCAAGAAAGGGGGAGGAAAGGAACTGAAGGCCTTTTTTCTAAGGAGTTGGTGAATAGAGAAACGGGTTCATTGGTGTGCAGTGTCCCTCACAGAGTGCTAGGTCGAATGGGTATGGAAGGTCCAGCCTGCAAGGGTCCTGTAGTCAGTTGAAGAAAGGCTCATAGTCATTAAGCAACTGGCAAAGGCTGGGCATAAAGTATGAGGGCCATGGAACAGGTTGCACATGGTCCAGAAACTGATGGTAGAAGCCACTTCCTTAATGGTTTCCTAAACTGCCCAGGAGGGAAGTGTGGCCATTGTTTTGGAGGAAAACAAATGGACTGAGTTTCAAAAATTATATCCGGTAGGAAAAATAACATTGTGAAAAACATGAGCAGCCATATACTTTAAATAACAGCTAAGAGTTATTTAAAAAGCAAAATACCAGTTTGGCTCTGCTAACAGAAGCTGATTCAAAGCCCCATTCTTTCTCAGATGCTCCGCTGGATCTTGGGGAAGGAAAGCTCATTAGTAAATGAGCAATCTACGCCCTGTCACCTGAAGGAGAGGGCAGCCCCTGCTTCACAGCCCACAGACTCCCTGAAGTCACCATGATCCTTGTAACATTCCTGCCCTCACTGAGTGTTAAAAGCATTCACAAAGTGTAGCCAAAGGCTTTTTTCAACTAGGCCTTGCTGCTGAGGCTGACCGTGAAAATCCCACATTATATAACTTGGCATTACGTAACCCAGCTACTCCCCCAAGTGCAACACAACAAATTGCCTGTGAACCTGAGTAGTCAGCGATAGAAGTGGCCAGTGACAGAGCTCACCCTTCACCAACACTGCCAGGCATATTTAAGAAGCATTATTATTCACTTTCAGAATTGGAGAACATCAGGCCTGAAAAGGACCTTTGAGGTCCATGGAGCAAACTTCTCCTGACCCATAGGAAGAAGCTGCCATGTTGGCTGGCAGCCAGTGAATGAGTACTTTTTGAGCCTGTCTGGCATGCCCACGTCGGTGTAGGCAGTTCTGGAAAGCCCTGACTTATGTGCAAAATAGAATAACCTGCTGACAGACACCCAAGTCCAATCTCAGAAGGCAGTGGATACAGTGGATTCAAGAAACAATTCCTGTCTATTAGGGATCCTACCAGAAATCGATGTGCCCAATTCCTTACTTTTTACAGGTGAGGCCTAGAGGGCCATGGAGTTCCTGGCTGCTGCTAATCTGTGGTGGGTTTTGAAGGAAAATCCTTCTGACCTGTGGGCTGCTGCTATTTTCACTCCACTGAGGAGGTGAGATGGGTGGGAGTGGAGGGAGAGAAGTATTTCTTGGGCTTTGTGAAGTGAAAATGCTGAGAAACGGAAAATACTTAAAATATTGATTTAATTCTATGCTGGCATTATTTGATAAAACTAAGATCACAATAGAATTTTTAGGGTTCTTTCATTATTCATAACTGACCAATCTAGGAAATGACAGCCTTAATTACCAGACTGGGGAAGACAAAAAAATTTTGAAGCTTCACTTGCCACTGGTATTTCAATAACATACCAAGTACAAAATTAACTTAAGAATGGTAGGGCCAGGGGTGCAGCTCAGTGGCATGGTGCTTGCATAGCATGCATGAAACCCCAGGTTTGATTCCCAGCCCTGCAGGTTGGGGTGGAGGGATGGTATTCCTTTGCCTTTAGTAGTAGACCTCAGTGATTATGATTTTAGAAAGATCATATATCAGGACCAAGCACGGAGAGCTACTGAAAAGTGTTTAAACTTTTCTTGCTCAAAATGTTTTTCTTTTTTCACCTACCATTCCTATTACATCTGAGGGGCAAAATGCAATCAAACAAGGCAAAAAAAGAATAAAAAAAACACACAGCTTTTTACACTGAGAGATGTATAAAGTAGAAAAAGCTTCCCAAATATTATGTAGGAAACTCTGCTGCGCATGTATACAGGTGAAAATCTATCCAGTCCGAACAGAAAATTCAACTGTAGACACCAAGTGCTCAGGAAATTAGTCCATCTCCTCATGTACACTCTGGCATGGAGGTCACTGCCTCCACGCCATCTCTAAGGACCCAGGGCTGAAGCACAAATTAAGGTAAACAAGGGGAGCCCCTTTTACCGCCTTCCTAAATATGTGACACTGCTCCTTTGTCTCTGCATAAGTGTGACCGGAGTCAACTCCGATTACTTGAAAGGACAAGCCAAGCAACGGGGCATCAAAAGGTTTCCATTGAAAGGTACTCGATGATAGCCTGTCAGGAAAAGCACAATTGGAGCTGCAGCCTTCAGATCTACGGGGAGATTCTGAGCAAAGACTTCTTAAATAAGGTGGCTGAACTTTAAGATTTTCCGAGCGTGGTTTTATTTTCTCTTGATGGCAAGAGTTTTTTTGAGAAAGGATAAAGGAGCATGGCCTCTAGAAATCACACTATTCATGCGCCTGCAAAGGGTAAGCTGCTACCTCTAATAAGAGTTCTAAATGAACACTCAGAAAAAAGAAACGCTCATCTTGCTGCCTTCTCTCATCTTCAGGCTCCTGTTTGCCTCTGTCAAGATGAGGCCACCCAGAGTATGACCCTGCTTCTGAGAGCAGCTCACAAGTGCGAGTAGATGCGGGCCCACCATTCTCCTAACTGTGCATCCTTGGAGAATTCCTCAAACATGCCTCATCTGAATTCCTCACTTACAAAATGAGGATAATAGTATCTTTCTCATAAGGCTGCTGTTAGAGAAACTGAGTGTGCAGTACAGCATCTGTGCATAGACAGGGTACAAGGAAGAAACACTGACATCTATCATTGCCTCCACTGCCATCGCCATCCTCCTCCTCAACAATAAAACTATGCCTCATGGATATGGTGAATTAGGCATATAAGCAAATCACTCGGCTCATGAGGAAAAGCAGTATCTGAGCTGAGATCAACACTTCTGCAGATTCTTTCCTATGAAACCAATGAGCTTTTGGTGCCAGAGGTGATAATATCTAGGTGTTGAAGGTATAGCTCAAAGACAGAGGGCTTGCCTAGCATGAGCAAGGCCCTGGGTTCAATTCTGAGCCCCCCCCCAAAATAAAAATAAATAAGTAAATGCAGTAATATCTGTTTCTAGTGTGCTTCAGAAGAATAAACCAGTTCTTTACAGCTTTCCAGAAAAAATGTCTGTCATGATGAAATGGCAGACTGATAGATTTCATAATAAAAATTACCCAATGAAACCCTTGCAAAAATGTTCTATACAGAGTATCACTGTAACTTTCTTCATGATCTCTGCTATACATGGAAATACAGTAAAAAAGTTTTGTAGCCAGATGCAGTAGTGTATGCCTGTAATCCCAGTAATCCAGGCCAAGGCAGGAGGATAGCAAGTTTGAGGCTAGCCTCAGCAACTCAGTGAGATCCTCAACAAGTCAGCAAGATCTTGTCTCGAAATATAAACAGGGCGGCGGGCTGGGGCTGGGGTTACAGCTCAGTGGTAGAGTGCTCGCCTTCCACACATGAGGCACTGGGGTTGATCTTCAGCACCACATACAAAATAAATAAATTAATAAAAATAAAGGTATTGTGTCCCATTTACAACTAAAAACAATTATTAAAAGAAAAAAAAAAGGGGGGGGGCTGCGTGTGTAGCTCAGTGGAAACGCACCCATGATGGGTTCAATCTCTAGTACCAAAAAAAAAAAAAAAAAAAAAGAGTATTTTGTATATGAAAGATACAGATGTAAAGACTGGTATCTTCTAGAAAAGAAATAGAAACTTATTTTATGCACAACCTTGGAGGAAATAAACAAATTTAATAGACGATTTCCAATCAGATGAGAAGTATCCTTTCTATAGAATTACCAACTGTAGAAATGCTGTTACCCTACATTTCAGTATTGAGAGGAAGGGAATTAAATTCTAGTATGAAGAGGTCTTTTCATAGCTGCAGTGGAACTACATATTGAACAGACTAAAAAAATGAATGTCAGCCTGGGTGTGGTGGCACATACCTGCAATCCAAGTGACTCAGGAGGCTGAGGCATGAAGACTGAAAATTCAAGGCTAGCCTCAGCAACTTAGTGAGATTTTGTCTCAAAACAAAACAAAAGGGGTGAGAATGTAGCTCAGCGGTAGAGCACCCCTGGGTTCAACCCCCAGTATAATAATAACAATAATGATAATATTAATAATAATAATAATTTTTAAATTTAAAAAGCAATACCCCCCTCAAAAAAAAAAAAAAAAACAAAAAAAAACCCAAAACCCAAAAAACCAAAAACCAAAACCCCAAAGGTCACACACAGTCCAAGCTATGCAACTAACAACCATTCTCAAAGCTCTGTTTCCTTAAAAATTTTGAGAGAGAGCTAGGAGATTTTTTTTATTATTATTGAAAAACTCCATATATAGAAAAGACATAGACTCAATTATGGGGCAACTTAGGCCTTGAGGATTTTTATTGAAGTCCAAGACAGATTTACATCTCTTCTGCCTCTAATTGTTTACTATTACCTCTTAAATACGTAGACTGGTCCTTCGGTTTAATCTTAGTTGATCTATGTAGGCACAGAGGAGAATGCTGCTAAGACTGGCTTCTAAACTCTGTTTCTGGTCTATTAGACGAGAGAGTAAAAGGGATCTAGAACCTAGAAGAGCCAAAATGAGAAAAAACTTCTACAAGGTTCTTGCAGAACTCTCAATTCCATCCCAATCCTGTCTCCCAAGAGCTTATCAAGTCAATTCATAATTACATGGCACAGAGTAGGTACTCAAAAAATCTCAAGGGAAAGGTATCACAGGTATGAAACTGCAAGACACACAATGTCTTTGACTGATTTAGTGAAGTGTGTTGAAGGTTGCTCAGAAGTCAGCCAGGGAACAGGGAGAAGTTCAACGAAGAAGAAATGAGTACTAGCATTCACATGGGGCCCAGGAAAGCATTTTAATCTTTCTCTTGCCTGTAAGTTATCACATTACTGTTCTTCAACTACTATTCATTTTGAGAAGAAAATGCTCTGATCAGAAGATGATCTGCTCTAGTACTGGTAACATATTGCCTACCAGGAATGAAGAAGGCTAACAGAGGAAGTGCCAGGAACACGAGAGAAATAATGCAATTTCTTGAATTTCCTGGTAGCTGAAGTGTTGTACTAAGACAAATTTTTGGAATCTATGATAGTATAAATGCTGGCATACAACTTTGCTCATCTATAATAGCCAAAACCCTATATAGTTAAGTTCTTGGTAAAATATGGTCAAGAAAAACTGGGCACAGAGTAATTTATTTGAAAAGCATCAGTAGTTTCTGCATAGAGGAGAAAAAGGGGACAAATATTTATGAGAATGTTGAACCCCAGATTTTAGAACTGGAAGTAGCTTTAAAAATTAGAGTATAACCCTTTGACTTTTCCCAACAAGAAAACTGAAGACTCACACGTAAAAATTCACTAGTTCAAGCTTCAAGACTTAAGTCTCCTACTCTCAAATACTAGTACATGAAGCATCTAATTTTACTCTTCCCAATTAAAAAAAAAAAAAAAAACGTGACAAGTTATAATTCATTTTGGGAAAAGGGATCTAGGGATCTTTTTTTTTTTCCCCCTCTTGGTACTGGGGATTGAAACTGCAGATGCTTTTACTACTAAGTTACCCACACTTTTAAAATTTGGCTTAACCTCATTGGACTGAATTCACTGTAATTTCAGCTCCCAGTGCTGAATAATCAAGTGGCTAACCCGCTTTGTTTAAAAAAAATTTTTTTTTGTGCATTATAGTTATATGTAATAGAAGGGTTCCTTTTGACATACTCATAAATGCATTTATCAAGAGTTTTCACCATTTCAATCCCCAATACTGCCCTCTTCCCTTGCCCTGGTCCCCTTCCTCTACTCTATTGATCCTCCTTCTATTTGTTTATTGCATTATAGTTATATATAAAATTGGAATGCATTGGGTGTGTTTATCATGCATCTAGTATAATTTGGTTAACTTCATTCCCCAGTTCTTCCCCCTTGGCCCCTTTTCTACTCTACTGATCTCCCTTTTATTTTTGCAAGATCCCCTTAATTTCATTCTGTTTCTAGCTTCCACATTTGAGAGAAAAAAATTCAACCCTTGACTTTAAGTCTGGCTTATTTCACTGAGCATGCTCCCTAGTCCTTTAATTTTGAGACAGGGTCTCAACTAAGTTTCTGAAGCTGGGCTTGAATTTTTCATCCTCTTGCCTCAACCTACTGAGTAGCTGGAATCACAGGCATGTACCACATCTAGCTAGGGATATTTTTAGCTGTGAAAAAAATCATACAGATTTCATCATCTCAGTCATTGGTCTTTTTATTTTTTTATTGATACATTATAATTATACACAATACTGGGATGCATTATGCCATATTTATACGCACATGTAATTTAATCAATATGATTTGCCATCACTTTCCTTTTCCTTCTTCTCCTCCCTCCCCCATGTGCTTGTTCTATTCTTCTGATCCACATTATATCACAATTAGTGCACTATAATTATACCCTATTTCACCACATAATAGTCACCATGGCATAACTGTTGCATCCTGTTTGCTCAGTCCAAAAATTGGTTTATAACCTTTATTGCATAATTGTCACATGATATAATTCTGTTCCTCATGTTGCTTAAAAGGTAACCAGAATATGAATGTATTCATCAGTGGCATGTGGATGTTCATTTGTCTTCTAGGGCACTGTGAACTACAGCCTAGAATTCTCAAGGCATGGGCACTGTGTGTATATTTCTGAAAGCTGACTGGTGTGGTTTTATTACAGCAGTACTAACAGTAACATCTCTCTCTCTCTTTTTTTTCTTAGAACATATCTCTTATGAATGGTGCTGAAGCTGGCACATCAGATAAAGAAAATAACAATAGTAGTGCAAAATCAACATAGAAGATTAAGTTTTGTTAAGTCCATAATT
Organism: Marmota flaviventris; assembly: GCF_047511675.1. Classification (NCBI taxonomy): domain Eukaryota; kingdom Metazoa; phylum Chordata; class Mammalia; order Rodentia; family Sciuridae; genus Marmota; species Marmota flaviventris. The sequence goes on from NC_092503.1 coordinate 139,738,298, forward strand.
TGCAACACTCTAGTAAATTTTATCAAGTGTAATATTTCATTTATAATGCACAAACCAGTAACAACTAAAGTGTTAACTCTTTTTTTTTTTTTTTTTTTTCCAGACTGGGAAAATGTTGCTTTAACCACCACAAGGAAATGATGTTCATATTCAGACTATTCAATTTGAATGTATATTCAGGCATTTTCTGCATATTCTGATATTATACCAGTTTAGCAATGAATAATTTTTAAATAATACTGGCACAGTTCTTTTTTTTTTTTGTTTTGAAGCTTCACACAATGGTCTCACCCCACTTTTTTGTAATATAGTTTGGCATAAAATCTGCGATGATTGTGTTATGAAATGTGGTTTAAAAAGGTGGGAGACGTTGTGCAATCTGCACATGCACAAGCTAATGTGTTCCCCAGTATGTGCCCAGGCCCTCGCCTTCTATCCCCTTCTTCTACTCTGCTGATCTCCCTTCTATTTTTTTCTTTCTTTCTAATCTTAACCATTTTTAATACTGTTAAATATATTCACATTTTTGTGAAACAAATCTCTAGAACTTTTCCATCTACTGAAACTGAAATTCTGTATCCTCTGAGCAACTTCCCCTTTCCCTCCAGTCCCTGGTAACCATCCTTCTACTTTCCGCTTGTATGAATCTGACAACTTTGGATGCCTCATTTTAAGTGGAACCACACAGGATTTGTCCTTTTGTTTTTGGCTTATTTCACTTAGCATAATGCCCTCAAGGTTCATCTGTGGTTAGCATGTAACAAGATCTCTTTCATTTTTAAGTTGAGTGATATTTAGCTTTAAGTATGGAACACATCTTGTTTATCCATTCATCTGTCAATAGACATGTGGGGTGCCTCTACCTTTTGTGAATAGCATATAATTATTTTCATGTGTTTTAGGTGCCGTAACATAGAAATTAACTTTCCTTTATATTCCATCAAAACAATGGCCAAATATATTTTGGAAATGTCCCCAAACTATCAAAATGGTACTTACATTAAATGTATGCATGTGGAGAGAGAGTGCACTCTCTATTTTCCCTACAGGACCTAAAAAAACATACATTTTCCCAGGTTGTTTGAAAAGGACAAGAACAGTGGGGAACACAGCATTTTTTTTTTTTTTTAAGAGAGAGTGAGAGAGGGAGAGAGAGAGAGAGAGAATTTTAATATTTATCCTTTTAGTTATCGGTGGACACAACATCTTTGTACGTGGTGCTGAGGATAGAACCCGGGCCGCACTTTTGACAGGCTTTAACCACCATCTAAGGTACTGAAGTGACTGATGGGGCTAGAAGGAGGTCACTGTTCACCAGCTTCTCATTTCACAGCAGCATATTTAGAGAACTACTGGTGAACCCTTCTCTTGAATGGTCTTTTAAAGACTAACTATAAAACACCAAATAAAAGTAAAAACACATATGGTTTCAGAGACTCTCACCTATCACCACTGAAAATAAACTGGACAAATGATTTTGCTTTTAGCTATCTACAAAAATAATTAAGTAATAAGCTGAGAAACACTGAAATGGTTCAGCTCACGCATACGCAAACTCATTTTAACAAAAATCTTTGTCATGCGGGGTGTAGTGGCGCACACATGAAATCCCAGCCATGCGAAGGCAGGAGGTTCCCAAGTTTAACAAAGGACTAGGGACATAACTCAGTGGTACAGCACCCCTGGGTTCAATCCACAGTACAAAAACGAAAATAAAACAAAACAAAAATCCATGATACATGTAATAATATCCACCCCATCCCCCGTATTTTAAATGGCTGTACTGCTTTTGATCGCTTACAACTACAGGTTCATAATTCTGAACCTAATACCTCCTTGAGTTGCTTAATTACAGAAAGCACTAGCTTCAGAATAGCCACTGCAGTAGAAAATAGTGACCATTGGAAAACTAGTGACGATTGCTATCATGCCAAAACCCTGGCACAGAATCAGAACATAACCAGTTTCTCTTCCCACTGTATAATCACATGTAACAATAACAATATATTTCTTCATCCAAATACTTGGGTAAGAGAGAACCTTGTTTTGCAGGATAGAGTCCTTTCTATTTTCTATCAAACACATATCTTAGTAGCCTCTTGTCTTTGGTAGTGTAATCAAACATTATTTGGATATAAACAGTGCTAAATTCACTAGCCTACATATTGGCCAGGAACCTTTTCATACAGAAGATTTTTTCTTTTCTAAAGTTTATGGATTCACCTGGCTGACCATACTATGAAAATGGTCTATGAAGTACACTCTGTCCACCTCTGGCACACAAAACAACTTCGGTTACACTAGGTTTGCTACTATTTGAGAACCTGGAAGAACTGAAGGGTCATTTCACTTTTATGACCCCTAGTGGCATCAGATAACTATAAATGCACTTAAACTTTTGCCCAGTTATGTTACATGCTGCAGTTGTTCTGAAGACACTTAGAGGAGCAAGGTACTAGCACAAGGGAAGTAGTGACACATAGGTACACTATGGTGGTTAAAAAACCAAGAAGTGTTAAAAACAAAAACAGAAACAAAAACAAACAAGCAAAAAACCCATAGAGAAGTGGCAAACTGCAGGGCTGTAATGAATTGGGGTAATTAACTCACAGCAATTCTAACTAATGCCTGTAAACAGAAGGAATTCTCCTAGACAATGAAGCTGAACAAAGGATAAAGACAAGATCTGGCTGGCTTCCTTGCTTCTCTGTCTGATGTGGAAGACCTACAAAGCCTTGCTTCCCGTCTCAGGGAGACACCAACTAGGTACTTCTTTGTTCCTAGACTGCCTAGACTGCTCAAGATCTATTTGCCTAACCACACACAGTCAAGTTACTGTCTGTCCTCATTTGGCCCATATACAAAAGGGCTCCCAACCTTTTTGATCACAGCTGGAGAACAGATAGGGAATCTAGGTTTAGCAGGGGCTAGTCCAGAATTTGCTTTCAGCAGAGGGGAAAACCCATAAATGCTGACAGGGTCAGCCTGTTTTTCCAGAACCATTTTTTTGTGGAAATAATAGAAGCTTATGGAAAGGTAGAAGAATGTCTCTACTGGTCTACTGGGATATGATGCATGTAACTGGAACAGATTTGCTACTGACATATCAGACTGTAATGTCCAAGAACATCAAGGAAAGAACAAGTACATGTTTGGTCCTAAGTATGGAGAAAAGCAAAAGAAGGCTGACTTGCTCACTAGGAAAGAAAACCAGCTAGCCATATCGTGAAATGAGAGTAATTTTTAGGAGCTGTGCAAAGGCTCCCAAGAAATACTGATGCTATCTAGAACTCCTCAGGGCAGCCGATGCAGATTTACCATCTTGCACATTAGGGATATGAAGGAAGCATGAATGACCTCTGAGGAGAGATTAAGCTCCATTGATGAGGTTCTTAAATATCTTGGGGGAAAAAAATGGGAGGATGGCTTAAAAATAACTTTATCCTTCAACTTTTACTAACTTAGGAACTTGTGACCTTGTGACCTTGAACTTCTGAATGTGCTCCAAGGAATTAGAAGATTTGAGCTCTTTTTCCTGAACCTGAGCTTCTCTACCCAGAAAACCAGAAGAATGTTTTTGTTCAGAGACTTCTTTAAAAACAGCCAAAATTACCAGGCATGGTGGTACATACCTATAATCCCATTATTTGGGAGGCTGAGGCAAGAGAATTGCAAATTCAAGGATAGCCTGTGCAATGTACAGAGACCCTGATTCAAAAGAAATGTGGATGTAGCTCAGTGGCAGTATAGTGCCCCTGGGTTCAAGCTCCAGTACCATAAAAAACAAAAACAAAAACAAACCCAAAACAAAACAAAAACTACACCACTGTACCAGGTTATGGTGGTTTCACACACCAGAGATGAGTCAAGGGACTGAAGAAGCTGTACTTTAAAGCACAAGGAGAAAGCAAAGAGGGCGGTTTCAGTACAGAAGATGGAGGATTTCCGACTACTGCTTTGATGATGTAGGAGTGTGGTAGCTGGACAGTGGCTGCTGGTTTCCTGTTTACAGAAATGTAAAGCTGGGATTGGTCCAAAAGCTCCAGCAGAGGAGGGGCTTGAAAGGAAGAAAATCACAGCTCCTGAAGGTGATAGGTCAGGATCCTCAAGAGATTTCTGTTTCCCTGTCAGTTTATTCCTCCAGGAGGGACTAAGTGGCCAAAAAGACACCAGGTCTTTGGTGGCACAGCCCCTCTGACTGAAGTATATGACCTCAGGACAACCCTGCCTGTACTCCCTTGAGCATCCAGCACTTTGCAGTTCTAGAGATTGTAGAGTAATCACAGCAAATACTTGCAAAGTGTACTATGTGCCACCAATATCATTTTAGGGCTTTTCATACATTAACCTATTTGATCCTTACCACAATTCCCTATCCTTATTTGTTTTTTTTATTAGGCACTAAGAAATCAAATATTTTGCTCAAGGTCAAATAGCTGAGTCAGGACTGGAACACAAGCCTCACAGCACATGTTTTTGCTCACCAGACCCTTAGATCCCTTCCTTACACCTGCTACTGTCTCATGGGGAAGGGAGAAAATGGATAAGGCAACGAGCAGTAGTGTTTTAGGTACAGATAAGTGCTGTTAGGAAAAGTGATGCAGGGCACGAGAGGGCAGCTGTTTAATTAAGATAGTGTGGTCAGGGAGAGCCAGGCAAGAGTCTCGGGAGTGTCTCCTTCAGGTGAAGAACCTCTGAAGAAGGTTGAGAAGGGATGAGCTGGGTGTGCACCAGGGCCAACAAGAAGATAATGGACACTGTGTGAGGGAGGGAGAGAGACCAGAGTAATGCAGGGCCTCAGAAGATTTCACAAAGAGTTCAGTTTTTCTTGTCAAGGTGCTATGAAGCCCCTAAAGGGGCCGAGCAGGAGAATGAAGTGATCAGATTCTATTATTTTTTTTTTTAAAGATCATTCTTGCTATTTATGAACAGAACACAGCAGGGGAAACAGTGAAGCAAGTTAGACGATAACTACAGAAGTCAGCAGCAAGGACATTAAACAACATACCTTTGCCTTTGGTCCAGCTCGCAGTGAGGTGTCTCAGGAAATCTACCATATCCCATACACTAACTGTGGTAAAATTTGCAGTTACAAGACTTGACGTGAATGGGAAGTGAGTAGAAAACTACCCACCAGCTGAAGTCTAACTGGCTAAGTAGTTCTCCCATAGAATGAGGGCTTCTATGAGAAAGTGGTACCTCGCTCCTAGAAGGTCACTCTGGAAACCCTGGGCCTGCAAGTTAGGTAGTGTATCAGGAAGGTGCAGTCGCCCCGCTGTCCTGGGGAGGGCACCCTCACTCTACTCACTCTCTAGCTGCTGCAATAATGTTTCCATCTGTTTTCAGTGTGGATTCACTGGGGATGTTGGATGATGGCCACAATCTTTTTTTTCCTCCCCCAGTGCTGGGGATAGAACCAGGGTTTCCTGCATGCTGGGGCAAATGCTCTACCACTGGGCTATAACTCTTTTTTTTGTTCGTTTGTTTTGAAAGAAAAAGAAAGCTTTTCAAACCAAAAAATGACACAGACAATTAGACATAACACAAGAAATGGTGGCACAGATTATTTACAGGCCCCCTCTTTTAAGCAGTTTATATTCTAAGTAATTTTAGACTAAAGATAAAACCAGTCTGTTTTGGAAATGCTTGCCAATTTCTACACAGAGAAAGTGCCAAAGAACTGAATCTTTCTGAGTTTATGTAAAATAGAGACTCAGGCTGCTTGTTTTCCTAAATTTTACTGCTAAAGGATCCCATGAAATTGAACTGCTGGTGACTGGAAAATACCATCATTCTGGAGTTTTCCAATTGGCGACTCACTTATCTGCCATTCTCAAAGTACACATAAATGTGCAGATCAGTCTTTTTCTAACTACCCTATTATCTTTTCATGCCTTTAGTTAATGATCATTTCCCATACTTGTTTGAATGTGGCAAAGTTATTCCAATGCTAGATAACTGCAGACATCAAGGAGAACTACCAGAATCTGAAATGTTATTCCAGAAGGGATTGTTCCATTATGAAGCCAACAGAACCAGACTTAATCTTGTCATAAAATGAAAACTATAGTTTTTTACTCTTGCTTATTTGAATTCTATTTTGAGTTATGCATGAAGAAGGGTCAAGGAAAGGGAAGAGTCTGATGAAACGTCAGCCAAACACTTTCTAAAACACTAGCAGAACTTAAGAAAATGGTAATGTGTTCCCCCATACACTGTATAAACACATTTACCACAAGTAAGAGAGAAGTAGGGGTGAAAACGAAGAGATTTATGGTGTGACTATTGCTAAATTAAAGAAAAACAGTGAAAAGGGCAATTTTATTACAGGTTGAGAAAATCAATCAATAGAAGGCTACTTTAACCTTTGACTCTCTAATAGTTCCTGAGAAGACAGGCTACCATAAGTGCTCCACCCACCTCATTAAATTTTCTAAAAAAGCAATCCTTGCAAGTTGATCCCCGGATCTTGTACAAAATGAAAACAAAAACACCTTCCAGGGTCTTTTAAGGGGTCTGCACCCCCACCAGTTGTGCTCCATACCTTGTGCACCTGCAGATGCACCTTCCATCTGGCAACGTAATTCAGGTTCATCATCTATTCTATTCATCATGAATTATAATGATAAATACTAGAAAAGGAGATGTTTATACCCTGACATAAGTTCACATATATATCTATAATATATCTTACAAAGACTTTTAATTTTAAAAAAGTTATTATATTGAAATTTATCACACTTCCAACGTTTAGTTTATGAGAGTTTAATTTTCCAGAAGGATGCAGTCCCTGAAAATTTTGAAAAGCTAATGCTTTTATTTTGTCCTTGAATTTGATAATATGATAGCTCGTTTTTCTATGCCTGTATTAGAAAAAAAGAGGACAGGGGAAAAAAAAAAGGATAGAGTTTCATGATCCTACAGTGTAAATCATAAACCTGAAAGTGGTGATGTCCAATCAAGGGGGAAATGTCAGAGCTGAAGGCTTTTAATGAAAACAGTATACTGAACCATCTTACCTGTCGACGAATTATTTCAAGGTCTCTTTTGGCTTTATTCACTAGGTTTTGAATTTCTACAGGATCCTTTACATTTTTATTTTCTCTGAAGGCATCTCTTATCCTCCTGACAGCATACATTCTAAATGAGAAAAAAAAAAAAAAAAAAGAAGAAGAAAAGTTGTCAGTATGTCTGAGGATGTTTAAATTTAAAAGCTTTCCTCTAGAATTAAGTGTCCAATATTCCCCTATAGATAATTCACTTTGATTTTTGCTCATGGGATAGGTCAATGTATTACTATTCGGGATGACTAAGCAAATGAATTTAGAAAAATAAATCTACCTTAAAGAAGTCACATACAAATGGCAAACTGCTACATAAATGCTCTTTAGATTACTGGCTCTTTAGAGTTATTCACAATTGGCTTCCCTCCATTAACATGGATAATTGAACCTTTATTGTACAGAGACAAACCAAGAATTCAGAGGTTAAACGATGCACTGTGTGTGTTTGTATGCTGAATATGCTGAGCTAGTGATCAGCTTTCCCAATCCCTGATCCCTTTTTTGGCCTCTACTTTTCTTTTTGTAACCTAAAATGTAAGGCTGCAATCCATATCAGGATCCTACCCCAGCTGAAAGTGAAGGATTATGCCAAAAAGTCTTTTCTTCACGAGAGGTCCTCTATCTGCACAAACATATCTCCCACCCCAAGCCAGATAAACCCAGACAGACTTGAGTTTGTATGTTTGCTCCAGCTCCTGCTATTCACATCAGCTTGGGAAAGCTTCTTAACATAAGGCCATGTTTCCTCATCTGCCAGAGACACATAATACTGCTCAGTACAGCTAGTAGGATTAAGCATTATTATGTGAGACTGGATTTTGGCAAAAAGCCTGGAACCTAGAAAGACTCAATAAATGAAAGCCATTCTGATTACTATTCTAATTATACCTTAATGCAATTTGTATTTCCCTCTCCTCATGTATGGCCTCACCTTTGTCTCATATCTTTAGGGGCACACCAGAGTGTGTGTTCAGAAAGTAGAGTGCTCTTGATAGTTAGCCAGAGAAGAATCAACAGTCTTAATCAGACTCTCAGAGAACCACAGCCTTAACCCCTATGCACTCCCCATCTACTTTGAATTGGAAGACAAGAGACTAAGGAAAAGCAGCCTGAGTTGCACACACCAGACATTGTTTCCATCTCAAATCACTCTTGATTTTTAGCTTTAAGAACCAGGAAAAGAATATGTGTGTTACCATTGGTAATATTCAGCAATAAAAGAATGTAAATAGATGCAAAGAAAGGTGAAAAAGTATCAAAGTCTCTGGGGGATTGAAGGTGAGGTCTAGGAGATGCATATATACTGGGAAATCTTATTTTAGAGAATACAAAGTTTGTTTAGACACATTTTTCTTTTTCTTTTTTTAATATCTCTATAATATTTTTAGATGTAGATGTGCACAATGCCTTTTATTTTTATTTATATATTTTTACATGAGGACTGAACCCAGTGCCTCACATATATGAGATGAGTGCTCTACTGCTGAGCTACAACCCCAGGCCTAGACACATTTTTCTAAAAAAATAAATTTTATACTAACAATGTAAATGAGCTGTGCACATGGCATGGACTTGTAATCCCAGCAGCTTGGGAGACTGAGGCAGGATCACAAGTTCAAAGGCAGCTTCTGCAACTTAGCTAGTCCCTAAGCACTTGCTGAGAACCTGTCTCAAAATAAAAAATAAGGGTCTGGGGCTATGGCTCAGTGGTAGAGCACCTGCCAACCACATTTGAAGCACTGGGTTCCATCCTCAGCAACACATAAAAATAATAAATAAAAATAATAATAAAAAGGACTGGGGCTGTGGCTCAGTGGTACAGTGTCCCTGGATTCAATCCCCAGTACCTAAAAAAAAAGAACAAAAAACCGAGACCCAAATGGCAGTTTTTGTTTTTTTTTTTTTTTAAACCCATTTAAAAGTGAGAGTAAAGCTAAACCTTGTAACATTAGGAACCACAAGAAGAAAGGCAGTTTAGGAACTTGCACTTTCAAAATGGAAGATACCATTGAAACTCTGATCTTAACCCCTTGATAACCAGCTAGAGAATTTGTAAAGAGGCTCCTAAATGTTCAGTATTGATCTCAGGGACTACTATGATTGGAAAGGGAATCCATATAATACTGGCTGCTAAACAACAATGGAAAACCTTACTAGTAGAATATTATTAAATAAGAGAGTCCTGTCATGTGGAGCTTCTAATCTAACAACATTCTAGTTTGGTCTAATAAGGAGGTTAACGGCCAATTTCTGAAGCCCTTTCTTGCATAGCGTAATTTAACACAGTATCTCTTCTTCCTCACACCTACACTCTTCAAAAGAAACTTCTTTTTTATGATGATGGAAGTGGAAAAAGGGACAAAATAATTCAATACTAACATTGTGATTCACATGGAACATTGTTTTTATAACGTAAGTTCACCTCTGGGAGTCATCCTTTTTTTCCCCCTTAGGGAACCCAGGGCCTCATACATACCAAGTACACCCCCCAGCCCCTTTTCCCTTGTTTTAATTATTTATTCTGGATGCTGCATGGGTTTCTTGTAAAATATGGGTAATGGTAATCATCACTACACTCATTTTTCAAGAAGCTAGTGATTAGTTCAGAATAGGTAAAAAGAAAAGAAGCATCCCAAGGAATAGAAAAACAAGCTCTCCAAAGGCCAAGAAAATCGGAAAATAGCTTAAGACTCTCACAATTTATACCAATTGATGTCAGGGTTGAGAATTTAATGCTGTAAACAGCACAGCTGAACTAGCAGGTTCTGATGAGGGGGTGATGGGAGTTTGAAAGAATAAAGTCTTATGTTCAGAGATCTTGAAGATAAACAGCTGGGATTGGGTGGAGCGCTGCTCTCTGTTGGAGAAGCAGGTCTGAAGACTTACACCAGCAATCTTTATTATATACATGTCTTTAATCAAGATTAAAGACTATGTAAGTATTAATCTTTGTATTCATGAACATTGTGTAGCTTATTCCTCAGTTACACATTGCAGTGGCAATGTGCGATGTTAGAAGCTTTGTGTAGCTCTCAAGAAAGTCCACTGTTTAAAGGAGCAGGCAGGTTCAGGAGTTGCAGAGCTGGTGAAACATTGTGGTTGTCTAGCAAAGAGTTCCTTTATTCTCAGGAGCTGTGTGCCTGAGATCAAAGGTTGAGGCTGATAAGACTCTAGCAGAGAGCCTCCTCATGGAGGGCATTATCACAGCAGCTAGGCATCCTGAACCTTTGCACAGAAACTTTCCCAGGTAAAGTATGCACAGTCATAAAGTCATATCAGGGACCCCAATTTTAGACACTGCTCTCCCTGTTACTGCTTTCCACAATTCGGAATATCCTGCTGAATGTTCTTATTTGTTTCCTCAATTCTCCAAAGTCGTTACCTATAGAAATGCAGCTCTAGATCCTGGAATTAAACATTTCTAAAGCACTCAAGTGGTTCAAACTCTGGATATACCTTTGAAACGAATGAGGCAAAGGCCCCTCCTCTCTTTTTAGCTCTGCTTCCTCCTGCATCATTTAACACACAGGATATTATTCTTTGCCCTAAGACACTGGCTCAGAACCAAATAGCAAATACTGCACAAACAGTTAATTTCTCAGTTTCAATTATATTTCAAATGATAATAATTTTGTAAAAGTGAATCTGGGTAAACCCTCACATTTTATGGGAGAGGGCTAGCCACCAGCTAGTTCAATCCCGATCCTGCCCTGGTTTATATTATTTGCCCTATTTTTGCCAGCTATTAAGATAAACCATTTATCCTCAAATGCATTCTGGCTATAAGCCTCTTGACTATATCACTGAGCAAGAACATTTAAAAGAAAAATGTGCAGATGCTCTAATGAAAAGGGTTAGCTGCTATGTAATGCCCTGCAGTGGATGATCCTAATACAAGTTAGACACTGTTTGAAATAAGTCATGAAATATAACATATTAAATACATGCATGTGGTATAGTCCACCCATGTGTCAAAGGTCATTCATAGTTCATTTTAGTCTGTCCTGACTGAAATCACTAGCATTGCAAAAACAAAAATAGAACAGAACAAACAAACAAACAAAGAAGAAAAACAAACAGAGAAAGGGCAAGGGAACAAACAGAAGGAAGCAGACACTTCCACAGGAGGAGAAGGGCGGAGTTGCCTACACCAACACTGCTACCACCTGCCCTCTTGGTGCTTTGAGCTGGAGATTCCCACTGGGCTTTACTTTTCCACCCCAGACTTAACCCCTCACTTGGTCAGCAAATCTCAAATGTCCACAGGTTTTCCTAACTGGCTGTCCTTTTGCCATTGCAAGAACAAAACTCCTTTCTGAGATTCTTCCACTCACCCCAATTTCCTAGTGCGCAAGGCAACACAGCAGGCAGTAACCAAACAGTTCTTTGCACTTGAGGTCTTGCTTCACTTTCCCCTCCCAGAATTACTGGGGACCAAATGCAGGCCATAATCACAGCCTCTAGCACTTGGAAACTCACATCTGCTTTAGCATCCAAAGTGTGATATGACTAGCTAATGCAATGCTTCTTGTTTCTGTCATTCTTCATCAGCATCCCAAAAGGTGGTGGCTCCTCTGCTTACCCAACACATAAACACATGGTCCCTCTTCTTGCTCCTCTGCAGCCCCAAGTAAAAGTCAAATATTCCAGTAACCAAACAGCTCAACCTTTAATTCTGGCCTCCTCGGGGCACAATGTTATTTACCGTCTGCTGCTTGGAAGGACTTGTGCTTCTTTGCAGTCACTAGAAGGAAACTGCTTAATTCTAGCATGCTCCCTGGGCAGAAAAGGGAGGGCTGGTATGTTTTCTTGGATTATGCTTCATACCATCTGACTACATCATATCCCATGCTTCTATGAATCTGATCTGTTTACTTCCGGAGGCCAAGTCTCAAAGATGCATCAAGGCTTATATAAAGGACACTCATTGCATACAAAGACCACCAACTAAAAGTAACCCCTCAAATTACCATTTTTAATAAAAAGAAGAGCTTTAAACCTCAACATTTTTTACAATGACTTAAATGATTTGCATTTGTTTTAATGCTGGGGATGGAATGCCTTGTGCGTTACTCTACCTCTGGGATATACTCAGCATCATCATTCACAATCTTCTGAGGTATCTATATTTGCTGGACAGGGGATCACCATTGTTTCTCCTCTTGGTCTCTGGATCCACTAGCTACTCCCTCTTAGACTGTGTTGTGGGTACTCTGCTCCTTACACACTGTGTTCTTTAGGGCCTACATGTGGACTTTTTATTCAAATCTCTGCCAATAATTATGTCTATGTTCAAGATATCAACTAATTTATATATGACACTAGCTTTCAATACTCTGCTAGCCCAGACCTTCCTTCTGAGGTATAAATGCATTATCATCCAATTTGCCTTTTGGACTTTCAATAAAAATACAGTTTTCCAGTGAACACATTCAAAGCTGAAGTTACTACCTTCCTTCTTCTTGTCCCTGAAGGCCAGTATCTCCTTCTAAAGGTAGGAGCATTAACATGCAGCCAACTGCCCAAGTCAGACACTTGAGATTTGTCCTAAGTTCCTTCCTTTCCTATAACTCTCTAAAATTCAGTCAGGCATAAGATCTTACTTATTCAATCATCCACATCCCTTCTGAATTATCTTCCACTTTCTCTAACCCCTCGGCTTTGAACTTGCTCAGGCTCTCTCTCACAGACTGATGCAACAGCTTTGGGATTATGGTATGTATGTATGTGCAGTACAATAAGATGGCTCACAGCACCTATAGAGAGAAGGTTCAAGGACCACATGAAGGTAATAAGCACTCTGGATAGATAACAGAGAGAAGGACAGAACATAAAGCTTCCTTCTTTATATAAGTGTGAGGGCCCACCAGAATAAAAGGCCGCTTGCAGTCTTTAAACTTTCTTGTTTATCATTATATGTAAGTGCCTGGCACAGAGAAAGGACTCAATAAATATTTACTGAATAAATGAACTTCAAAACATTATGGGCAATAACAAAAATTCCCCTAAGGAAAAAAATATCAATAATCAATGTGGAAGAATAAAATAACAAACTGCCAAAAGAAACAGAATTTAAAAAAGGGCGGGGGAATGCAGCCTATAGATTGAAATAAGCTCCGAGAGACCATGATCATAGAATCCACCATTAGGATTCATTCAGTAAACACATACTTTATGTCTATTATGTCAGCACTGTGCCAGGAGCTAGAGACACAGTGGAGAATAACAAGGGCACTGGCCTCAGGGTCCTGTGGGGATGAGATCTAATATAAGGAGGTGAAATAGGCCCAGAAGGCATTCAAAGTAAACAGAAAGGATCAAGGAGACTTGGGGCAATGAAGCAGTCCTCCTCTTGATTGGGGTAGTGTTTCCATAGGCCTATATGTCAAAACATTGAACTGCGTACTTAAAATGGACACATTTTATTGTATACAAATTATTCCTAATGAAGTTGACTTTTAAAAAGGTAAAAAAAAGTAAATAATACAGAAACTTTTAAGAAAAGCAACTGAAATAAAACACAAAACAAAGATTGCAATGCTAGAGAATAGGTACATAGCTGAAAGAAGAAAAAATTAGCACTAAATTATAGAAAGTAGAAGAGAAACTCAAAATTCACATTAAAACAGAAAAATGAAATAAGCTGGCAATAATGGGCAAGAAAAAAATTAACCTTCAGAATAAGGCAAAGGTATAAAGCCTATGAATAATAAGTGTGAACAAACTGAATGCCATAGGTAATTAAAGTTATAATGAAAGAAAATGTCCCAGAAGTGATTATAAAAAAATTGAGAAGACTCATTGAGATTTAACAACCAGAGGACAATGCCAAGATATTTGTAAAACCCTGAACTCCAAGGTCAGAGAAAAGAGTTTAAAGAAGGACAAAGAAAGAACTTTAAAAAGGTAATACAGAATGGAAAACAGATAAATTTTAAGATTTGTATCTTCCAAAACTCTCACCAAAGTAAAGGACTACTTTTCACAGTCATTTGAAGTGCTGTTTGGAGAGTCCAAAAGGATAACAAAACAATATCAATAATTTATGGTACAGATTATATACACATAATACTGTGCTAAATACATGAAATGTATTATCTCATTTAATTCTCACACTTATGGCTCAGGCTAAAAATTTAGGCCAAGATCACATGTCTAAAATGTGGTAGAGTGGGGTTCTGAACTCAGCTGACTCCAGAGTCTGTAACTTTTCAATATGGAGCTCTTCTTCTCCCAGAGGTTGATAAACTCTTTTCAATCTCTGATAAGTACTTGGTCTAACCCAAGCTGTTATTCATTTGAAAAGGCATTAAAAAAATTGTGTCTGGCACCAGCAAAGCTTAAAAAGGTCATCTCATCTCTCAACAATGTTTCAAGTGTTCCTACAAATAGTTCAAGTTAAGAAATACAAGTGGCTAAGAGCCTTAGTAGGGAAAGAGCTATTGATATAAGCACTAAGAGTGAGATAATTGAGTTTAATTGTTTTAAAATGGAAGATAATGAGGAAGAAGCTGGTGGAGTAAGGAGGGAAAATTATTGAGAGAAAACCTATTGGGGGTAGGGGAAAAACAAAGCCACTGAGTTTTGGGGCAGTCTTAAGCCTATTATGTACTTCCCTGCTTAAAACTCCTCAGTGGCTTTCCATTGTCTTAAGATAAGGGTTGAATGATTAGCAGGGATAGAGGATAGGACCCTTGTTCATCTCTTCTGCTGCATCTAGCATGTGTTCTGACATGGAGCAGCCACATAGGAAGGCTTGCAATTTCCTTGATTCCCTCTTTTAGGTCTGCTGTTTCTCCATATGTGCAGCATCCTTCTCCAGCTGGATTTCTTGGCTAACTCTTAATCATTCTTAAAGTCCTAACTCAGAACACGTATTGCAAAAAGATTAATATCGTTAGCATATAAATACTACATATAAATCAAGTAGAGAGACATTAAGGCCACAGTAAATAAATGAGCAAGATGCATGAAACAATAATTCATAAGAGTACCAAAAATGAGTAAGTTTAGAAAGACAGATACAGATATGAATATTTAGTATCAGTCATCATCAAAGAAAATGCAAATTTAAACTAGGTAGCATATTCTGTACATGCAGTTGTAAGAAACAAGAAAGTCCAGTGGTCCATTTTCAGAATATGGTATTTAGCCTTAAATATAAAATGGGATGTAAGATCCAAATGAAGCCAACCTCTATCCAATACTAGCTATTTTAATTCTAGCCCTTCCTTTTCCCTCCCAATTTTAAAATTAGCCAATCACACAGATTGTAACTCTGAGATTCCTCCTATCAGAACAAGGGGCAGTTCTGCATTAGGGATAAAAACAGGTGGACTGCTTTCCCAAGTGTACTTGCTTGCCAAACTTTGTACCATAGCACACCCTTCTGCAGAAGTCAAGTTTGCCTTGCTTAGTAACTTTTGAGCTTGTGCTTGATTTCTTGCAGCACTGCTGAATATTTCTAACATAGTTAACAGAATTTTTTGAAAAGGCAAAGCAACAGGTATCATGGACAACTGGTACTTCCTGTGGGCAACTAACTGGTAATACTACCTGGTAATAAAGTCCATAATCTTTAATCTACTAACTCTACTTCTAGTGATCTAACCTACAAAAATAATCTGAAATGTCTACAATGTTATATGCAGGGTGATGTTCATTTCAGAATTATTTCTAAGAATTAAAAACAGAAGCTGTCTAAATGTTTAACACTGGAGAAACGGCTATCTAAACTATGACGTTATTGCAATTTTAAGATCAGTGTTTCCAAAAAGTTTGGTGACAGGTTCAGAATTCCAAGTATAAAAAGGTGTAAAGTGAAAAATGCCTCCCTCCTGCTCTTCTTACTCTTGTCTCTTAGACAACACTTCTGACTAAAAGCAATCAAAAATTTCTTGTGCAGCTTCCAAGAGATTTTGGATTCATATTAAAACCTCTATGTGTACCTGTTCTTCACAAATGGTAGTGTTCACCTTTTTAAGTTAAAAAATCTTATTGCTCATTTGATATCAAATAGAACTGACACACTTTTAAAAATGGTTGTACAGTATTTCATTGCATAGGTATATTATAATTCATTTAGCTAGGCCTGGCACAATGATGCAGTCACTATAATTCCAGTCACTCAGGAGGTTGAGGCAGGAGGATGGCAAGTTTGGGGGCTGGGGATGTAGCTCAGTGGTAAAGTGCTTCTGGGTCCAATACCCAGTGGCTCCCCCCACCAAGAAAAATTCATTTAGCTAGTACCTTACTAATATTTAGGTTGTTTTTGATCTTGCTCTTCAAATTATGCTGTAATCAACATTCTTATTTACCATAGAATCATACTCATATATATTTGTGGGATCAATTCTTAAAAATGCAGTCAGTAGGTCAAAGAATATATCTATAGCTTTAAAAAATAAAAAAAAAATATCAATTTTCTTTCTAATTCTGTAATCACTTCATTCTTCTACCAGCAATGTATAAATGTCCCTGTTCCCACAATACATTTGCCAATAAAACGCAACATCAAAGTTTTACATCTTTGCCAATCAATACATGAAAATGGTATCTCATTTTACTTATAATTACATTTTCTTATTATGAATGAAACCAATTTTTACAAGTTTTTATAAGTTGCATTTTTCTTTATATAGTTTGCTTTTTTTTTAGTTGACTGACAGGTTTTTCTGATTGGTTTGTAAGTCCTATCTAAGGTTTCTAAGAAGCTAGCTATTTGACTCTAGGAAGTTGTAATAGTCTTCCTACTTTGTTGTTTATGAATTTTTTTGTGGGCTTGTAATGTATAAATGTTGTATTTTTATGTAGTAAAATGTATCATTTTTTTACATCAAAAGCCACTACTGGGCAATTAAACAAACCCACTTACCCACATGTTATTGAGAACATCTATGGTTAAACTGTTCATGTTTAATTCATTGATATTCCTGGGATTTATTTTGGTGAAAAGGGTTGAGTACAAATTTCACCTTACCTTCCAATGTTAACTTCTTAAAGTGAAGGAAACAATTTTATATTCAGGATGACCTCAATTATGGAAAATAGCAGGCAAAGGAAAAATGAGAAGAAAATATGAAAGCATATTAACAAGAATTACTCATGGTTACTGAAGTCTATCCTTTCCCAATTGTTATACTAACCATTATTTCTTAATGATTGTCAAGTTCCTAGTGACATATCATCAGTAATATACAGTAATAAAGAAAAATCAGTTATTAGAGAGGGCTCAGTTTGTGCAAGAGTCTGGGGAAGGGTATATGATTAGATCAAGACAGAATCAGGGGAGACTTGACAGCGCATCAAGCTACAGAAGTGCCACAGGGAACAGGAGATGAATTAAGTATTTATTAGATAAAAGCAAGAGTTTATTTTTAGATAGTTTATTTCAGAGAAACAATGGGACTATAGGTAGACATGTATGGCAGGCTACCAGAAAGGTAGCTGTGGAGCTCAGGTGATAAGATTCAGGTTGACAATTCATCTGAAAATCACTGACAAGGAAGTGGGAGGAGACCCAGAGGGGACAGAAGTTTGTTCTGAGGAAAGCAGTATGTGGAAGAGAAGCTAGCCCTGGATAAACTGTACCAGCATTTAAGAGAACACAGAGAAGAGCACACACAGAAAGACCTATGGAAGGAAAGGGGAAAAGGGTGAGAATGAAAGCAGGAAAGCAGAGGCAAGCTCTGCAGGGAGTGGACAAGATTGTCAGGATGGGGCTGAGGATGCAACTCAGGGGGAAAGCACTTGCCTAGTGTAAGCCCCTGGGTTCAAGGCGCAGCATTGCTGCACTCCCCCTCCCTGCCCCCCCCCCCCCAAAGAATCTTTAGGATGTCATGAGTGACTTCCAACAAGAACAACATCAGCATGTACTTGGTGACCACAGAGTAATTGGGCCTAGAAGAAAATTCACAATGCAGTAAGCACAGTAAGAAATGTTTTTAAAATCATTGCAAATACAATACGTAAAATCTTTGGAATGTAATCAAAGTCATACTTAGATGAAAATTCAAGGCTTAAATATCTTTTTCAGTCATAAAATATTAGGTAGATTTAATAGATTAAGAGTATTTCCTTACAGTCTCAAAAACAATTAGTACAGTTCCCATGAGAAAATAGGGAACCAAGTATTTAAAATATTTGGTGAACAAATTAAAAATGAAAAGTAGTGGAATTAACTAAAACAACTGAGTTCTTTTTTTTTTTTAATGTTATGATGATGGCTTAGCTTACACATCAGGAAATGAAATTAGAAGGAAAAAAGAATGAGGAGATTTGCAAGTTTGAAGAGTTTAAAACAATCATTTTACAACTAGCATGAATAGATTCCAGAAATTGCCAAGAATGAGAATAGGCCAATTAAGGTTGGTAACATCAAATATGGAAGAAACAATTTACCAATTGCTTTTATGGCTGTGTTCAGCTGCCTAGGTATACTTAAGGAAAAGACAGATGTGTGAGTAAATCTATAGATGCAGGTTTGATAGATGGGTGCAACGGAAGGGCAAACAGGGAGAGAATTCTTTCTAGGATTTTGGAACAGTGCTAGGAATTTTTTCCTCCATAATCACAAACTTCTCAAACCCCCGTTCTTGTGTACAGGCTATTTTTGAACTCAGTCCCTTTTGTAGAATTCAAGCCCTAATCTGATAAAAAAACATTCAAAGAAATTATAGTAAATTAGGACTGGAGGTGTATATAAATGGTAGATCATGTGCTTAGCATGTAAAGGGCCCTAGGTTTCATCCACAGTAACAAACAACACCCCCCACCCCAAGAATTTTTGGCAAATTAATGAAATATCTGTTAAACAATAAATGTGAAAATTATATGTCAATAAGAAAAAGTATATTCAAAACAATGACATAAAACCAACTTTATATAACTGCAGATTTTGTGTAAGTTTCTATGAGAATCGTTTAAAATAACACTCTTAAAATTAATAAAATAGTGGAAAGAAAGTACACCATCCTGTAACAGATGCTCCTCTTTGTCCCTAGGAGAACAGTTTAGAAGCACTTCTGTCTAGGAATCATTTGTTGTGTTTAAAAACATTTAAGATCTTTAACCTATAATTCATCAAAATTAAATTTCTCATTATCACTTGGATCTATCATTATAGCCAGTGACATTTTGTTGCCAACAACATTTTCCAAAATATAAACCAATTGATCAATGTAAAGGCCACCAATAAAATGTGCTTAGCTTGTATGCAATAATGCATACAGATCAAGCGGTAGTGAAGGCCCTGGCTCCTCCTCTTGATTTTAGAGGAGGCTATTTAGAAAGCCTAATACCTGAAAGGTGAAATCCCAGAAGTGGTGGCTATAGCTAAGATCCACAGTTCCCTGATTAAAGGGTGAATATGTGCTTCATTCCTGCAGTCCTATAAATTGTCTTTGCGGGGGGGAAAACCAGATAACATTTTCCTATTAACTTTCCTTATATCTACATATCCTTTTCTCATGGAACTGGGCATATTTCTTTGAAAGGTGCTATGTGACAAGTGTATTTCATGTGGACATGATAAAATTGGGTCTTGTTCTTTGATCTAGTCTGACAGTTTGTTTTTAAGCTTGTTTAATTAATTAAATAAATTGATAAAATTCTGTTGGATTAATTAAAATGTTAAAAGAAAATAAAAGTGCTATGGTATAATGGCTCCACTTTCTGGTTTCTTTTTGCCCTCATCTACCAGACATGAGCTTGACCTAGTACCAGAAAAGCAGGCTCAAGCTTTCATTAGGTACAGGGATTAAACATTAGGTTACAGAATATGATTTTCTCAATTTTATTTTAAAATTATAATGTGAACTAGTCAATGTACGACATGACCTTTACATTATTTAGAAATTTATAGAGAATACCTACTTATAATAGGCTATTCAGTGAAATCTATATTGTTCCACTTAATAAGGAAAATTTAGCATGAACAATGGAAATTCCTCCAGATCAATGAACTTAAAATTTCTTTGTTACGAAACATTTCCTATCAATGCTTATAAAAACATCAAATAAAATGTCTTTTCTCTTATCCTTTTCTCTTGTCATTAGTCATCTGCAACCATAAATGAGCAAGGAAGATGTGTGTAAATCATCTACCTTGTGCTTAATAGATTATCCAAATTATTCACATGGGAAGAAAATGCAGAATAACTCTCCCTTTCCCTTCCTAGAGTGTGTGAAATAGAATACTTGCTGGGCTATTCAGGAAAAAAACAAACAAACAAAAAAAACAACTATATAAAAACCATTTCAGGTATATAGTAATCTCATCCATTTGCAAGAAAGCTAGAAATCAGGGAGTAAATAAAAAAGGGCCTGGGGATTTATGGAGAGTTCAGAGGAGTACAGTCAAAATCTAGTTGAACTTCTTCACCTGTCTTGATTTTTTTAAAAAATATTTTTGTTATAGATGGACACAATACCTTTATTTCATTTACTTATTTATATGTGGTGATGAGGATCGAACCCAGTGCCTCGCACAGGCTAGGCGAGCGCTCTGCCATTGAGTCCCAACCCCAGCCCACTGTCTTGATTTTTAAAGGATAGCAAAGTGTATTTCCTTAATCCTTGAATCCTGGGGGTTAAGGTATAGCTTCATGCTCAAGGTCCTGGGTTCAATCCTCAGGATTGTTTTGCCTAATTGGGAGCTGAACTCTATATGTAGATTTATGCAAATATGTTAATATTCTATTCCTGGAGTTACTGAAAAAATCTGGTAGCCCTTTCTCCCTTTGAAGAGCTTTACTTTCACCTTTCATAAAGAGGTATCTCTAAAGTCCTGTCCAGGCTAAAATTCCACAAATTCAAAAATACAGTTGGCTTCTTCATCTCTTGGGATGCCACAGCAGTGGGAGCTGTGGAATACCATGCCAAAGCACTGTAACAAAAGGATGGTTATTTTGACCCGTGCCGTATTTCCTTAGTTTACTTACTTGGCTATAATACAATAACTTGTTATTATGTCTTTTTTGCAAGTAGGCTAAAATATTTCAGGCATTATGTAATTTATTTTTTTTAGCATTCCTGTGAACCATCTAGTAGGTATGAAGACTTGAAGACTTGGAGAAAACTGAGGAACTATTTGCATTAAAAAAATTCTATTACTGTTTCTTATACCACTTCATAGTAATACCAACTACATAATAATGAATAACATTGGATATTTATAGGCCAAAACACTAAAAAGTACATGGTAGGTCAAAAATGCTGTCTCAAACTTTGATTAAAACAGACCTAACTCTCCTCATTCTGCCACAGGATTAGCAAAAGTCTTTACCTGTGGGAGTCTGACAGCTCTCCCTTCAGAGTATATCCTGCTTGGGGGAACCTGGCCACAGGCAGACCCTGCAACCTTCTCTAAGTCTAAGTCACTACAGAGAGCTCCCAAGCCCCAACTTCCTGCTTAGTTAGTAAGCCCAGTTCTTTGGAAACTCTCTTGCAATACACATACTTTTCAAATATGGTGCCACTTTCTTGACATTTAAGAGCATACCTTGTTTAACAGAAGGTCTGGACAAGATAGGTAACTGGGTGTCATTACATTGAAAGGAACACTTGATATAGTGTATAGAAATACAGGGGAGAAATTCATTTAATTGAAAATTTACATATCCCATTGAATTTGTGTGTGTGTGTGTGTGTGTTTGTAAAGAAGTACAGAGGAGGAATTCACTTCATTGCAAATAACCAGCCCCCCCATATATATCTAAATTTGATATTCTTCTAAGTTCTTAGGTCCATGAACCCAGCAACTACTATCTTTGCATGTTGATCATAACTATGTACCAGACTGTAAGTGGTAAAGTATGAATGGATTTACTCCTTGTTCCCCACTTCTATTTAATTCAGCATTAAAAACATCAGAGATCAGAAATCTGCAACATACTTTCATTTTGAGTAGCATGAAACTTTTATTTCCTGGCTTAAATCCAAGACCAACTTCTCATTATACACAAATGCTCAGAAAGAGAAGGTATTTGGCCTCCATATTGTCTGTAATTCCAAGAACCAATAAGCCCTGTCCAGAATCAACAAATAGCAGATTTATAGCGGGTGTCCAGCAATCATTTTAATAAAGGCAGACTAATTTAACTGTACTCCTCCTTTTTAACTACCCAAAATTTTAAATTATCATTCTTAACATGAATAGCCAGTAAGTATGATCATGACTAGTCAAAGCAGATGAAAATCAGACATGACACATGGACCAGCATTTCCCAGCGTGTGTTATATGGGAGGCAGAACAAAGAGTCACAAAAATATTTGCATATTAAAGCAGTGAAGAAGTCTGGGAGCAGAAGACAAAATAAGGTACCTGGACTCACTCACAGAGCCTCTCCCTACCTGCCATACACCCATTTTGGGAAATGCCGACCTGGATGAAACTTCTATTCAGGCAGTGCCTTCAAGGGTCAGAGGCTAGAGCTGATGAGCTTGCCCAAGGGCCTGGAGCAACAGTTCCTACGGGCAAGCCCCACACATTCACACAAGGCTATTTACAAAGCATCACAACCAACCTCAAACCTCTCTACAACAGGTTCTGATCCAACAGGTTTACTGGGCACCAGGCACATCTTCAACTACTTTGCCTTGTATCTCCTCACGGAACCTTCTGGCCTAAGATGTAATACTTCAATGATGACAGCGGAGCTCAATTTATTCCTTGTCCTTTGTCCCAAAATGACCTTTCCCAAACAGATTTCAAAGTTGGGTCATGGTGGTCCTGATTTAAGAAGATGCTGACTCCAGGAGGTGGGGTTTGCTCTTGCCCAAGTCCCTTTATCCTACTTGTGCCAAACCTCTCCCTGCAGCTTGGCCCTTCACTCCTCCACTGGAACCCAGCATTTCACTTTTTTTAAGAAGGAAGATCCAAAATGACTCTAATAGCAAGTTATATTTCTTCAAGTAGTCTATACTATGTATTTTTTTTAATCATGATGTTACAATAAAAGAATGAAATAAAATCTCTGCTGCTTTACTCAATGTAGCGTTTTCTACAGGAAGAATTCACTTTAGGAGAATTGTATTTAAAAATATTCTCTTTGTAACCAGTATCCCTGAGATATACAGAAAACAATGAACCTTTGGGAGATAGCACTAGTAAGTTCATCACCTAAAGGCATGCTACTGGCCCACTCATCTGTCCACTCACACACTGAGCCACTGAGACACCAGTTGTCGAAAGGTATTAAAAGGTCAAATGAACAATGGACAAGGCTCTGGTACTGGGAACATATATCACTTGGTCTAATGGCAATATATACAGAGGTGGCTCTTGGAGAACAGAGAGCAAGCATGGGAGTTTGGGTCTTTCTGGAGAGGCTGATATTTTTGAAAGATGAAGAGAATTTCAACGGACAGAAGAAGCCATTCTGCAAAGTGAGGCCAATAAAAAATTTATAATTCAAAAGCTCAATTTCTAAATAAATGGAAGAATGTGTGAAAAGTAAAAAAGGGGAAGTTCTGGACAAAGCAGAGGGGCTGTTATGGAAAAATACAAACACCCCCTGCCTTTTTTCTTAACATGTAAAGCTGACCAAGGGACAGAATTTTTTCTAAAATTGTTAGATGAGGGAGAAGGAAAGCACCAGTCAAGCTGTAGTTTTTATTTTTAACTTGCAAGCAAAATTCAGTTTCTGTGAGAATGTTCAACTCCTGAGCCCCACTCAGGGTCAGCCCAGGCCCACTCCCAGGCCCCACCGGAGTCCTGGGCTCTTGCAGAACTTTGTTTCTGGCATCACTGTTCAGCCCATTCACCCTGCTGTGCTCCTTGGTCTCTGTGATCTCCCACAGGTGTGTCTTCTCCACTAGGTTTTGCACTTCTCATAATCGGAATCCAGTCTCATTACTCATTACTACCCCCACATGACACAGTATGCTGTACACACAGTAGGTACTTTATAACTTTTGCTGAATTAAAATTTTATCTAATTAAATAATAAAAAAACCTGTGACTTGCTGGGTGTGGTGGTACATGCCTATAATCCTAGCCATTTGGGAGGCTGAGGCAGGAGAACTGCAAGTCCAAAGATAGCCTCAGCAACTTAGAAAGCCCTGTCTCAAAAAAGAAAAAACATGGGATGGGGATGTGGCTCGGTGGCTAAGTGCTGCTGGTTCAATCCCCAGTAATAAAAAAACCAAAACCAAAACAACAAAAAAACCTGTGATCTTATGGTGAACATGAGATTTCAGGAATAAAATTTCAGTTACATTTAGCTAGATCCATATATTTCAATAGAGTAAACTAAAAGCCATCCATCTTTTCACCTAACGATTTTTAATATTCTTATATTTTATCTACTAATTTCATGTTTGTATCTTATCTGCACTATTCATTTAGCAAATATAATTTCAAATTGTTAATATTAGACAATTCTGGGAAATTTTACATATATCTCAAATTTAACTCATTCTATTTTAACATTGTTATGCTAGCTGTAAGGTATAGTTCATGAACTCTTTGCAATTTTACTCCAGCAATATTAAGGCAATAACAACATGTAAGTTACTCTCAAAATCTCTGAACAGGAAAATAATCTGAAGGTATTAGTCTTCATTTCAAAGCCTGTTCTTTTAACTCTCTGTCCAAGCTTTACTTAATTATAGAGGCTTCATCAGAAAATATATATACTGTTTTGACTGTCAATGAAAAAATGTGAAAATATAAAACGTTCTCATTAGTTCTGAGTTTACTTATACACACACAGTCTAGGATTAAGGGAAAAAAAAAAAAAAACCTGTTACCCCATCTGAAATGCTAACCTTCATTTTTCCAACACTATTTGACAGAGGGCTATATGTCAACCCAACCATTACTACTTGAGGAGAACAAAATACAGCCAAGTATTTCTCTTCTTGAGCACAAAAGGAAAATCACTTCATTATGCAAATACTGTGGTTTTAACAAAGACAGTGGTCTCAATGTATAATGGCTTTCAGCCCAAAAGTGTTTTTTTTTTTGGTATATGTTAAGTACACCCAGTTCAATCTACTCCTACAGGCCTATTTGGTT
The DNA here is from genome assembly GCF_047511675.1 of Marmota flaviventris. Lineage (NCBI taxonomy): Eukaryota > Metazoa > Chordata > Mammalia > Rodentia > Sciuridae > Marmota > Marmota flaviventris. The sequence continues at coordinate 139,763,381 of NC_092503.1, forward strand.
ACATAGGGGTTCATTTTATTATTTATTAGAAAGTTTCAACAGAAAGTTATTTTTTAATAAGACAGACAGGCTGCCTTAAAAATCCTTTTTAAAAAAGTCTCTGAAGTGGGGGATGGGGAGGGCACAATGGTAGAGCACCTGCTTAGTGTGCAGGAAAGCCTTAGGTTGGCTCGTCACCACCACCACTATCACCAACACCAAAACAAAAGTCTCTCAAGTACAGAACTGGAGGGATCTAAATTTCCTAGGGGTCTCTTTGGCTCTGTCCACAACATATTTTCCAGTATAAGGAAAAAGACTGCTTTTCATTCAATCTAGATCTTGTCTGGGAGTTTACTTCATATTCACTGTTGTTTAAAATGAATCAAAATTCAAGAAGGAAATAAATATGATTTATTAAGTACTAACTACAAAGTACTCCAGGGTCATGAATCTTGGTCTCTTGCTACTGTCATTTCATGCCACCAGCCAACATTACAAGACGCCAGAAGAAACTGTCTTTTGAAACAGTTGTACAGTCACATGCTGAATAACATTTCAAGATGGACCATACATCTAACAAAAGTCCCATAAGATCACACTGCCTAGTAATCAAAGCATCTATCAAAGTGTACTTTATGATGTTCACACAATGCCAAAATTGCCTAATGACCCATTTCTCAGAAAGTGTCCCTGATGTTAAGCAATGTATGAGCATATTTTATGCTGAAGATGTTGACCTTTAAAGAAAGAACTAAGAGATTTTTTTTTTTTTTTAAACCCAGAAAGATTTGTAATTCTTCTAAGTGTTTGCCTGCTTCCACATCACCATGGCTGCTCTGACTTGCCTAATCAATCATGGTCCTGCACAGGCTACTGGAGAGCTCTGGGCCCCAATGGAAGCTGTGATCCTGGCGGCCTTCTAAGCATCCAAATTGCTTACAAACCTCTCATAGGCCTTATTTGGGTTTTTCTAGTCTTATTTTCCTGCTTAAAACACCAACATATAAGCCTGATTTATTGGTTAAAGAGAAAACAAATTAAATTGAGAATAAAGTTAAATGTGGCTTTATTTCAGTTTATATGAGAAAAGATGGGCTTCAACATTTATTTATATTCTTTTTCTGCTTTTTTTGTTGTTGCTGGGATTCGAACCTAGGACCTCAGGCATGCTAGGTAAATGCTCTACTACTGAGTTATACCCGCCAACTCCCAAATTTCTTACTTGTTAGTTGAAAAGTTGGTACACCACCAAGGCTCCTAAACAAGTTCAAGGAAATTTACTTTTACCACAATACAGTAATAAGATAGTGTTAAGAGAAGCCAGTGTCATTCAAGATGTGTTTTGCAAGGTAATTTTATATTTGTTTTTTAAAAAAGAAATTTTTCTTATTAGAATATTTTTGTTTAAAGAGACATCATCTATTACCCAAACTCATATATAAGATACATAAGTCAACTAACAAATTCATAACATTTAAATAAGGGAAAGTTCAAGGGCCTTGTAAATAATCCATATTTTATTCAGTCAAGTGGACTTGCCCTTTTTCCTTATAAAAACAAGCAACTTAAGTAATTTAATTCAGTGAGAGTAGGGAAGTGAATATAGATCTTTGAAGAACAATAGAATGTTAATTTTATGGCCGTATTTGTTTTGCTATAGTTTCCTCATCATAGGAAAGAAATTCAAATTTTGACCCAGGGTCAACCCTTAATACTCCCAGCAGCAGAAAAACTAATCCATTAGAATACCTGAAGTAAGGCTGGGTGCAGTGGGGCATGCCTATAATACCAGTGACTTGGGAGGCTGAGGCAGGAGGATCATAAGTTCAAAGCCAGCCTCAGCAAATTAGTCAGGCACTTAGCAACTCAGTGAGACTCTGTCTCTAAACATAATGCAAAAAAGGGCTGGGATGTGGTTCAGTACTTAGCGCCCCACAGTTGAATCCCTGGCCCAAAAACAAAAACAACCCCTAAAGTTTACAGGTATATTCAACACATTTCACACATGAATATAACAATGTCTTGGCCATAGTTATTCATAGTCCTAAGTTGTTTACCTTCAACATTTATGCATTTGAATTCCACCTAGTCAAATTTTAGCTTCTGAAGAAAGAATATGCTTCTGTTAACTCTTTGAGTACAGGGAGTGATACAATCAGGTTTGGGATGTAAAAAGATCTGGTGGCAGGGTAGGAAAGTACAACAAAGAAGTGGGGACAGAGAGACAAGTAGGAAGCTGAGCAGTCAAAAAGGCAAGCACTGTGAGGACACAAAGAAGGCGCTGCATGAGGAATATGTGGGGCACAAAGAAACACTGAGCACAGGAGAAAGTACGGCGAGTTCTGATTTAGGCAACTGCGTCTGGGCAGAGAGGGAAGGCTGGAATGGGTTTGGGAGGGGTATGGAGACAGAGTTTGGATCTGCTCAACTAGAGGTGTTAGTAGCACACCCAGAATATGTCCAGGAGGCCCCTGAAGAGACGGGATTATGCATAGGGGACAAGGATAAGCCGAGAGGGGAGTCATCAGAGCACATAGGAGCAAAGGCCTCATTAGGAAGAGCATCTGGGGAGGGCAGGAGGAAGGTCAGGATGGAATATAACTGGACTGCAATATCCAAGGACGACGGGCAGGGGAGGAGTGTTGGTGTGTGGGGGACCAGGAGATGGGGTGTCCTGTGCATCAGGTAAGGAAAACTGTGCCAAAAGCTCAAGCAGACCAAAAGGGTCAAAAATAAAAAGTAACAGGAGGAACGTGTTAAGGGAGACTGCGGTGGGTGAGGAGGAAGTAGGTGCTGGCAGCAGGGAGTGTGTGGACCGCTCCCACCGCGAGCAGTGTGCTGGTGCCATCAGCTTTCCAAACAGAATAGCCTACACTGCTCTTTTTTCTAGAGGGTTCCAGGTTCTTTCAGAACCTGTTTATCTATTCTATGAGGTTCTTTGAGTGTAGGTCCTCTTGAAACATCCTCACTATCCCCATAAGGGCAGAACCCAGATATGGGACAGAACAGGCGTGCAAGCAGACAGAAGGCCTGCAGGGAAGCCGATCGCCTCAGCAGGGATGATGCTCACTGAGGGGCCTGTGGCCCAGCACTGCTACCTTCTATTAAGGTAAACAGGGCCCAATGACAGTCAAAACACAGTAGGCCCTGGGAGGATTACCATTCTGAAGGCAACCTAACTCTAACAAAGCTCCCTGTACTGTCCTGCTGCAGACTACTCCCTCTTAAGGTACCTTGCCCTCTCCTGGTCTTCAGTTTGCTACTTTTGATCACAGACAGGTGTGCTCATACATGCACACACATACACATACTCTCCCTCTAGCAGATAAAATCTTCCTTTCTATCTTTCCTTTTTCTTCATTTTTTTTGGTTCCCCATTACTATCGCCTTATAGAAACATTATTTTTCACTGAAACTGCTCCCACCATTTTGCTAGTATTTTGGTATATGGCATGTACCCAAGTTAATTTATTTTCAATTTATAATACTGCACACTTTGTGTTAATATTGCCTTAGGGTATACATAAACAACACCAAACATTTACTTAGGAATTCTAAAACCGACTAGCAGCTGGGAGCAATATCTATTAAAATATCAACTGTGAAATGACAGTTTTTAATTATCTATTTTACCCTCTGTCTTAAAAAGGTGAATACAAGGAAGGGCTACACCAACCTGGGGGACAAGAGTTCCAAGACAAGCTATCTCTTGCCCATCACTTAGCCTGCTTCACCCCCCCCCCCCCCCCCGCCCCAGGACTGGAACCTCCGTGGTAGCACTGTTTTCACTATGGGTTTTACCTTTCTTTGTGAGCTAGGCCAGGGAAAAGAAGAACTGTCAAGGAAAAGAAAAGAATTACTTAGGAAATAACTACGAAAAAAGTCCAAATTCTGACCTGAACTTTTTAAGTCAAGGAGTAGAAAGTAGAGCCTGTGATCACATCTGCAGGTTCATCATCTGTAGATGAAATCAGCTATGGATTAAAAATATTCTATCTATTCTGACCACGCGCAGACTTTTTCCTGTTATTCCCCTAAACAATACAGTGTGACAGCTTCTTACATAGCAGTTACTGTATTAGCTATTACAAGTCATCTAGAAATGGTTTAAAGTATACAAGAGGATGTATGTAGGTTCTGTGCAAATACTGTGCCATTTTATATAAAGGATATTCAGGGATTTCTGATATCCAAGACAGGTCTTGGAATCAATTACCCAGGGATACAGGAAAAGATTCACTGTGATGCTAATAGTGAATAAAAAGTAGGGGTTTTCACAAATAGCCTTCATTGACCACTCAGTGAGATTCCAGAGTCTGCCAGTCTCTTACTTAAAGAAGCACACTCAGTTGGGCGTGATGGCGCATACCTGTAATTCCAGCGGCTCAGGAGGCTGAGGCAGGAGGATTGTGAGTTCAAAGCCAGCCTCAGCAAAAGCAAGGCTCCAAGTAACTCAATGAGACCCTGACTCTTATAAAACAACAACAAAAAAACAAAAACAAAATAGGGCTGGGAATGTGGTTCAGTGGATGAATGCCTGCAAGTTCAATCCCTGGTACTCCCCTCCCACCCCCCGCATCCCCGAAAAAAGAAGCATATCCAAAGATGCAGAGGGTGGTGGAATTAAAGTAGGCTCTTTGCCTGAACAAGGTGGAGCACACTGGTGTCCAAGGACTCAGGTGTAAAGCCAGTTCCATACCAGCTATGTGATTTTTGGTTCGCTACTTCTGTTGTATGAGTTGCAGCTTCTTCATTTGTAAAATGAAGGAAATTAATAGTGCCCATTAAATGAAATAATTCAAGGAAGGGGTTGGTATGTGAAATGCTAAGCACAAGAAATGCTAAAAAAGAGTTCTTGTTATAATATTTATAAAATGGACTAATACCTGCTTTTAAATGATTCTTAAAGAAGCGAATGTGTATTAAAGTCCGTAAGATAGTGTGCTTGATTATACTATATTACTGTGCTCAACCAATGTTGATTTGATCTGGAGCTATCCCCTCCTTCTTTCTCTCCACCAGACAGTAGGGGATTTGTGTGAGTATGGAAGAGATCCCTATGGCAGAAAATAGCACCACTGAAAGTACAGTTACTACGACAGACTTCAGAATTTGAACGAAACTAACTCTTTCAATATTTTTGATCACTGGAATCAAACTATAATGTAGCTTCAATACAGTAACAGAATTCTGTACAGCAGAGGTATTTATGAGACTATTTATTAATCCAAAGCATTGGAGTCCTGTTAGAACACAACCTTACTAGAATGCAAGCTCCGCAAAAGAAGAAATAGGGTAAATTTTATGACCTGCTGTATCTTCAGTGCATAGATCAGTGGAAACTCAGTAAATATTTATTAACTGAATGAATATGGCTTGCAGGCATATTATTGCTCACACAAATTAGACAATAGGTACTAGAGGATCATCAGAAGATACTGTGTTGGTGACAGACAACTGACATGCCTTAAGAATTACACATGACATTGGTGTGTTTTAGGAGTACTGAGGATTCTGATAGGTACCTTTATTGTCTTTAGTACAGCCATAAAATCAGATTATTTAAACCTAAATAAGAAAACTCCCAAATGCTCCCATCCACATTACTGCTACCTTAATTTAGAGTCTTGCTTTAGAGTACAAGACTTCACAAAATCTTTCACTTATAATTTGCTGGCTTAGACTTCTTATTAGTGCTCCTACTGTATGCAAATCCAGTGGAAGATTCAAAAATACAATGACAGGATTTCAACTCTTAAAGAATTCAAAATATAGCAGGGACCATCAGCTACTGTGAGAGCAAATTCTGCTCAGTCTGCCTGCCTGCTAGCTTTACTCACACTTGACCCAGATGTTCTTTCACCACCCCACACTTCCTTTTATTCACACCACTCAGTCACCAAGCCAGACAGTCATGACTCCAGAGATGCTCATGACCTGGTGCATAGCATGCTGCCTTCCAATCTTGCCATTCATGTTTCCCTCTGTCTTGCACATTAAGAGTGTCTGAGAACAGAAAATACATCAGATTCTCTTTTTTCAGATTCCAATATTCTGAACACATTTTTCTCCTTGCTGATAAATGAAAATATAAAGGAAGTGCAAAATGAAACAGGCTGCACGCATGACAATAATTCTTTCCTCCATTCTTGAAGAAAAATGAGAGGACATGGCTAAAATAAACACTGTATTCTTTTTTATTCCCTAGGGTTAGGAGGATGCAGGAAAACGTGTCCCTGTGTTAATAATTACATTCTTGAAATATAGGAACCTTTTCAAGACACTGTGGATTAAAGCTCATTATTATGGAAACAATACTATTGCCAGATGACTATACATGATAGTAGTAGAGATTATGAAACAAGAAGTAGTTTTTGCATTTTAGTTATTTTTAATGAATTACAACAAAGAGATAATGCATGTTTTCCCATACATTACCTTACAAATTGGTTCTACTGACCTTAGAAAATTGTCAGTGAAACAGATGGTGGCATCTTAATAAAACTTGTCCACAATCACTACAGTAACAGGCATTTTCAAGGACAAAGACATTTTCTCTTCCCACACCAGATTTTGCTCATCATCTAAGATGTCTCAGTATTTGGGGTTTCTTTGTATTCTTTTTCCTTGTGTTTTTACTTTTTAAAAGGGACAGATTTTTTTTTTTTTCTTTTAAATTTTGGTGTTGGGAGTTGAGGCTAGGGTCTAGCATGCACTCTACCACTGAATTACAAACTCCAGCTCCAGGAAATTATTCCTAACACATTTTATTTCTTGAATATGGTCTACTTCTTTAAGAGAAATGCTACTGGCATGACATCTATATAATTGAGCTCCTCATCCATCCCTCCTCCTCCTTTAAGGGACAAACCAAATCTGAAGCCTTCAGGGGATGAAGAACTACAGGTATGAGAACAGGGGTGTTGAAAAGAAGAGAGACCCCTGTCTGGGAACACAGGAAGAAACAATCCCAAACCCAAGACTCTCCTTTGGGTAAAAGGCAGCCCTGCCCTAGCTTGGGATGGAGGGCTGGGTCTTATTTCCTGTGTTTGAGACAAGGGGAGGGCTACAGCAACAAGGGCAATGTGGATGGGCAGGTCAAAAGCTGCAGTATGCATATGTGGAGATTCAAAACCTGAGGCTCAAAGAAGCTGTCTGCAGTGACCTTGGGCTGAAGTACACAAGGTACCAGAATGGGCCCAGATGGATCCTTTACTGACTGAGCATAGCAGCTGAGCTTAGAGTTCTGAGAGAAGAGAGTAGGGTGAGGTAGGGTGGGTGGTCCTGGCCAAGAGGGTCATTCTCTTGGATTCTGCTGCTAAAGCCCTGCTGCCAAGGTCAATTAGGGGTCCTGAAAAACCATCCTATTACTGCACGATTATGTGTTAGCTCTTTGTTAGCCTACATGCTACACTGACCCTGTGACAAAGAATCATGCTGACTTCACTTGTGAAAAGAGCTTTTTAATATAATACATGAATTTACGGGAAAGAAGAAAAAAATGCATATAAATCTGATTTGAGAAAACCGAATCCTATGTTAAAATATTGCAAGATCCTTCTGTATTCAGATAAGCAATAAGAAGGAAAACAAAATGATGATGTGACTGGGCTGAAAACATGGCCGTCCCCGCAGTTTATCAAAAGTACCCACATACTCGATGTTCACTCCCCCAATATTTTTGTTACAGTATGCTATCATTGCAGAAAGAAAGTTGACTCAGACATGGTTCCTGTACCCCGACAGATGACATTTTAGTGAAAAAGTGGTGGTGTGAGTGGGAAATGCTATGGTGGAACTTTGCACAAGGTGCCTGGCAGATGAGAAAGGAATACCATGAATTCAGTTTATAAGATTGCCACATACTTATCCCTCCTACCCCCAGCCATCTGGCATTGATGGTGAAAAACAAACAAACAAACAAATAGACCTTGACCTTCTGGAGGAAAGTGGGGACATTACTCAGAAAGTCATAAATAAATGTCAAACTACAATTGATGTGTCATTATGGAGAAGTGCACAGGGCTGAGAGCACCCAGGATTGGGGAGTGCCTTCACCAGGGCCCCCGTGAGTAAGCAGGGAAGGAAGACCAGGACAGAGGAAAAGCCTGGGAATGAGACCAGGGAAAGTCCAGGGTGACAAGATCTTCCCCCAAATGGGAAGGTCACATGACATAAGGCTAAAGAGGCAGGAAAATGTAGGCCTACTATAGGTGAGGATTTGGAACTTGATACCAAAAGCAGTGAGAAGCAACTCTAGTTTCCCCCTTTTTCTTCTTCTTTGAAAAAATTTTAAATAAGGGAACAATGTGGGGTTAGGAGGCTGCAGACAGCTTGCCCAGGATTGACCTATTAGCTGGATTTTGAAAGATGAGCAAAAAAATTGCTTTAAGAAGGGAGGAACATGCATTCCAAACTCAGAGATCAATATATGATCACATAAGGTTTACATAAAAAAGCCATGGGGCACCACTAGAACAAGAGAAGGAGTTTGTCTTGGTTGGTGTGAAAAGTAGATAGAAAGAGGGGGACAGAACAAGACTTGTATGTGAAGGTAACAATGAATTTTATTCCAAGTCATATGGAACCAGTAGCACATTTTAAGAAAGTGGAGAGAGAAGAGGTTTTGAAGTAAAAGTCAAAAGTTTTGGTTCAGGTTCAAATCTGTGTTATGCTCCTTGCAAGGTTTTTAAATTGGAGAAATTACTAAAATTCCTCTTCACAAAATATCACCCATTACCACACTTAAACCTGCAGTCACACAGTTCAATAAGTTGCCCTTGCAGTTGAGAATCTACCTGGTGAGGAGGGCTGGGTGCAGAAGGGATCAACTGTAGTATGTGGCTGCAGCTATCTAAGTCATGACGGGCTGAGCTGAGGGAGTGAGGATGAAAAGGAATGGACAGGTTTGAGGGGTGTCCACAGGAACAAAAGAACAAACACAGAGTCAATACATAAATAATATCAATGAGGCTAACAGCCATTTATCAAATAAAACAAATAACTATTCTGAGAACAGATGTCACCAACTAATCAAGTACTTGTAAACATTAACAGGTCAATTAATAAAATCAGCATACAAAAAATACATAATAACTAGAGAAGGAGAAGTGAGAGCAGATACAGAGGGCTGCAGATGAACTACAGATCCAAATATTATATGTGCTATATAATGATATTTGGGTCAGTGACAGGCCATATATATGATAGTGGTACCATAAGATTAAAACAGAGCCCAAAATTCATAGTGTCTGGGGACAGTGCAGTTGTGATAATGTAGTACAACATCTATTATTCATGTGTTTGTGCTGACGCTGGTGTACGCAAACCGACTATGCTGCCAGTCATAAGAAAGCATGGCACACACAATTATGTATAGTACATAATATTTGACAATGACAGTAAATGACTATGTTGGTGGTTTATGTATTAACTGTCATTCTTTTTTGGTTTCCTTCTAGTCATTAAAGAAAAGTTCACTGTAAGACGATATGCTGTGTGACACTGGCAGTTGCCTCATTCACCTCATGTCTATATGTCTATATTCTTTTGTTTGCACCAAGAGCTTGCACCAAATGATTAACCTATACTATCTAGGCTTGCCTAAATGCACTGCATGGAATCTATACAACGAAACTCACCTAACAACACATTTCTCAGAACATATCCTCTGGTTCGGTGAAATATGGCTGCAGATGGTTTAAGATCAGCTGGAAATGTCTCAATGCTCTCTTAAATAATATTACTGTACACAGGACCTCAGAACATGTCTTTCAATCAAGAAGGCACTGTTCTCTATGCCTGATGCTTTGTTTGGAATCACTTTACCTCTAATTGTATTCTCCCAACAAATTCAAGTTCTTTGGACTGGTGCAAAAAATGGTTCAACAATTTTAAATGAGCTAATGAAATGACTGTTAACTATGACAAATTTCAAAGGTTCGGGAGTCGGACTAACACTGTAAGAGATAACTCTGTAGAAACTAATCTGTTTGTATGATCATCCCTCAGGATCTTTGGGGGTTTGATGCCCTCCTGCCTTCTGGGATATCAATATCCACAAATGTATAAGCCTCTTAAATAAAAAGTTAGAGTATTTAATAAAACCTATGTACAGTCTCCCACATACTTTACATCATCTCTAGACTACTTATAATATTGAATACAATGTAAATGCAATGCAAATAATTATTAGAGTGCATTATTTAGAAGTTAATGACAAGTTTGTATGAATTCACTAAAAGAGGTGACTACTGTAGGTTTAACTACATAGTACACATCAGCAGCAAAGTAATTTGCTTTCCAAATATTGCCGTTCCCAGTTGTTTGAATTTGCAGATGTGGGTTTGGTGGACTGGGAGAGTTATCTGCTGAATGCAGAATAATTTTTTTTCTTTTTTCTGGCAGTATTAGGGATTGAGCCTAGGCCTTCTGAATACCAGACAAGCCCTCTATTACTGAGCTACATCCCCACCCTGGAAGTAATTCTGAAGCACCTATTAGAATACCAAATATTCTGCAAAAAAGTTTTGAAACTGTAATAGCCTTAATATATAGATGACAAACAGGAAATTAAATGATTTATACCAGTCACAAAGTAAAAAAATTAGTTGACCTAAAATCCAAACCAAGGTTTCTTAATTTAAAGGCAGGAATCTTTCCAAATCAAGATTGCCTCTTGTGGGCTGGTGTAGCTCAGTGGTAGGGCACTTGTCTAGCATGTACAGGTCCCTGGGTTTGATTCTCAGAATTGGAAAAATTAAAAAAAAAAATAAAGAGAATTACCTCACTCATGATTCATTCATAATAATCTGAAAATAATCCATAAAATTCAGGAGTCAAAATCTTAAGAGTATCTTTCAGAGTTTTCTGCTGCGATATAAAATAGGCTGGGAATTTTGTAAAGGAAATAGGCTTATTTAGCTCACAATTTTCGAGGCTGTAAGTTCAAGATCCAGTGGCTTTATCCGTTTTAAACCTGTAGTGAGGGCCCCCTTGGTTGTGTTGCAAATAGCAGAGAAACAGAGTGGGAACCAGTCACATTTAGAAGGGGGTCAAGTATGGGGAGTGATTTCCTTTTATAATACTTCACCCTCAACAAAGAATTAACTCCAAGAGACCAGGATTAATCCCTTCCCAGGTTGATGCCATGTGACCTAATTATTTTCATTAGGCTTCACCTCTGGAAGAATCTACCAACTTTCCACCATTGCCACACTGGGGACCAACCTTCCACAATAGACCTTTGGGGAACACATTCAAACCATATCCAAACCATAACATGGAGAAAGAAAGGCAAGGGGGGAATTCTGTAAAGTCACTGAGGCTTTCATTTTTCTTTTGTCACAAAAGTTCATTCTTAAAAGTTATTTTTTTTCCCTTAACCTTAAAATATCTGAATTCAAGGAACTACCATACTGTCAAGGAGGATGCTAATGAGGAGGGTGTATGAAGCCATAATGATTAAGATACCATGATGGTAGCATCATGATGTCATAACCTCGGCAAGTTTTAGTGTAATTCTTAAAAGGAGAACAGAGATCAGTGGGAGTACCTTATTCCAGGCATCCCTATCAATAATCCAGACAACAGCCAGGAGGACTCAGCTTAGCTTAGCTGAACCTTGCTATATCAGGAAGCTCACAGCTTGGTCTATGTAGCTTATCTAGTTTTATCATTTAATTTGGGTTCTAAAGCTTTGATTTTTCCTAAATTAGCCAGGTACCAATTAATTAAAAAAATAAATGCTAAGACAAATGTAAAAATCTATTACTTGATGAAGTGGGATTCAAAGTCAGAAAAGAAGAAATGACACAAAATGCCTTTCACCCTTAACAAAGTGCCTATGGCTATTGATGGGAATCATTAAGAGGCAGTCAGTTTTCTATCATGCTTTTCACAGTCATTTTCAAGCAGAATGTACTGTAATTATACTTTGCATAAAAGTACTGCAACACAGAATAATTTAAAGATACTTTAGATTAAGGAATATCGTATTAGAATTGCATTTTGTGGCTTAACTTTACTCCTTATTTTTGTATCTACCTTCATTTTCTCTTAATCTTGATATTTTCATTTACTATTTTTTAATTAATTGTATGCATGTTAGTACATTTTAAAAGTGCTTGATGGGCCAAGGTGAAAGAGATGGAATAAGTGCAATCTAGAATCTTTTGTAAATTGAAATTAAAAAAAAAAATCAGCAATGAAACGTAGATCTAATAATTTTTAATACTTCCTTCTATTACCTATAGTAAAAAGAATGTTACTTTTCACCCCCAAATTTAGGCTATTGAATGTAATTTTCTCAATCTGAATATCATTTTCTTCTAGAAGGTAGTTGTAACAATATTTATTTTTCAAAGTCATTATTCAACATGGCAGAACTTTAGCAACTATCATAGAAAATGTTTTTTTTTTTTTTTTGAAATTCTAAGCATGTTTAGTGGTAATGAACAATCAAGCTTTCAAAAGTGTCAGAAAGTACTTTTAGGCCTACAGGAAGTGCCTCTAGTTGCCTATAGGGCCCTGAAGAGGAGGTCAGATACAATGGTTCTATGGGCTATATATGAGCCCAGCAGTATAAATTCGGAACAAATGAATTCGGACTTAATTTGGGAGGAATTTAGAAAATTTAACAAACAGGTCTTTTGCTCTCTTATTTTTCCTATCATTTACTGTGTCCTTACATATCCTGCAATACAAAAAAAAAAAGAGCAGTTTTCATAGATACATCTGATCTCTTCAATATTTCACACATGTAAACTTATTTGGCTGTTTTAAATAGAATTCTGTGATTTCTTCAATGCCTCAAAATATAGATATACATTAAAAGCATTATTTTAAAATATAAAAAAAGTGATTCTTTTTTTTAAAAACTGGAGGGGGGTACTACTCTAAAAAATATACCAGTGAGCTGGGGTACAGGTCAGTGGTAGAGTGTGTACTTATCAAACACATAGTCCCCTAAGTTTGATCCTGAACATGCGCATGTACATGCGTGCACACACACAAGAATATACTATCAAGCAAAATGAAGCACGTAACAACCTGATGGCTGTCCCAGATGATGTGTCAGGGTAGTTCTAAAATGAGTTGAGGGACAAAAAGCAAAAAAGAACAGGTGGATGGAATTTCCTACACATCAGCAATTTCAGATTAATAACAGGATTTAGTTTAACAGCAAAGATTTTTCAGGGAAAGGGAATGAAGGATGTCTTTAAAAGTTTCTAAGTGAGAAAAGATATGTAATACTAAAACTGAAATGAAGACCTAGAGGATTGTGCTCTGTTAATAACAAGTAGTGGGTTTCAGGATACACATTTCCTATGTGTATTCCTTGCTGTTAATACTATGCACATTAGGGCTGGTAAGATTAACACATTTCCTATGTGTATCCTGAAACCCACTACATTTACAAAACTCTACTATTTGGGAACATATATCAGTTTGTTTGTTTTCTCTTAAGTTTCTTTCCTTAAGCCCAACCATACCACAATCTTTGAACAGCAGGGCCATCTTGTGTTTGTATTCTACTTATGTATAGGTCCTAGTACAGTCCCCACCCCACCCCCATCCCTCCAAATACACTGTGGGTTTTCAAAAAATATTAGGAATAAGTCGATATGTTCAAGGGGGAAAAACATTTCACATTAATGCCTTCCAGATAGCGGCCTCTTTTCAGAAAGAGAAAGGTGCTTGCTGTTAATATTACTCACATTAGGGCTGGTATAATTAACATTATCATTCTCAATCAGTGGCATATAGGTAGAAGAGTTAGCAAGTTCTTCTCATTTTACAAATTAAGAAATTGTAGGATGGAGAATGAAGTGGAATTGGCTAGGGTCCCACAGAGTTAGTGGAGCTGCCTACTTCAGTACTGTCATTCCTCAACCTTCAGATCTGAGATAAACTACTTCTGTTTGGTGTCTCAAGGGCCATTCATACATACCCTAAAGATGAGTTCAAAATCTTCTCTCCATACAACTATTTATTTCTGCATCCTCTAATTCAGTTAATGGTATACCTTCTCTATCTGCCCTCTGTGCCTCAAGGTAACCTGGACAGTATTCTAGATTGCTTTGATTTCTTCTTCCTTATTCTGCTATCAATCATTAGTGTTCTAACCATTTTATCTTCTAATTATTTATCACATGAATCTTTCATGACTCCTGTCCTTAGATTTTAATTTCTCCTCTGCACTGTCACAATCTCTATTTAGTGTCTATTTATAGTCCCTCAATATTATCTTATATGTTGCTGATAGTGTGATCTTATATAAAATGCAAACCTGGCATGTTATTTTACAGCTTCAGGCTCTTTAGTGGCTGCATGTTACCTAAGAAAAAAGTCCAAGCTCCTTAGCAAGGACCATAGGTCCTCAAAATATGTGGACCTTTCCAACCTCAGCTGGTACAGTGGCATGTGCCTATAATCCCAGCAACTCTGGAGGCTGAGGCAGGAGGACTGAGTTCAAAGCCAGCCTGGGGAAATTAGTGAGATTGTATCTCAAAACAAAAGTATCTAACCTAAGCACATTCTTCAGTAATATTCTACAGTCTCCTGTTATCTGAGCATCTGATGCTGCTTTACGCTTCTGATCCAGTGTCATCTTCTTGGAGGCCTCCTTGATTCAACTGCTCATATTTTTAACACAGCACTTAATCTGCAAAAACTGTCGCTATGTCCACAGAAGTGTCTAAAACCATTCATGGCAGTCCCTTGCTGAGCCCAAGGCTCTCACCTTCCTATCTCCAGGGCCTGGTACAACAGTGGGCAAAGTAGATTTCAGAAGTTTTGGGGTAGCATTATGTTAAATGAACATCTAGGAATGGGGTCTGTTGGGTAGGGGCACACATAGGGACAGGAGCTGTGAAAAGAGAATAAAAAAAACTTTGTCCAGAGAAGGTGTTGATTAAGCTGAATCTTGAAGAAAGTGGGGAAACAAGGGTGATAAAAGACATACCAGACAGAACAGTATTTGCAAAGGTCTGAACTCCCAGGAGAACCTGGCACATTTAAGAAACTGCAAATGAGGGGCTGAAGTTGTAGCTCAGTGGTAGAGTGTTTGCCTTGCATGTGTGAGGCACTGGGTTCAATCCTCAGCACCACATAAAAACAAATAAACAAAATAAAGGTATTGTGTCTGTGTACAACTAAAAAAAAAAAAAAAAAAAGAAAGAAAGAAACCGTAACCAAGCCTGAAACAATGACACATGACTTCAATCCCAGTGACTCAGGAGGCTGAGGCAGGAGGATCACAAATTTGATGTCAGCATCAGCAAAAATAAAAGAGGGCTGGGAATGCAGTTCAGTGATAAAGTAACCCTGGGTTCAGTCCCCAGTACTGCCAAAAAAAAAAAAAAACGTAAAAATTTAGAAACGAATATGACAGAGGGCAGGATCCATGTGTGAGGGTTGCTGGGCTGGAGATTGGAAAAACAGATAGGGCCCATGCTATTAAAATGTGGCCTACATCTAGATCTTGCAAGAGAATTAAACAAATATTTACTTCAATACTGCCATTACTTCAGGTATGACAATCTTCATGCATCTTCATGCATCCTAATCTACTTTTGATTGCTTATCTGGCATTAGTTGTGTTACTTTTGAGACGTTACCTTTCTGTCTTGTTTGCCTTACTCATTCTTATAAAAATAGTACCTACCTCAAAAGGCTGTCTGAAAAACTAATGTCAATAAAGAACATAAAATAGTGGCACACAAAAAGATCAATGGGTATTTTTATTGATCTTCCTATACTGACAACTGATGAGATTTGAGAGGACGGAAGGGCTATACTTGAAACTCACAGGACGTAACAATTTCAGTTTTTATCTTGGGAAACAAAACTAGCAGGAATCTCAGTTTTATGTTCATGATTTCAGGTAATACTGAAAAATGACCACCAGATTCCTCTGGATATTTTATATTTGGTAATAAGTTTAGCTAGAAAGCATATACTCAAAGTATAATCTGTCCAATTACTTTTAAAGGTTTATGTTATAGTTGCTTATACTGAAGGTCATTTCAAATTTTCTGCCTACCGAGTGCAGCCTTGACTGATTTTCTGAAGTTTACTTCCATTGAATAGCATTTATTCACTTGCAAACTTTTTTCCTTATTGACTCCCAAGTCACTTCCAGCTAGAATTTTAAGAGAAGGGTTCTTAGAAATTGTGTAGTCCAAAATTCTAATTTTACAAACAAGAAAAGTGAAACACAGAGGTTGACTGACTTATCCAAAGTTGTTTATCTTCTCTGAGAACTGTTACTCTTTCCTAAAATGTGCTGTTGGATATACCCTCTATTAATCACAGTGTTTTCAATGTGGGAACTGTGTGCTAATTCCCAATCCTTGTTTATTCTGAGTGAACCTAAAATGACAACATATCTTCTTCTGGATCTTGGAAAACATGATTGTTTTCCTCTTATTTACTCATATTTTGTGTTCCCTAATGATAAATACCTCATGCATGGTGTTTTCCTAATTTCTGCTAAAAATCTATTAGTATGCCCAGTGTCTATAAAATCATTCTCTCCCAAGAAATGTTTCTTTTATTTAACCATTTGACTGGGTAGATTCTGATCTCACTGGTATGGCTTAGATGTTGTTCTAAAATTTGTAAAATGGTTACATCTCCTAGGCAGGCTTCTAAGAAAAATTTTGACAGTCAGTGCTTGACAGGTTCAGTGTTCCTGTTTACTGACGTTGTACTCAGCCTAATGGGCACAAGGCCTACCAGCTCACACTCCTACCTAACCAGTTCTGCTCCAGAGGTGGGCTCTGTTTCTCTGATACACTCTGGAGCCTCTCCAGTCACCTAAAGTGAAGTCTGGTGTAAAGACATGAGCTGAGGGGCTAGGGATGTGGCTCAAGTGGTAGTGTGCTCACCTGGCATGAGTGAGGCCTTGGGTTGGATTCTCAGCACCACATAAAAATAATGTGTCCACCTAAAAAACTAAAAAATAAATATTTAAAAAAAAAAAAAGAGATGAGCTGATTCAATCAGATTCTTGCTCTTGGGACTATGGCTCAAACTCAGGATTCATATAGTAAAGACAAAGTCTGAAAGAATGCAGAAAGGTAATCCATAAAACATACAGGTATGAGGGATCAGAAGTTATAAGAGAAACTATGTGAAAGCAGAGGCTCTGAGATAGATAAAAAGCAAGAATAAGGGACTCAAACAGGGGACCAGACAGGGATGGAAAGAGTGGGCTGTATAAAAATATAAGTGTTTATTGCATGAAGAAGTTACACTAGTAAATGTGCCGAAATCTCACGTGGTACCCCATTGATATCTATAATTCGTTTTTAATATATAAGTTAAAAAATAATTAAAAAATGTAAAAAGGAGTGCACACTCCATTCTCCTGTTGTTAAAGGTCCTACAGGGGCAATCCCTGTTGGTTATCAAGCATAAACTAACATTTCATCACCTGTAAATGAAACATTTTTCCCTTTACCACTACCTGTGGATGCAAGCTCGGTCCCACACCCCCTAATCCATTCTTAGTACAATGGATTTGCTTCTTGCAACCCAAAAGACTAAGACACCTGGGAAACAATCGGGAGCACTAAAGTGAGCTTTCAGTTCTATGGCCATGTGCGACTGAATGGCCAGGTCCATTCTCAAGGGATGTTTTGCATATGCAACAAACTGGTCCTAACTTTACCACTCGCAGCTTTCTTGTCCATCCTTATTTCCTTCAGAAACAAGACGCTAATCAATGCTCCCAGAGCAAGAACCAAGGTATCCAACTTGGGGGGAAATGTCACGAGTTTCTGAACGTCTTCTCTGGCACAACGAAGGGCAAGCCCTCTGCTCCTCCCCGCCCGAGGTTTCAGAGGACCACACCAATTAGCAGGGACACGTTTTTTGGTGGCGGACCCTCATCACCGTCGAGAGGCAGCCGGCGCCCCTCAGAGGTTCCCTGCCCCTGGGAACATTCTGGGGCGCCCGCGCCCCGAACCCTCCCGGCCCCGCCGCCCGCCGGGTCACCTGTAATTATAGGCGTTGAAATGCTTGCTCTCTCTCAGCATCGCTCGGTACAGATCTAACACTTGTGCGCGGCTGGAGGCTGCCATTTTGGAAAAAGAACCAAGAAAAAAAAAAGTGGGGGGGGAGGGAACCCCAAACCAAAAACACCAAACAAACCCCAAATAGGTCCTGTTTGCGGAAGTCCTGAGTTTAACTCAACCCAAATTTCAGCCTATACAAAAGCCACGAACGAAATAACCCGCAGCAACAGTCTTTGCCCGCGGGCGGCCCTGGGCCTAGGTGAGTACCGTTGCGGCCGGCGCCCGGCGTCCCGCGCCTCTTGGAGGCGGGCGCAGGCAGGGCTACGGGCAGCTAAGGGGGCGGCGCGGAGGGGGAGGTGCTCGCGCTCCCGCCTCCTCCGGGGAGGCTCCCGGGGTTACGAAAAGCGCCGCTCCTGCGGCCGAAATGGGCAATGAGGCTGGAAACCTGGGGCGGCCTGTGACCACTTGCCACGCTCCTCGGTGGATGAAGGTCAGCGGCTTGAGCACTGAAAGCGCGCAGCCAGGTCGCCAACCGCCTCAGCGAACCGCCCAGGGGCGTGGCGGAGACATCAGTGTCTCAGAAGCTTGGCTCTTCTTTGCACCTGCCGGAGGCCGCGTTGCCCGGGTTACCGAGCGCGCGCCGCGCCGACGCCCCGCCCTCGACAGCTATGGCTGCCCTCGGCAGTGCCTGACAGACTAATTGCCATTTCGAGGGTGATTTTACTTTGGCTGAGCCCCGTCGCGGATTGCAGTTTGGTTGTGTTCTCTTAGCTGGGGTTTCCGTGTAATAGGCGCCGTGGTGACCGGCCAGCGGCTTCCTGGCGCTCCGGCCTCGCTCAGGACGACTGTCTCAGGGACCTTTCGTGTAGGACCCGCTTTTTGTCAAAATGGCAGCGCCCATCGCGTACTGGTGTCCATGAAGTGGGAGATTGAGCTGTGGGTGAGAGCGTGTAAGCTTGCCGCGTTTCTGATTTTGAAACATCCCGGGTCTGAGCTCCCTGGAGGACGGTGGGTGTGTGGTGGCCTTGCTGCAGCTTGGGGTGTGACGTAGGTGGTTAATATGGTAGGGAGTTTGCACTTCGCTGTGGATTTTTCCCATTTCCGGGATATTCTTTGAGGCTCTTGAGGTGTCCCCCACCCCACCCCACCCGCTCCACGAGTCAAGAGTCCTCAGAATTTTGTGATCAAATATTTAAAATGGCGAGAATTCTGGGTTCTAGATGTTCCTGATCAATTAGAGAATCTTTAGGGCTTTAGTGACTCTCAGTATTATTTGACAGCCAAAGCAAGAAGCTAAGTAAGTTATTTTCCATGGCTTTTTTCAGAAGACTTCGAATTTTCTGAATTACCTTCTTAATGTGGTGGATAAAGTTTCGCGTTTTGCTCGTTGACCCTGGGACTGGGCTCCGGGAAACCTCATCCAGTTCTGCTTACTGTGTTTGTAAAGCACTTTTGTTTTTGGACTGTTTATGTAACCGACTTTGGAAGAGCCATAGTTTTCTGTCCCAAAACATAGCGAAGTTTAATTTTGTATGTAAAAACCAAGTTTGCATTAACATGTGTTCTGTTGTTTTATCTGGTTTCGAGACGACCTTTCCTCTATATTGAAACAACTTAGTATTTTCAATAACTCTAAGCACAGAAATCGCTTCTGCGACCTTACCAGGCTTTGTAGTGTAAGTAGAACCTGATGTCCTTGCATCCAAATACTGTAGTCGTGGTGAAATGGCCTTTTAGAAAAGGTGTTGAGCAACTGCTTTAATAAAAGCCCCTTTAAACCACCTGTCTGATTTCTTAAGGACTTCTACGTCTATAAATCTCAAAATAGATTTTTTTTTTTTTTAAACAGGGTAGCAGAACTTTTATTACTCTTGTTGATGGGTCAAGTTATTGTTTCGAGTTTGGTGAAAGTACTTGCAATACTTTTTCCTTTGGGATTTATTAGGCTCCATTACCAAGGGAATTACACATTGTTATAGAGCAGGATTCAGAGCTGTTTTAAGATGATACACTGTTAAGTGCTGATGATATAGAATATGTGGCACCTGGAAAAGCAACATTAACACAAGTTACAGATAGACAAAGCTATCAGAGTGAAAAGGACGAACAGGAAAATTGTTTTGGTTTGTTTTAAAATAATGAGAATAAGCCAGGCACTGTTGGGAAGGCCTGTAATCCCAATGACTCTGTAGGGAGACTGAGGCAGGAGGGTCACAAATTCAGGACCAGCCTCAGCAATTCAGAGACCCTGTCTCAAAATAAAAATTAATTTTTTTTCTCAGGTTTTTGCATCCACCCAAATAAAGCAAATAAATAAAAAAGGGCCTGGGGTGTAATTCAGTAGTAAAGTACTTCTGAGTTCAATTCCCAGTAAACCCTCCCCACAAAAGTGGGGATTACATTTTTATTGTATTTTGCTTTCATCTTGAAAGTGAATAGTTACTGTATACATTATGCCTAAGAAATTATAATAATTACTGACTGGTTTTTTCCTTAAGCCTAATTATCAAGGAATCTAGTATACATTGATTATAATGTGTCTCAACTTTCTAAACATATATGTAAAGCTAAAGTTGTTTGGGTAGCCTATTCATCTGTTATTACGATAAATGGTTGAGCTTGAAGTGACAGCGTCCCAGTGTTGGAAGTAAAATTTGTGGGACGCTGTTATGGTTTGGATATGAGATATCTCCCAACATCTCATGTCTGAGACAATGCAAGAAAGTTTAGAGAGAAATGATTGGGTATAGCCTTAACCTAATTAGTGAATCAATCCCTGATGGGATTAACTGAGTGGTGACTGGAGGCTGGTAGGGTGTGGCTATTGGAAGTGGTTCACTGGGGGCATGGCTATGGGGTATATATTTTGTATCTGCAGAGTAGAGACTTCCTCTCTCTGCCTTCTGATCACCATGATGTGAGCTACTTCTTCTGCCAAACTGTTCCTGCCATGATGTTCAACCTTACCTCGAGCCCCTAGGAAGGGAGCCGACCTTCTGTGGACTAAGACCTCTGAAACTGTGAGCTCTTAAATAAATTTTTCCTCCTATACAATTGTTCTGGTCAGATCTTTTAGTCACAGCAGCAAAAAAGCTGACTAAAACAGAGTCAATGGATTTGGGCTGGGCACCCACAAGTGGATCCAACAGACCAAACCAGCAAAAAGCTTAATTATAGTAACTTACCACTGGTTGGTTGCTGGAGGCCCTATAGCCAACTAACCAATTAAATTTTAATCATTTGATTGACTAAGCTGTGGCCAGTTAACATTTCTGTGCTTCAGTTTTTCTATAAATATAGACAATAGCATAATAAATATAGTCAAATAATACTGTTGGTTGGAGTTCTCAGAACCTGCTTGGGTTCTGGGGTTTCCAAATTCTCAGACTACTTTTGTTTTCTTTGCCCAAAGACACTACTAAATTTAATTGGTTTAAGGAGTTTCCCTTTTAATACTATTTAATGTTAACTTTTTTAAAAAAAGACCTTATTTGAAGCAATTTACTAGTGTGCTGAACATCATTGCCTATAAAGAGTAACAAAAAAATTACACTTTCACTGCAGGGATGACTATATATTTTTAAAATATTAACTATTTGAGATTTCGAGTAGAATTGGACTAGAAACTGAAAATAAATCTTACTGATGTCCTTCAATAGGCATTCTATTCTGTACTGTGTTTTTTCTTAGGTAATAACTGTAAACTAGAAGGTACCTACCATCAAGCCCCCAAATGTAAAAATTTCCTTAACATTCATGCAAACATAATTATAAATATAATTTCACAGAAGTTTGCATAGTTTTTTGCCTATATAAAATCATGTATTGCCTTTTATTAAAATTAGGGTTATCAATGAGTATTTAATGTTTCATAGAGACATTTCTCTTAACATAATAAATAGTAATTTACTATCTTTATGCTTAATTATCAAATTGATGTGTAAAGAAAATTTTATATAGAAGCCACGCAATATTTAGAAATTATTGTACTCCATATGTAGACACAGATCTTCATTATACACTTCTCTCTTTCTCTTTTTTTTAATAGTATTTCATTTAGAATTTCTTTTTAAAAAATTTTTTAGTTTTAGATGGACACAATAAATTTATTTTCTTTTAATATGGTGCTTAGGATTGAATCCAGTACCTTACACATACTAGGCAAGTGCTCTATCTACCCCTGAGCCAGAACCCCAGCCCATCATTTGGTATTACTTGATCCTTCATTCTAAGAGAAAGCGAACTGGGAGAGACCATAAACATCATATCAGTGATTTGTACAGAAGATCAAACTGAAATCCTTCTTTTTTTTTTTTCTTTAGCATGAGTGTTTTATGTGTGCCATACATTATAAAAGGTAGTGCAGTTACAGTGATGAGAGCCCCCTCCTCCTAGAAACCTATAGAGGAATAGACAAAACAGTAATATTTTTACTATAATGTGTTTGAAAGGTGCTGTGATAGGCATAGTAATACCAAATGCTAGAGTAGTACAGAAGTGGGATATTCAACTAGGGACTGTGACCTAAGGGAAGACTGAATATAGCAGAAGATGCAGAAAGAGTAGCGAAAGCCAGATGATGAATGTGTTTAGAGGTTGCAGTGTATATAAGACATAGAAGCATGAAAGTGAACACCATCTATTTAGGTAACTTTTTGTTTGTTTGTTTTGGATACCAGGGATTGAACTTGGGGGCAGTCAATGACTGAGCCACATTCCCAGCCTTATTTTATATTTTATTTAGAGATGGGTCTCACTGAGTTGCTTAGTGCCTCACTGTTGCTGAGGCGGGCCTTGAACTTGAGATCCTTCTGCCTCATCCTCCCAAGCTCCTGGAATTACACCACTGTGCCTGTCATATTTAGGTAACTCTTAAGTGGTTTGGAGTGGTAGGAGGTGAGAAGGGAGGAACATCTAGTGGACCACAGAACTGCTCCCTACCAGCTTCCTTTTAGTGATGCTTACTCTTTTTTTTTTTTTTTGGAGTTAGTCATTTTCCTCCTTTGCATTGGCTAAGACATAAGTGAAGTAGAACTTAACAGTTGAGCTTTTGAGATGCAGATTTGTTATCCAGGCTTTTGTTTCAAACCCTGATTTTGAATCCTATGTTGGAGGAGCACTGCCATTTCTTTTATCTGTATACTCACTAGAAAGCTGAGCAGGCTGGTACTTGTAACTTGAGGGCCAAAAATCAAATACTGATTCCAGGAGTTTATAGGTAGTACGTTTATGCATTTGTCCTCTGAAAGCTCACATGTGAGACGATGCAAGGTTTGCAGGAGAAATGATTGGGTTATAGTCTTAGCCTAGTCAATGAGTTGATGGGATTAACTGAAGGGTAGGGTGTGGCTGGAGGAGGCATTGGGTTTGGCTCTGGGTATATATTTGTATCTAGAGAGTGGAGTTTCTCTCTCTGGTCATCATCATCATCATCATTTTCTCATCATCTGGTCACCATGATGTGAGTTGCTTTTCTCTGCTACCCTTTCCCACCATGATGTTCAGCCTCACCTCAAGCCCTGAGGAATAGAGCCGGCCTTCTATGGACTAACACCTTTGAAACCAAGCCCTCAAATAAACTTTTCCTCTGCTACAGTTGTTCTACTGAGATCCTTTAGTTGCAACAGCGAAAAAACTGTTATAACATATTGGATGGGAAGTGCTGCAAAGCAGAGAGGTCTCAAGGTGAGGAGAGTCCATGTCTGACCCTGATGTTTAGGCAACACTCAGACAAATAGCCTGGCTGTTTTAAATTCCCTGGATGATCATAGCTAGAGTTGGTAAACATTGATCTATGGACATTGAGAGGCTTTAAGGAGGAAGTAGTATTTGGGTTGGTCTGGGGGATTTAGGTTTGATCTGGGCCTTGAGAGCAGTTAGGGGTGTGGTTGCGTTGGTAAGATGGCTACTGCTGGAGGAACACTTACCCTTTACCTTGGGCAGGGTAGAAGAGATACCCAGAGTGCGGGCTGGGGGACAGATAATGGTGTAGTGACCAACTGAAGGGGGCTCTGTCCATAGATGTTAGGTGCAAGCCAGTCCTTTTATGTTCAGTTAACCCTTTCTGATCAGGTGGGAGAATGGTTACCTCTGTTATAGGAAAGCCAAGAAGTTAGGTTGCTTAGCCAGGAACTAGGAAACAGCTGGGGTTGGAGTTGGCCCAGAATGTTGTGTGTCTGGCTCTGCTGCTACACTGCCTCACAGATGGTCTTCAGTGCTAGCTTCGGGAATTATATAATTCTTTAATTTTTCTTGTAGAATGTAGGTAAATTTTACTCATTTGAATTTTAATTTATTGGATTCTCACGTATTTGTAAAGCTGTTTTGTATAAGAAATATTATAAATATTCAGAGGCTCTCAAATGTTTTCTTTTTTATTCTAGCTTTTTAGTATTTTGAGATACATTTACACTTTTTTCTATTTTTCTATTAACATGTCTTTGAAAAGACTTGATGCCCTTTTTAGGTTGTCTGTGTTTGTGTGTGTCTGTGTGTATGAGAGAGAGAGAGAGAGAGAGAGAGAGAGAGAGAGAGAGAGAGAAATTTACATTTCCTTTTGGGATTTTCTAAGACTAACAGAGAGAGAGAGAGAGAGAGAGAGAGAGAGAGAGAGAGAGAGAGAGAGAGAGAGAGAATTGACATTTCCTTTTGGGATTTTCTAAGACTAACATATCTGTAGATACTCTTTTCAGATAGACTTAGAAAATCTATTTTAAGTAATTTTGGAGAGCCATGGTGTGTTGTGCTTAGATATTCTAGCTTCATTGATTGGGTTCCCTAATTTCTGGTAGCAACCGTGAAAGTGACACTCGATTTGGGGAAAGTATATCAATTGTTACTTAGTTCTAGAGAATCTTTTATTTATTTATTTATTTAAAAAATTCTTTTACTTTTAAAAGGAAGAAACCATCTTTTCTTGCTACAAGCCTCTATCAGCATGAAAATTCTTCCACACTGTCTGGTAATATCCTGTTAGGTTACCTTCTTTTTATTTCTAACTACTTAGGAGGGAGAACTAGTGTGATTTTATGTTGTCCATACATTTTAGAATGATTTGTTAGTGAAACTAACTGTGGTGAATCTGATAACTATTATTCATTTAAGGTTTATTTTCTCTTCTAGGAGTTTACCAGCTACTTTTATCAACATCTCATTTTAGTATTTTATTTATTTATTCATGTTACTTAGTTGTACATGACAGCAGAATGCATTTCAATTCATCATACCCAAATGGAGCGCAACATTTCAATTCTCTGGTGTACACAGTGTAGAGACGCACCATTCGTGTAATCATACATATACCAAGGGTAGTGATGTCCATCTCATTCCACCATCTTTTCTACCCTCATAACCCTCCCCACCTTATTTTACTGTTTTTTCTAAAGACAAATTTGAAGTTCTGATTGTCCTTTCTGAATGGGGATTAGTAGCTGCCATCTCTTGTTTGTTCAGGTAAGTTGGTTGTTTACAGAAAACACTTAGTATTTGCAGTGTTTATACTTTGAGGGGGAATGCTGTTTTTCCAATCACTGGAAAATATTAGGTCATTGTCCTAAGATGTGCAATACATAGTTCTAACTGATTTCTTGGAAGGACAATATATCTTTGAAATTATACTGGAAACTGTTATTAACAAGGAAGCTATACATAGAATTCATGATGTCTTTGCCATTACAGTAAATCCTTTACTTTATATGACTTAATATTTTATAACTTTTAAATCTAAAAATTTATTTCTTGTGCACAGTGGAAGCAGATCAGTTTGGCAAGCCTGTCATCTGTATGTGTAATTATGAGCTTGAGTTAACTAATAACATTAAAGAGTAATATGAGCATGACTCATGTGAAATGGATTAAAGTAATATTGGCAGACAGTAAAACAGAATTAGCTTTAGTTAATTAGGATACGTTTATTGGGAGAATTATCTTCATGGAAATTCCTGGAATTCTTGAATGCAGAGGAAAGTAAAATGGAGAAGTTGTGAAATAGGAGGAGGCTAACAGGTAGTATATTCTCTTTCCTTGACCATTTTTAGGTAAGGACATTACCATTTTGTTATTTTTTTTTTTAAAGAGAGAGGGAGAGAGAGAATTTTAATATTTGTTTTTTAGTACTTGGCGGACACAACATCTTTGTATGTGGTGCTGAGGATTAAACCAGGGCCGCACACATGCCAGGAGAGCGCGCTACCGCTTGAGCCACATCTCTAGCCCAGCATTTTGTTATTGTAACAAAATACCTGGGGCAGTCCACTTATAAGCTGGAAAGGTTTATTTTGGCACATGGTTATGGAGGTTTTGGTCCATGACTGATTGGCCCAGTTGTTTTGGGCTTAGGGCAGCACATCATGGCCAGAGTATGTGGCGGAGCAAAGCCACTGATCTCATGGCTGGGACATGAAAAAGGAAGAAAGGCAGGCCTCCCATTAGGCCTACCTTCAAGGTTTTACCATGACCCAGTAGCACCAAGCAAGGGACTAAGCCTTTTATCACACAGGCCTTTGGTTGACATTCTAGTTGCAAACTGTAACAAAGTGGTTATCTATTTCAGATCTTAAGCACTTTGAAATAAGTGCCTATGCCTGAGCATTTGTAAGTTTAGGTTCAAGAGGAATGCCATTTGTGTCCTGGGTGCTGTGCAAGCTAGCTCTGTGGTGGCAATTGTGGTAGAGCCTTCCTTTGCAGAGCCCCAGTCTTCAGTCTCCGATAGTCCCTACTTTTGAAAGTCTCCATAGCAACTGTCCCAGATTGATATATTTCAGGACGTTCACGGGGTTAACCAGACCTACCCAAGGAGAACCTTGATGCCCCTACTAAGAACCTTGCAGAGAATGCCCAGTTGTGGTGTTTCCTTAATGTTCCTTTTTGTGCTCTTGAAAGCTATTTGAAAATAAAAAGTTTATCGGAGTCCTGGTCTGTGATGTGTTCTTTAAATGTGTGTGAATTATCAGACAGTAATTTCTATGCTACTTTTTTTCCCCAAAAACCTGTAGCACTTTTTGGATAAAGTCTAAGCTCTGCAGCACACCTTGTAAGACCTGAGAGTGGCTTCGAGCCGCCTGTCATGCCTTGTTCTTTTTCACCTGTGGCTTTTCAGCTCTTTACTACTTCCTTTTACTCTCCTCTGGGGACCTCTGTGAATCCTACCCAGCTGCTTGGGCAGCTCTTGTTTCCCTTCCTAATTATACTTCAGATCTCAGTGCTTACTTG
Source organism: Marmota flaviventris (assembly GCF_047511675.1). Classification (NCBI taxonomy): domain Eukaryota; kingdom Metazoa; phylum Chordata; class Mammalia; order Rodentia; family Sciuridae; genus Marmota; species Marmota flaviventris. Next base: position 139,790,596 of record NC_092503.1, read on the forward strand.
AAGGTACCCTCTTTAATGAGCAAATTTTCCTCTTTTATGCTCCTTGGTGAACTGCCTTACACTGACAGTGACTTAGTTGTAAGTAACAGGAACCCCAAGTTGAATGGGTTTGGGCCACTATGGTGACTTTGTCTGCTGTGCCACAGGAGTTCAGAAACCACAGGGGTCTTACAGTTGGTTGTTTGAGTGAAGTTGCCAAGGCCTGGCTTGGTTCGTTTCTCTACCGTGTCTTTTGCATTGTCAACTTCATCCTTAGGCTGGCATCCTCTCTTGTTGGTATAAGTCCCCAGCAGCTCTAAACTTCAGGAGGTTTCCGGAACCTCAGAAGAGGAAGAGATCTTCTGGACCAGGAGTCTTCAGCATTACTTCCATTCACCACGTTGGCCCCCATTGAATTCTATCTTCTCCTGTCTCTGAATCAATAATTGACCATGGAGAGAATCACTATTGTTTTAGGCCTAATCTCTTGCTTAACCCCTAGAGGTCAGGGTGGGGCACCTGACCTCTAGGGTTCAGTGAATCAATCACATAAGCTGTAACTCATTTGTGAAAATTATCAGGTACTGTTAATTGGCTACCCATTTATAGGCTGTGAAAGTTAGGGGATGAGCACATAAACATGGGGGTGCACACAATGAATCTGAGGTAGTTACCAAGAAAAAGGGAAGGGATTTGTTGTAAAAGGTAACAGCTCAGTAGAGAATTCTGGCTAGAGAAGCATTTCTTGGTGTGATTACTTGGTATCAGCCTGTATATTGCATGAAAATAGGGACTGTGTCTGGTTTTGGTTACCATGGTCTCTCCAACACTTTGCTTCTAGCTTTGCATATTGTAGGTGATAAATGAGTATCAGTGGTTCAGTGAATCAATCACATAAGCTGTAACTCATTTGTGAAAATTATCAGGTATTGTTAATTGGCTATCCACGAACCAACTTCTTCCTGGCCCTCAGGACTCTGATTTTGTGTTTGGCTCAACAAATTGTTTGATTATGGCCTTAGGCAGTCATGTTGATTCAGCTCTTTACCAGATACTTGGTTCTGATAGCCAGGGATAGCCACAAAACACAGCTCTGGTTAATGAGATGAAGGAGAGTTTACTAGGTTTCTGAGAAAGATTTTCGTTTCTATTAAAGATTGACTATTCACAAAAGATTGCTTATGCCATCTCTTCTCTCCTGCCTGGGACACTGGTATGACTAATGCTCAGAACAGCCCTCTTGCAAATAGCCATCTTACAATCACTTGGAGAAAAGCATGTGGGAAAGACCAAGAGAATATGAGGGACTCCCCCTTAACTACTGGCTTTTGTGCCTTGCTGAATGAACCCCGGGAACTGGATTTTTCTAGACTTCTTGTTAAAAAATATTTTGCCATTTGAAGCTGTATTTGGTTATTTCTGTTAACTTGCAACTCAACTTGCCTTAATATAATGCCAAAATAAAATAGAGATTCCCTGCTTCAGCCTTGCCAACATTTTAAATTTTAGGCCATCTTTCCTACTTATGCAGTTTTGGGATAGTTTTATGTATTTTTTTTTAAATAAAAATCTTACATGTATACATACACCAATCCTTTTTCACTGAAGGATGTTTGTACATGAAGACCCCTCTCATGAATCATCAATATTCTGTCATACTCTTCAGCTGTTTCATGAGTACTCAGCTAAATGTCATGTCTGTGAAGTGTTCCCTTACTCCAATGAAAATTACACCCTCCTGATCTTATTATTTCATATAATATCTTATTTTTTATCTTATTTTTTTTTGTAATTTAAAATTACATATCTATATAATGGCGGGTTATTGGTGTTATCCATTAACAGAGAGAGATTCACAAAGAATAATATTTATTTGGGAGTAAGCAAGAAGCATTGTGGTGTAGAGTACACTGCCCTAGAAACCAGGAGCACATTTGAAAAGGATGGAGTAAAGGGAACATTTTAAAGATAAATGAGGAGGATTGCATAAGTTACTTTCGAACAGTAATCCTTGACCACAAGGATTAATAACAAGAGTATTCCAGGATTGATAACAAGGATGGCGCCCATCCAAGGTTGAGCAGTCAGTCACTGGACAGAATCCTTGTAGGAATATTCTTTGTGTAAGGTTCTGATTATGGCAGAGTTTCTTGTGCTAGTTCTTATCAGGCATCAGTGCATGACATTCTCCCCTGTGTAACCTCCTGGCTTCTTTATTTTTGGTTAGGGCTTGGCACAAGCAGCTTTGTTTTGATCCTCTTCAGCTTTCACATCAATTTAATATTGATTTCTCCCAGTAGTGTGTTAATTCCATGAGGGGTAGAATTCCATGCCCCTATTAATTCCATCATAGGCATAGTGCTTAGTAGGTACTCGGTACGTATTTGGTGAGTAGTGAATGAAAGAAAAGAAGCTGAAATCCTTAGATGCATTTTTCACCCTCTTGTGCCATCCTCACTGGTGATTTTTAAGCAATATGAGATGTTTTGCCACGGAGGAAATTCCGTTGAACTTGTTCCAAATATACTGCTCCCTGTTGGTCAGGGTTTGGGTTTAGATTTTATACCTTTACACTTTAATTCTCTTTGCCTCAGTAGAAAATATAATGGGAGTAGCATTGTCGCTTTGGATATTAACAGAACAAGCATGATGGCAGTAACCATACAAGAGTGATAGGTATTTTAAATACTTTTTCCTTTTATGTTGTGATTTATTTTCCTAGAATTATGTTACCTTAAAACTGCTTTATTGGCTTTGTTTTTATAATTTGGAGTGAAGAGCCTCTGACAGTGAATAAAGTTTTTATTTTATATTTTTTTGGATAATTCTGGAAGCATGGAAATGGTCATCATTTTAGCAGATTATTGTGCTTGCTTACTCGGCACATTATTTAGAGTTGCATTTGCAATCTCTTTTCAAAGGGTAGCCTCAGAAGGGGTTCTATGAATTATTGACACAAGTTATTGACTTACAATGGAAATATTTTAAAATAAATTTTAGTTTGAGCATGCTACAATCTTAGATTGTTGGTATTAGTTTTTCTGTGGGGAGATTTACTGTGCATTTTTGAAATGAAGGTAGACATTGTATATATGTGATAGGTAGAAAACTAAACTAGGATTTTTGTTGATTTAGTTGCATTTCACAGCTATATCACATTCTCATACTTTATCATACAACTTGTATGTCACTTTATCATACAACTTATGTGATCATATAATTTATTTTCTCAATCAGGGCATTTTTGAGTTCAGTGAAAGTGAGTACTTTTAATAATTATGCTGACACAACAGGCATAAACCTGAACAGTCTTGGGAACACTATGACATGATCACCCTATTTGATACCTAATTTATAATGACTGTTAATCTGTATAATACCCTTGTATCTTGGGGACCTTCCAAAATTTAGGGAGACATCCACTCTCATGGTTAGGTTTGTTTACAATGAGGAATTGCAAGAATCAAAAATCCAAAGTTCATAAATGGCTTCACTTCCCTTTTATTCCTCCTAGAATGGACTGCATCCTTGCACACTCTGTCCACTGGTGTCCTTCTTCAATTGTCTGGATTGTTTTGGATCCCCAAACTGCCTTGGCTCCATAGGTGGTAGGAGATAAGGGTTGAAGGGCACAAAAAAAGGGAGTTCCTCAATTTAGTGTTGGATTTCTTTGTATAGGATTAGTTGGCTGTACTAAGGTGTGGGAGGAAGGGAAGTATTCTTTTATCATTTCACTTAATGTGGAAATTGTGGCTGCGTTGTTGTATCAATTACTATTTTGTTTTATTTGAGATTCTAAAAGAAAACTTCTGAATATTAAAACATAAAAAAGCAATCAGGCATTTCAGTAGTGGTGCAACACTGGCACAGTGAGCAGGGATTTACCGACTTTTCAGGTCTTTTTCCCCTTACAGTTTTTGCAACATGTGCTTCCTGTAGTCCTGCCTTTCCTGGATTAAGGGAGTCATTGTCTGTTAATTTGGCCTGCCTCTCACAAGAAAGAAAAATGGTTATATATCAGCGTGATGTGCTATTAAGCCTCAGTTGGTTATATATCAGCGTGATGTGCTATTAAGCCTCAGGTAAGAATTTCCTTGTTCTACAGACAATATTTAGAAGCTCCCTTATTTTCCCAGATTTTAATTGATTGCCAGGCGTTGCAAAGAATATCTGACGTATATTTTACTTGATTCTAATACCAGTTGTTATCCATATTTTGCCAAAAACAGAAACAGAACCTTCTCCCCCAAGGCTTTAGAGAGTTTGAATCCTGGCCCCATTAAACATGATGGATTTGATGCTTGAACTGTTTGATTTTAAAATGTTTGTGTTTTTTGTTGTGCCAAATTTGATTTGGTAGTATGAAACTCAGAAAGCAACCTTGAAAAACTAAAAATTTATATTTGATTCTTATTTTCTGTACTTAGCATCCTTATACACTGGGTAAGCATTTCCTTCTGGGTAAACATTTATTTTTAAATCCTTAATTATCCATGACTTGGGTTATTCTGCTTTCTCTTTGGCTCTCTACTTGAGAAAATTCAGTTGGTATGTGGGTGCTTAAATATGCTTATAGTGAATGGTTTTGACTGTGCATACAGTATGCACTCAATGAATTTGATGAGATCTGAGCTTTGGTTTCATAGTTTTGTTAGAATCCCTCTCAAGCTTTTTTCAATTTCAGAGTATCAGTTTTTGTTCTTGCTGTAATGTATGCTCTGCAATTTTAGGTGGAGAATATGGATTTTAAACAATTCACAGTCCTGACAGCTGAACCAGTTATAACTGTGGTTTTCATACCTGTATGCCGGGAAGGAATAGCTTATGAATCCCTTTGTGTTCCCAGCATTATCTGGACATTAAACAAATTTCTGACAGTCTGTCTTCCCATTTTTCAAACACAGGTAGTGTAGTGATTGTAAAAATAGTCAATGATTAGAAGCTATTGTGACTCATTAATTTATCTTTAAGTAACTTTCTTTTTAAAATTAATTAATTTTAATTAGGTATATATGACAGAAGAATGCATTTTGATTCATTGTGCACAATTGCAGCACGGTTTTTTCATTTCTCTGGTTGTACACAATGTAACGTTGCACCATATGTGCAGTCATACATGTACGTAGGGTAATGATGTCCATCTCATTCCACCATCTTTCCTGCTCCCATGTCCTCTTCCCACTTCTCCCTCCCCCTTGCCCAATCAAAGTTCCTTCATTTTTCCCATTCCCCCCACCTCCCTTATGGATCAGCATCCACTTACCAGAGAGAACATTTGGCCTTTGGTTTTTTGGGATGGGCTTACTTTGCTTGGCATGATATTCTCCAACTGCAAACCAGGATAAGTAACTTTCATTTACACAGTGGATATTGAAAGTGCGTAGCTGATCTTGGGGGAAGGGTTGGATAATTTTTCTAAGTTAAAATTTTTCCAGACTAAATAGTTTGGGAACCCCTGCTCTGGTCATGATCAGACCAGGAGGTTTCTCCCTTGTTAACCATATGGTTCTCACCCTGTCTGGGAGGACAGAGCTTATTCTTACACCACCCCCTCCTGTTCACATGGCCGAGGTGTCATCCTTGGCTCCCACTCCTTTTTGTAAACATAAGCAGTTGATAAGGTTCATGTATTTTACTTTTAATGTTGCTCCAGTTTTATTTGCTGAGGAATATATTGTTAGCTGACAGATACTGAAATAAATTATTACATTGACTAGTCTTTGCATAGGATTCAATAATTATTTATGTAGATTCAATAAATATTTGCTTACTGACTGACCAATAATTTAATGAAATATACCACTAGTGCTGTAGTTTCATGATTTACTCACATTCCTTATTTTTGTTATTTTTCTTCCCCTCAAAATTGGATTTCTTTCATCCTGCAAAGTTCTTGTATTAGAAGTTGAATAATGTAGACTTTGAAAGGTGTATACTGTGTGCATGTATGAATATATAGCATTTAATTCCACTATTCTGTATAATCCTAATATACCAATAAGAAGTATATAAATAAATTGAAAATATGTGTGATTGTGGTTGTTCAGCTGTGCTTCTGCTTCACCTCTTTGGCATTCCAGGTTCAAGCCCTCATCAGCTTCCTTCAGTGTTATTGTGACTGTTTGCTTATTAAGTGCTAGGAGTTGGGTAGCTTTGGTGTTAGATTATTTAATACTCATAGTAATCTTGTAGAATGAGGAAACAAATGGTAAGTAGCCTGGCTAGGATTTGGAGTCAAAAGTGTTATTGCCTGAATTTTCTAGAAGTTTCAAATTTGAATAGTTCTCTTCCTTCTTTACTGACTTGGCTGACTCCTCTTGTTACAGTATTTCACTAGGACCCAGTCGTCTACTGGCCTTAGCCATTCTGCATTGTCATTTCCTGTTCATATTTTTACTTCCCTCCTTGCCTAGCTTAGATTATAAATCCGGTACATTTTAATATTATCCTAAAGGTCTATTCTAGACTATACAGTTCTCAGTTCTAATTGTTTTCTTAATGTGCATTTAATAGTAGAATTGATTTACGGTGTAAGGAAGAAATCTTGTTGATATGTACTGGCTACTCCCTGCACATTTCTACACTTGACTTGGTAAAACTGTGTATGTAACTGAGATGTTGGCATGGTGGATGGAAAGCATATCAACTACAGTTTTTTCTCTGTGTCCCTTTAAAATTGTATTCAATGGGGATAACCTTCTCTTGCCTGTGATTGAAAACTTACTTCTTCCTTTACTTACACCCTCTTTAAAAGACCCAGTGATGGTAAAGGGTGGTGATAGAGGGCTAGTTTTTCTTTTTCTCTGCTTATTCTTTTCTCCTGAACAACTGTCTACCACCTAGGCCTCTGCTAGAGTAGAATACTGGGTAAAGGAGAGAGAAGGGACACACAGTTCCATGTTAGCTGGGTGGATTGGTCCTCTAGGTGTCTGTGGGCATTTTTCTGCATTGTTTAGAAAGAAGACCCCCACTGCATAATATGGAATATGTTTACCTTATATATATATATTTTTCTATATATATCTTATCTTATATAATATATCTTATATAATATATCATACGTATTTTATATCATATATAATATATATCATATATGATATACATATATTACATGTATATAACATATATCATATATGATGTACATATATGATATATATCATATATGATATACACATATGATGTACATATATGATATATATCATATATGATATACATATATGATATATATATGTGTGTGTATATATATATATATTCCTTGAATTAGGGTATTCTTTGACTTGCTTGCTATCCAACCCTTTGCACTTGGCTCTTCTGAGATTCTTCCATAAAAGAAATGTTACTATTGATGCCATTTCACCCGCCTAGATGCTGTACTGGGAAGACTTAAAATGGTTCCCTGTAGGCCCCATCCCATACTGCCTTCCTCTGGCCCCAGAGACACACCCACTGCTCAGAGGTATTGCTCAGCCTTCCCCAAGGAAGCCCTTTGCTCTTGTCCTCAGCCCTGCTGCAGGTTATCAGTGGTTTCCGTTGCCAGGTGGGTGCACATTCATGGTCTGTCTTTCTGCATGGACACTCATCATCTCCTCTTCCAGAGGTGTTGTTGAAATTACAGTTCCTTGAACTAGTATAAAACCGAAAAGATCACTGTGCTTGAGACCAGTCATGGAATGCTAATATTTGGGTCATTAGGATTATTATATTTTTTTTTTTTGAGAGAGAGAATTTTTTTAATATTTATTTTTTAGTTTTCGGCAGACACAACATCTTTGTTTGTATGTGGTGCTGAGGATTGAACCCGGGCAGCAAGCATCCCAGCCCTCATTAGGATTTTCTTGACAGTTTTTGCTGACCTGTATGGTTGATTTGAAAGACAAAAAGAGTGCATTTTCATTTCTTCCCACCTTCCTTCTCTACCCTTTGATTTTTTTGGGTTTTGTGTTTATGTTAAGATCTTTATCTTGAACTTTCTGTTGCCAGTAACTCCAGTGTTTAGCTATTCCCTTTTAAATGGTTTCAGTGCTCATCAAATTCCTTTTATAGGGGGTTTCCATTTTTGGATGTGTATTTTAACCATTTTTTATTTTTATTTTTATTTATTTTTTTTATTGGTTGTTCAAAACATTACAAAGCTCTTGACATATCATATTTCATACATTTGATTCAGGTGGGTTTTGAACTCCCAATTTTACCCCAAATACAGATTGCAGAATCACGTCGGTTACACATCTACATTTTTACATAATGCCCTATTAGTAACTGTTGTATTCTGCTACCTTTCCTATCCTCTATTATCTCCCCTCCCCTCAAGAAACATTTTATCATTATAGCGTCCTTGAATTCTCGCATGTTTTATCCTGAAACATTGCCCAGTCTTGAAACTGACTTGAGCAGGGCTTTTCTGTTGTTTGCTTTTTTCTGCCCAATAATATGGAATATGTTTACCTTGTATATATATATTTTTTTCTCTATATATCTTATATATATAATATATGTATTTTACATATATCTTATATAATACATATTATAATACATATATCTTATAATGTATATAATATATAATATGTACATCTTATATATTATATATATAGCTTATAATCTCTCTCTCTTCTCTTTGATTTTAATTATTTTTCCTTGTGCTGGGGGGCTGGAATCCAGGACTTAACACATGCTAAACAAGCTTTCTGCTACTAACCTATACCCCAAGCCCTGCAATCTCTTTTTTGTCTTATATGTCTTGTTTGGCTTTCTCCTCCATATGACTACTTTATCTTTTTCTTTAAACTTGATTTTTGATTCCTTAGATTATATAGAACAATTTGTGCAAACACTTTGATTCCTAGGGTACTTTTTTTTTTTTTTTTTTTGATGAGCATTTTTCTTTTCTTTTGCCCATGTGTTAAATGTTTATCCATCTGTGTCTGTGATGGTGTTTGATTTAGCCCTTTTTGGATAATTACCCATTTCTGAATTGGTTTCTGTTGAAGAATAGTCACTGTGCATCTTCCATTCTGGTTGGTTATTTCCTTCAGTCTGAGTGCACTTCAGTTTTTGTTAAGATGCATGTGACTTATGTTGAAAGTTCTATCTTGTGACGTAGTGACTACTGCTCTTTTTTTCTGCCTCCATGCCCCAACCCTATCTCATTGTGGCAATAACTCAGGATAGGTTCTGGATATTAAAGACAGTGTGCCTTTGATGTTCCTCCTCCTTCAGTTCTACCTCCCCTATGAATTCCAGGGTGAGGTTTATTATGCATATGTGTGTGATTATATTCCCCTAATTATATATGGATCTTAACTTTTTCTATAGAATTGAAAAATATGGTCCTTACTTTTCAAAATGTGGCCCCAGCCTCCCTTGCCTTTTTTTCCTTTTTGGTGGGTACCAGGGATTAAACTCAGGGGCACTAGATCACTGAGCTACATCACCAGCTCTCTTTTGTGTTTTATTTAGAGACAGAGTCTTACTGAGTTGCTTAGCGCCTTGCTTTTGCTGAGGCTGGCTTTGAACTCATGATCCTCCTGCCTCAGCCTCTCAATCCCTTGCCTTTCTTACTTATTCTTTACCTCTCCCTCTTTTGTTCTGTAGTTGATTCATCCCAAGCTTGGGACAATATTTGCCAGCTGATCACATATCTGGGCCTTCATATTACTTAGTTGCAAAAGTGCTTCATACAGATTTCCTATATGGATCTCATTATAATTTAACATGATTTGTTTGCTCTTCAGTAATTAATCTGTATTTCCCCTTTTAGACCTAGTCAAATGATAGCAATCTGAGGACTTGGAGGGATATTTCAGTTTATTATATATTAAAGAACATGGAATAAAACTGTGATGTTAGCATTCTCTTTTCCTCAATATTTTTGCAGTAATTTTGAAGTTCAGACACAGAGAATGTTATTGTAGGCCTTGAAGTCAGAATTTATCTCTCAATTTATATCTTCTTCTCTTTCTGGTTTTCCATTTCCAAAAGAGAAACTACCCCCCAAACGATCTCCTTCTAGTATCTTTTAATTGGGTCATCTGTGAACTTTTACTCTGGGTTTGACAATTATTTGATTCATAAAGAGGAGACAAGAGATCAAAATGTAGACTGGGCAGGGGAAATGAAACTTGCTTTGCTTTGTATCCATTTTGTACTCTACACCTTACCTACATTCCCACTTTCAGTTTTTAATGGGAAATCTGAGGAAGGGGCCCTGTTTCTAACAAGTAAGTTAAAGCTTACAAGGTGCGTGATTTACTGAGGTGTTGAAACTGGACTTTAAACCTGAGGTCAAAGGTCTCAGCCTCAGGAATGAGTGTGTTCTGAGATTTGGATTCCTTTTGCCCCAGCTAAGAATCTCTTTCTCCTCTACATATAGGTGACTCAGGTTCTCCAACTTTCCTCCTTTGCTCTGGCATTCAGATTCAACCCTTTGGTGACAGTTTGGATTACTGGCAATAGTGTGTAACACATAAGTTATGATCTTTCCACATGTCTGTTTCAGAAAATATGGAGATTGTACTGTAGTTTTGACATTTTGAGAAATTGTTGATTGGATGTTTCTTGTGTGTAGAGAAATGAGCTAACAGATGCCTCTCTTTATTACTGCCAGCAGCTCCCTTGGATTGTCCATGGGTTGACCCAGCTCTCATTTTTAATACCTGCTATGCAGGTTACATCTTATTCATTGAGATCTTGGTAAGATCCTGATGAAATATAGTGAATCCCATTTTACATCTGGGAAATTGAGGCTAAAGGTTGTTCACAAATGGGCCAACATTACACAGCTAGTCAGTGGGGAAGTTGGGGTTTGAGGTCTTGTCTGCCTGGCTGTAAGGTCAAGTTCTTCCTTCTGAAAAGCTCTTCTTCTTATATTTCTGTCTACGAGAGAGGATTTGAGTCATTTACCAAGCTTGAAGGGCAGACGCTGCTTCCTGTGATGATATGTCCCTTGAATTATTCCCAGCCAAGGCCGTGTATAGCATTTTGGTTTCATTTTTGCACAGGTTCTCTACCCTGATCTCATATTAAATAGCCAGGAAGTGGGGTTGTGATTGTGGCTCAGCAGTAGAGCACTCTTCTAGCATGTGCAAGGTGCTGGGTTCGATCCTCAGCACTGCATAAAAATAAAAATGGGTATTGTGTCCAACACATGACTAAAAAAAATACTAAAAATATAGCCAGGAACCTTTGGAAAAAACATACCAGTTTTTTCATCAAATCATCAAACAAAGTCATCAAACAAAATCATCAAATTCTGGGGATTGAGATCAACAGTAATGTCTTTAAAAGGCTTAAGGAACTTGGTGCCACCAGGATGGAGGACCACTGTCAGCAGGCCCCTTAGATAGCTGACTGAAATGGCTCAAGACTCACATCTGTGTTCATTGTCCCTGTGCAGGTGTGCCCTTGACATTTCTTATCAGCACTGCTTCACTGAATCCCTGTATTCAGTATGTAAATATCATGAGGAAGAATAACTGTCACTTCCATCTTCTCATGAAAGTGCTCCAGGAACAACTCACATGACTGAGGCTAGGTGGGTTCAGAGCTTCCCTTGATAAGCGAGAAGTTACTTATAAGGTAAAATAAGTCCTTTACTTGAACTTTCCCTCTCTTGGGCAGTATTCAGAATTGATCCTGTCTATAATCTTGAAATACGTGACAGTTAACATCACACCAAGACTCCTTGCTACCCCATTTAACCAGTCTTCTCATAATGTATGTGCCTCATTCTTTCAAACTGTCTAACAGCAAATCTATAAAGCCAAATCTAATGTTGCATATACAGCAGCCTGAGTTTATATCTTAGCTTGCTATTGAGCTGGTCTTCAACAAAACTTCTGTAGAAAATATGCAGATAATTGAAGGAGTATTTTTGGGAAATGCCCAGTATTTATTATTTCTCACTTCTTTGCAAAATATTCTCATTTTTAAATATAATTTTGACTCACTTCAGTAATTAATTCAAAATGAAATTTTTTTATAAAGTAGTATTTATAATAAAAGCGATATTGGAAAGTCTAGATAACTTAAAGTGATTTTCTGAAGGTGCTTGTAGCCTCTTAAATTATGGTTATAGCTAGTTGAAGTTCAAATTACAGAAACGGATTTTTTGGGAACATAGAGCAGAAAAAGAAATTTGTGGGTAGGACGATTTGTATTTCATGAAGTTCAAGGTTGAATTGAATAATTATGGACAGTTTGAGACCAGTTTGAGGGCTCTTTGGCCTTAACCATGTTGGGAATTTGTGAATTGCAGTGTAGTGCAGTGGTTCTTGATTCTGGCTGCCCAGTGGAATTATTGGGAGCTAATGAAATTACCAACATCTGGGACCCATCCTACTCAGTTAAAATCCCTGGAGGTGGTGCCTTGACAGATTTTTTTAAATAGCTTCCCAGGTAATTCTGTTCACCGAGGATTGAGAGCCTGCAGGATCCGTGACTCTGACAAAAATCACAATATTTGTCCATGCATAGTTTTGCAGTCTTGCAAGGCTGAGCCTGTTGAATCTTTGTGGACAAGGACTTCTTCTTACTCTTCTGTTTTTTTCCCCAATAGATGATAGCTCAACATTTCCGTTGAGTGCTCAGTAAAATATTTGCAAATAACTTTACTTGGTTTTAATTGCAGACAGTCCTTGACTTAGAATGGTTGAAATTATGAAATTGACTTTGTGATGATGCAAAAGTGATACCTATTCAGCAGAAACTGTACTAGCAGTTTTGAATTTAGATATCTTCCTGGACTAGTGATATGCTGTCTGATCTTCTCTAGCGATGCTGGGCAGTTGGCAGTGAGTTGCAGCTTTCAGTGAGCCTCACCATCACAGATCACAGGGAGAAACATCCTGTGCTCCACAGTGTACCATTGCTAAGCTGTGATGTTCTGTAGGGTAAGCAGATTAAATGCATTTTCAAATTATGATGTTTTCAATTTTGATGGGTTTACAGGATGTAATCCCATCATGAGTCCAGGAATAGTATTCAAGAATTGAAGTTGCTTCAGACTAATTTTATTTCCCCATATGATCATAGGACAGTTTATATAAATATTGTTTTTAGGGGTGCAGAGCAGGACAAAAAGACTGGTGGTGGCAGTGGCAAGTCAGAGAGCATCAGAGGTCCAGGAGGTGATAGAGTACTGTCCCGATACTGATTCTGGGGAAGACCTGGAAGGGGTTCTGTGTGGTTTTAGTTCCCATCTCCTTAAAGCAGGCAACACAGGGGTAAGTATATGTGATTGTCATACCTGGAAATAAAATTCACCTGTGCCTCCTCAGTGTGGATACAGTATGCTTCTGAGCCAACCAAAGAATACTGTGGCGCAAGGAGAAATGGATTCCTCCTCGTGGTAGTTAAGCATAATTCAACAGCTGCTCTGTAGTTCACCTTTCTGTCATTCATTTATCTAATGGTGACTGAAGAGCTTAGGAATAAGGCACAGATATTAAGTGCAATTTAGTATTACTCCAAGCTTTTGCATTTGTAGACAGGCTGCTTTACTGTATTTTCTCCAGATTAATTGGTCCTTGTCATGGGTAGATATTTGGCTTTTTGAAAGACTTAAACCAAAACATTAAATAAAGTGGCAGCTTAAAATTGCAAAATGATTTTGCAATTTGCAAACTAAATTGACCCATGAGGTTTTGGGGAATGACTGTTTTTTCAAATTATCTTTTCAAGGAAACAAAACGGATACCAATTCCAGATGGGTGGTTGTCCTTTTTTTTAAGTTAAATAACAAATCTGTTTATTACAAAGGCACAAATTTCAATGTAAAGAAAATACAATAAAAAAGAATGCCCACTTCCAAATGCTTTATACATGTCTTTAAGATATTTATTTTCTGAGTAATCTCTGTAGGATATAGGAGATACTGGAAATATTGAAACTGAAATTTGTTTTTATGTAATAAGATACCAGAAATATCAGGTTTGGCATGAATACAGTTAAATTTGAAAGACTATGGGACTTTTTAAATTAAATATTAAAAAAAAAATTTTTTTTGTAGTTGTAGATAGATAGAATGCCTTTATTTTGTTTATTTTTATGTGGTACTAAGGATCAAACCCAGTGCCTCATACATGCTAGGCAAGTGCTCTGCCACTGAGCTTCAGCACAGTTAATATGGAAGCACATTAACTTTTTTGTTACTTAGTATCCCCTTTTCCCAATGAATTCCTAACATCATGTTGTCAATTTTCTCAACCTTTGTTTTAAGGAATTTCATGGTGCCTGACCCACTTTGGATATCCCCACCTAGTAAGTGCAGGATGTGTTGATCAGAATGAGTACTTTTTAGCTGGTATCTGACATCTTTCCTACTCTGTTTGGACTATAATATCAATATTTGAAAATGTTTTCTCAAAATATTGCTTCATCTGTATTATGTTATAACCTGAAAGCTGTAGACTCTTGGTATTTTCACTTATTACGATATGGGCCTGAAGTGCGGGAGTCATGAATGTAGCCCTGAAAGGTAAGAATTCAGAGTTTTTCTAATCTCTGACTAAATTATGTACTCCTACTTTCATCAGTCTGAAATGGAACTGAAATAATCTTTTCTTTCCTTATCTCTAGGGACACTGTAAAGATTAAAAACAGAAATTTGTGCAGAAATGTCTCTACCCAATGGATATTCTGATGTGTATATATAAAATACATGCTTTAACATTATCTTCCAAAGCTGTTTAATCTTGTTTTTATTTTTTGTTTGTTTGTTTGTTTTGTTTAGTTGGCATTGGTGGTTTTGTCTTCATCAAGGCTAAAAAAAATTCAGAACCTGGAATGAGTAGCATAATTTTCACATTTGACAATTAATTTGCAAGAGATGTAGCATTTTTTTAAATAAGTACTAGACACTTCAGCTCTTTCTAGCAAAAGAGGTTCTATTTTTCTCTCTGAAAAAACTGCAGCTGGAAGGGAAATGCCAAGATGGTTTGCTTCCCTCAGAGGAGAGAGGAAGATAGATGATGTCTTCTGTTCATCCTTAAGAGGACTTGCATGCACAAGAGGACAAATGGCTTCCACTCTCCTTCCTGACCCTCCTGCCTCTGTGTGTTCAGAGGCTTTGGGATGTGTCCTACAGATGCCTTTGAATGGAAACTTGGGCTGAAGGTGTTGTGCTATAATGAACAAAGCCAGAGATCTGGTATTAGAAAACAATTTATATTGAAAAAGAAACAAGATTAAAAGACAAGGTATATGTAAACACAGGTGAGTTGCTGGATATGTTACCTGGTTCTATTCTTAACCCACACATTATGGAAAACTTCCAAGGCCTGCATTTGGCAAACTGGAGACCTGGGAGAGCTGATAGTCTAGGTTCTGGGTTAAGTCCAGAGGCCTGAGAACCAGCAGAGCCAGCAGTGGTGTAGGTTTTAGTCAAAGTCTGAAGACCTGAGAACCAGGAGAGTTGGTGGTGTAAGTTCTAGTTCAAGTCCAAAGGCAGGGGAAGATTGTCAAGCAGAGATGGAATTGTTTATTCTTTTCAGGCCTTAATGACTTGGATGAGGAACACATTATTGGGAAGGGCATTCTGCTTTACTCAGTCTACTGATTCAAATGCTAGTCTCATCCAGGAACACCTTCACAGTTACCCCCAGAATAATGTTTTATCACATATCTGGCCACCCAAAGGCCTAGTCAAGTTGTTATGTAAAATTAACCAGAATACTGGGCAAAGGTATTCAGGTGCTTGAGTTCACACAGAAGCATGGAGCAAGTTCATGCTGTTTTGAGTTTCCCCTCAGTCCTGTCTTTTGAAGGCTGGGGTATTTTCAGTCCTTCACCTGAGTTGTCTGTGGGGCAGTGACCACACTCTGGAGTTTGTCCCATGGTAACCAACAACCTTTTTAGGGAAAGGATCACTCACCCAGTTCGTCATCAGTTCTAGCAGCTGGATGGTGCTGCTCGACTTCCTGTGGGTTGCTTGCCTATGAGGTGAATAAAGATAATTTCTGTAAATGAAAACTGCTCAACCTGTGATGAAAGTATTTCGATTATCCATGTTAATAGTGGCATAGAACAACAGCTAGTTAAAATTCACAGTAATTCAGAAACTCATTTAAGCCTATCTTTCCTCTGCTAAGAAGTAACAAAATTAATAGCTCTTTCTGTACCTGCCCACTCCGAAGTTGGTGCTTCAAGAAATGAAATGACAAAAAAGGCAGGTGATTTAGAGGCAGAAGGAGAACTGCCTTGGGTAATATATGGAGTGTTGTCTAAGTTTCCCATTGGAATAGATTTGGATGTCAGCTCAGTGCTCTGCCTGGTGTTTCAAGTTTAATGAGACAGCTCCAGAATGCACTAAAATCAGTTTTAGAACATGCCTCAGCCTTCCCATCTGAATGACTTCAGTTCCCTTCATCTCAAAACTCTGCTTTTGAATGACTACCTTATCTTTCTAATCTTGGCTTAAACCTTAGTTCCTCAGACAAGCCGCCTCTGGCTATTTTTTTTTGTAAATCTAGAAATAAGACCCCTGTTTCTATTTTTTAGTTTTCTAATTATCTCTTACTTGTATTACTAGTTTCATTTGCTGGCCTGTGACCTGCAAATAGTTTAGTGCCAGTCACAGGTTAGGAGATTGGTAAATATTTTTTGAATGAACATTAAGTGCTATGGTTGCTTCAGAAAAAGATAATATCTTGAGTAGCTCTCTGTCCAGTAGACCATCTGTGGCGTTGGAAGTGTTTCAGATCCACACTATCCAATATGGCAGCCACTATCTGTGTGTCGTTCTTGGATACTTAAAATGTGGCTAGTGTAATTGAGGAATAGAATTTTTTTTTTAAATTTTTTTAGTTTTAGATGGACACAATATCTTCATTTTGTTTATTCATTTATTTTTTATGTGGTGCTAAGATGGGCCTCACACATTCGAGGTAAGCGCTCAACCACTGAGCTACAACCCCAGCCCAGAATTCTTAATTATATTTAAAGGTTTAAAAAATATTTTTAGTCGTAGATGGACATAATACCTTTGTTTTGTTTATTTGGTTGTATGTGGTGCTGGGCATCGAACCCAGTGCCTCACATGTGCTAATAAGCAAGTGCTCTATCATTGAGCTACAACCCCAGCCCCAGTTTTAAAAATTTTAATTAAATTTAACTTACATGTGGCTAGTGGCTACCCTACTGGATTGAATGGATTTTGAGTATGGGACTTTATTAATTTTTGACAATTAAAAATATTGGACTACTATGCCATTATATAGGCAATTTCTGAAGCTGAAAATACTGTCTAAAAGTAGTATTATGTGTAAAATGCAGTCTAGAATACATAGTAGGTATGTTCTGTTGTTTAGTTGAGAAATATGTAGGGGTGAGAAGATCTTAGGTCCTTTTTCTTCCTGTTTTAAAATTTTATTCGTTTTCGGTAGTACTAGAGATTGAACTCAGGACTTCTTACATGCTAGGCAGATGCCCTACCACTGTTACATACATACCAGTCCATTTAAAAAAATTTTGTTTTACATATTTTTTTAGTTATACATGGACAACAAAATCTTTATTTTGTTTGTTTATTTTTATGTGATGCTGAGGATTGAACCCAGTGCCTCACACATGCAAGGCAAGTGTTCTGCCACTGGGCCACAACCCCAGCCCTAAAATTTTTTTTTTTTTTTTTAAGGCAGGATCTTGCTAAGTTGTTGAGACTTGCTTTGAACTTATGATCCTTCTGTCTCAGCCTCCTGAATAGCTGGGATTACAGGTGTGCACCACCATGCCCAGCTCTAAATTTTTATTATTTAATATATCAGATTGGGTGTAGACATCCTGGACTTAAGTTTGAGAGACAATTCATTAGGAAATAAGGGTTAGGTTTACTTCGTATTCAGGTCTTCTGCAGGTTTTTTGTTTTTGCATGACTGATCATCATCAGTAGGTATTTACACAATGTTTATCTTATGACTACTTAGCACAGATTGGTCCTAGAAGATAAAAGCTTTTCAAATGAAGACTGGAATTTAAAAAAATATTGTCATATTAAACTTGAATAATTTATTAGCACTTTCCAATTAAAGGTAAATTTATTTACCTTTAACAAAATAAACTTTGAGAGCTATCAGACTTAAACTGCTATTTTGTTTGTCGTATTCTACTCAAAATTGGGATTGAAATTGGGAATATAGTTGTATTTTTTATTAAAAATAAAATGTTTAAAAGACCTGTTGTATGATTTTTTGTGAAATATAACATGAAATTCACATTTTAGCTTCTTAATGTGTACAGTTCAGTGACATTAAGTACATTTATGCTGTTTTGTTACCATCACCCCTTCTGTCTTCAGAACATTTTCATTATCTCAAACTGAAGCCCTGAACATGAAGAGAACATGAAGAGTCATGTTAAATGACTCTTCATTTCCCCATCCCCAGCCTTGGAACCACTATTCTACTTTTCGTGGATTTGATTATGGATTTAAAGATTCCTGTCCTTAATCAGTGTCCAAACCAATAAATAGTGCTGTTATGGATGTGCTACCTCTTTTAAAATGACTGTAACATAACTAAATGCATAATTGCCTTATATTGGGAAATGGTGGGTGCTTCTTGTTAAGGACCTGAAACTAATCAAATTTAGTCACTGCTCCTAGCCATCACTAACCTTACATGCTCACCGGAGTCTGATCATTTCTCTCATTTAAGAAAACAATAATTCTAGAAAATTACTTTTAAGTGACAGGTCAGATGGATTTTTTTGCATATGTTCTTGGTATTCCAGACTTTTTACCAGCCTCCCCGGAGAAAGATAAAAAGGCTTAGTTTTTAAATATTTTTTATGTCTTAGCTTATTAATGTAATGTCATTGTGGACACTGGGCAACAATGAAGAACAAGACCATTCAAACTGATAAATTGAAGATGGCTTTTGGTCATTTAAAGAGCAATAGGAATTTTGGAAATTTGAAAGAAAATGTTACCTTCACCAGGTGGCTTGTCTGGATTGTAAACTTTGTTTAGGAAACTAAGCAGCAGCAGGAGACACAGCCCATGACCTGTCTGGAAGAAAGCAGCAGTGAGTAGGCACGTAGGGCTGCCTGTTCTAAGGGCCTGAGACGAGTACAGTCTTCGGCATGTAGAGGAGGAATCCATGAATCCTCAATGGACACTAAGTGGAGAAAGGTTCTTGAGATCCGTGGTGGCTACAGTGGTTGCTGAAGGCCACAAGCCATTTAGATAGTGCACATGGAGAAGGAAGTTGCTGTGAAATGGAGTTGCCTTGGTGGAGGAGGCCACTAGAGTTGGGCTTAGATCTGGGGAAGAGCTTAGGGCTTGATCCGTTCAGCTGCAGAATGTGGTATAGTCTGTGGAGGAGAATAGGGCTTGGGCCCTTGAGCAGCACTTGGATCAACCTAGTGGAACCCTGGCCTTTTGGAAGCTTGATGAACTTGTACTTTTAAAACTTGTCTGGGAATGGTGCATAGGTGAATCAGGGAAGGTAAATTATTTAAGAGTGGTTAAAATAATTTAATTATTTAATGTTGAGATGCCGAGGGTGTCCACATTTACTCAGTTGCAGTTTGAGTGGCCAAAGTGACAAAGAAGTTGTAAATACAGAGGCTGACCCAAATGGGATGAGAAAAAGGTCAGTAATGACTATAGTGATTAGGTCATGATTTACATAGCATAAATTCTAATATGTACAAATGTATAGATGATGAAAAGTGAGTGCTGTAGTTAGGATCTAGGATGTCCCCCAGAGACCTGTATGTAAAGGCCTAGTCCCCAGAACGAGGAGGAGGTGGAAACTTTAGGAGGTTGGGCCTAGTTGGAGATCTTTAGGTCATTGGGAGCTCACCCTCAGGGTATTATGGGGCTCAGCCTTTGGTGAGGTAAATGGCTTTGCTCCAGCACGTGCTTCTGACAAGATGTGCTTAGCCTCCCTTCCAGAAGTATAAAAGCAGTGGGCCCAACTGGATTGAAACCTCTCAAATTTTGAGCTAAAAATAAACCTTTTCTCTTTATAAGTTTATTATCTCAGGTATTAGTTACAGTAACACAAAGCAGACTAACAGCCTCTCTCCTGTCTTTGCCCTTTAGTTTCACCCTACCAATATTTACACATTCTCTTATGTTTATGCATAAACTACATTTTTATTTAAAAAGGTCATCCATCCTTCATGTTCACTGATCAATACCTTGTTTATTTTAATCATCTAGCAATGTATTTTGGAGATAGCCTGTATTAATACATGAAGCACTCCTCTATTAGTTTACTTAGCCAGTCCCCAGTTAATAAAAATGTAATTCTTTGGTTGTTACAAGTCATATAGTGAATATCCTTGTTCATATATTCTTTTGCTTACATACTGAGAGGTGTTTATATATGTAGGTTCATATTACTGCAAGTGGTAGTGCTGAATTAAAGGTACATGCATTTAAAATGTTGCCCCGATTGTCTTCCCATAAGGTTTTGCCAGAATTGCCTATTTCTTAGACCCTCATCAACAGCGTATTACTGATTTGAACTTTGCTGGTCTGTAGTTTAAAAAAAAATCTCATTGTCATATATATATATATACACACACATGTGTGTGTGTTTTTATATGTAATTATATATATATATATATATATATATATATATATATATATATATATATATTTAGTGTAGTTGGACACAACACTTTTATCTATGTATCTATCTATCTATTTATTTATGTGGGCTGAGGATCGAACCCAGTGCATTGCCCATGCTAGGTGAGTGCTCTGCAGCCAAGCCACAACCCAGCCCCTCATTGTCATTTTTAATTAGCATTTTTCTGATGAGTGAGATTGAGCATCTTTTCATAACTTTTAGAGGACTTTGTAATTTTTTTGGGGGGAAATTTCCTGATAATAGATGGTTTTTTTGTGTGTGTGCTGGGGGATGGAGCCAGGGCATTCGAGGCAAGCACTCTACCAACTGATATATCCCCAGCCCTGCTGATTTCCATTGTTGAATTTAGATTTTGGAGTTATATGGAATACTTCTAGTGCTTTCTCATAAATCATGATTCTGTAATGTTGGTATAATTAATATTGGAATAATATTAAGACAACAGTCAACTATTCCTGTTTTATTTAAAGTTTGTTTTAATCAAGGGTGAATGCCTCTGGGTGTAGTGGCGTATACCTGCAACCCCAGCTACTCAAGCGGTTGAGGCAGGAGGATTGCAAGTTGAAATTTAGCAAGACCAGCTGATGGATTGCAAGCCTTAGCAATTTAGCAAGACCCAGTTTCAAATACTGAAATGAGCTGGGATGTGGCTCTGTGGTACAGTGCCCCTGGGTTTAGTCCCCAGTATAGAAGAATATAAAAGTGAATGTCAGCTTTTTCAGATGCTGTTAGAGTGTTTGGGGAGCTGATTATATGATTTTTCTGTTTTGCTCATAGGATAATTAGAGGAACAGATTTCTTGTCTTTAATTTTCCCTGTATACTAGTGTGACTGCCACCCACTGCCTGCTCTGGCCCAGGAGTAGTATTCTCCTAGTGGTTTCTGAGTTTGTCTGTGAATATTTTACATGGGATTTTGTATAGCGTAAGAATGCATGGTGAATAAGTGTGAATTTGTGGTTTATATCCTACACTTAACTGAAAACAACTTTTCAGAGATCATTGATAACCTCCTAGTGATTAACACCCCCCATACACAATTTATAGTGTTTCATTCTATTCAGCTTATCTGTGATATTTCACCCCCTGACCAGTGTTGTTACTCCATTTTCCCAGTGTGTTCTCCTTCCTCAACGCCTGTGAGGCTAGGAGCCGTGCTTCCAGCTCCTTGGTGGACTCTTTGTCTTCTTCCTCTGAGTGTCTTCCGGTAGCCTCCCTCTTTGGCCTCCCTACTTCTAGGATGACATTATCATTAGTTTGGCGTGTGTTCTCTCTCGTTGCGCTAGCTTAGTCCCTCTCTTGGATTAACATGGGTATGTTCTGCTTTACCTCAAATACAGTATGCTTGAAATAAACTCAGTCTTCACCGCTCTACCAAGTCACTCTCTGTTTGACATACCTGCTCCTGTTCCTTGTAACCTCTAAGGTTTTTTTGGTGATCCTGGCTCCAGCATGTATTGAATGCTTGCTGAGGAGCGAGAGGGAAGATGGCAACATGGAAGGCAGGCAGCAAATGTACATTTCTTTTTCAAAAAGGTAAATGCAGGGCTTGGTGGTGCACATCTGTAATCCCAGCACCTTAGGAAGCTGAGGCGAGGATTGCGAATTCAGAACCAGCCTCTGCAACAGTGAGGTTCTAAGCACCTCAGTGAGACCCTGTCTCTAAATAAAATACAAAATAGGGCTGGGGATGAGGCTCAGTGGTCAAGTGCTCCTGAGTTCCATTCCTGGTACCCTGCCCCCTCCAAAATAAATCAACTTAATGGAGTAGAGGAAAAAGTAAGAGTTTATAGAGGTGGGGAGCTTGAGGTAAGCTTGATTTGTTTGAGATGGGAAATGGTCAAGAGTGAGAGGTATCAGACGCAAGGATCAAACAAGTTAAGGGAGCAGTGTGTAGCGAGTGACTAAGCCTGAGTCATGTGGTCACCTCAGCTCCTTGGTGGACTCTTTGTCTTCCTTCTTCCTTGAGTGTCTTCCGGTAGCCTCCCTCTTTGGCCTCCCTACTTCTAGGATGACATTATCACTAGTGTGGCATGTGTTCTCTCTCGTTGCGCTAGCTTAGTCCCTCTCTTGGATTAACATGCGTGTGTTCAGAGGGAGCAAAGATGGAAGGCAAGATCCAAGTGCAGGAACGTGAGGCTTGTGCTAATGGAAGGGTGTGACTTGATTCCTGAGGAGAGTGGATGCTGTAAGTCCTATCAACACTTTCTTTGATGAGTGTTCTCTCTGTATTAGGTGAACTGCTTTCGAGAGACTTTTCAAGTCTGCAGGAGGACCTGGAGCCATCAAGGGCTCTCTCTGCATGTGGTTGGTGCCCACAGTTATTTCTTGAACACAAGGCCACATCAACAGGTACATTCTTTCTCCAGGGAATACTGATTTTAGTGATATCTCCTTTAGGGGTTTGATATTAGGAGCCAGGTGGATAAGGAATTAATGTCTCTGAATGCTGGTCAGACCACTTAGGCCATGTTGGAGTATCTTTCTTTAGTGATGACTACTGGATAGCAGCAAGCCACACACCCAGTGAGCAGTGCCCTAGTCCCTTCTAAGAGAGGCTGACTCTTCCTCCTTCCCTTGGGTTCCTGATATTATTCAGATGCTGCCCATTTTCATGGGGCTCCTTCACCCCAATTTGGCCCCGATTGTTAAGAAGTTCATAAATATGGGGAATGTAGTTTGTTTTTCTCTCTCCTTCCTGCCTGTGGTTTCATCTGCCTACCCAGAACACATTTATCCCTCCTCTTGCATGATAGCATTTCAAACATGGAAGCTCTGCCCGTTTGATGTTTCTCTGTCTCCAGCCTAAACCTTCTGATTTTTGCTTTTCCTTTTCTAAATACTTAATTTCTGGACATGTACACTTTTCTAGGTATGATTTAATTTCTGTAGGCTTGCATTTAGTACATGTGATAGGGGACATTGGAATGATTATCTCTAAGGAGATCACATCACTACCTCTCCCATTGTTCATAAATAGAGTAATAATCTGACTAGTGGGTACAGTAGCACACATAGTTCCAGCTATTTGGGAGGCTGAGGCAGGAGGATCGCCAAGTTCAATGCTGGCCTCCACAATTTAACGAGCCTCTGCCTCAAAATTAAAAAAATAAATAAATAAAAAGGGCTTGGGATGTAGCTCAGTGGTAGAATACCTCTGGATTCAATTCCTAGTAACCACACGCCCCTCCAAGAAAAAAAACTATAATCTGATTAATTGTCTTTATTTACAGTAATTCATAATGCTTATCATAAAGGCATTAAGAATTGTATGCTTTTATTCAGAATGTAATGTGCTTTTCCTACCCTGTGCCCCTGCTTTGTCACTCTGCATATAAAAAATGCATATGTGCAGCATATATAATATACATAATTATGTATATATGCATAAGTATATGTACAGCACATAAGATAGCATATGTAATTATATGAATAATATGTAACCTACATAATTATATATACTTATATTTTTTTTTGTAATTATATGTGTATGTGTGTGAGAAGGAATATTTTCCACATCTCATTTTCCAAATTAATTTTAGTATAATTTCAGAATCTTTCAGAGAATGGCCCAATCTTTTAAAGTTTTAGGTCTCATTTCTTTTCTGGCTTTTTTGTTTGTTTGTTTTGGTGATGGTAGGGATTGAATCCAGGAGTGTTTTACCTTTGAGCTATACCTCCAGCCATTCTTAAAATTTTGAGACAGGGTCTCACTAAGTTGCCCAAGCTGGCCTTGAACTTGCGATCCTCTTGCCACTGTGCCAGGCACATGCCTCTCTGAATCCTGATACAGAAAGCCTGGCCTGTTGAAACCTAACTCAGAGCAAGGCTGAGGTTGTGGTCCTGGATCGGACCCTGTCTATGGAGCACAGTTGTCACCCATGACCTGTTCCTGTGTTGGCTTCCATTAAGCTCTAGCAAGGAGGTATCCACAAGTGAAGAGCCTGACAATGTCTTTTATTACTTGGGAATATTGATTATGTTTTTATGTTGAGTTTTTTTTCCAAAGGAAAGGAGAACATTTCCTGCATTTGATAAAGTCCTTTAGTGTATGTTGTGGCTTATTTTGTATATTGAGTTCATGACATTCCTTTGCCAAACTTGGCTTCTCCAACAGCTCAGTTTGTCAGGCTGGGTCATCGTCATTTGCTATGTACCTTGTGTTAGGTAGTGATGGTATTGGTAAGTGAAGAGAGAAGAAAAGAAATGGTGGAGTCGCACTAATGATGGCACTGCTCTGATCCTCAGAACTGCTTGTGTAAGGGTCCTAAATCCTCCCAAGATGGTTCCTTCCTAGTTGCAGTATTTCCTTCTCTTGCCCTCATTCCCTTCTTGGCACTAGAATGGCCAGTTTTCCTTTGGCTGCTACTTCTTACTCCTGAACCTACAATTAGCTTGCCTCCTGGCCTGGTAGAAGCCCACCAAAGAGAATTTTTAGTTTTCAGTTCTTCTATACTTTCCTTCCACATCTCATCCATCTCCCCTCCTAGACAAAGAGTCTTCCAGAATGGACTTGGCTTGCATTGAGGCTGTGATGTTACTTGGAGGACCTGGAAGTATGCCACAAATTGTGATTCAGCAGTAGCTCTGTGTATATGAATGATTGGATCATGTAAATCTCTTCCAGAAAGAACATGTATTGTCTTGAGCAACTAATAATAATAATAAAAAAGAACATTATTAGTATCAGTGGAGAAATGTTTTTAAGACCCTTGAAGCTAACTTCAGTTCATGTTAGCTCTAGGCTTTTTTTTTTTTTTTTCTTTTTTCTCCCAAGAGATAACTCATCTTTGGGAAATTTAAAGATGTTCACCCTATAAAAGTCAGTGAATAGGGATGACTGACAAGAGACCACAGAGCCCTCTACTCATTAGAATTTCCAGCTTACCAAGTGTAGATGTCTGACAGCTTCTCCTATAACATCTTCTTTCTCTCATTTTCGTTTTTGTCTTCTTTCTGACTCCCACCCTGCCTGGTCTCAGAGCATTCCTTTCATCTCTCAGGAGATCACTGCTTCCAAGAAGTTCTTTCCCATCACTCATTAGTGATGTCACAGTTATGACTGGGTAACAAGATTTTCTTCTCTAGGTCTTGTTTTCCATCTGTGCTGAGCCAAGTGCTTGTCTGCTGTATCTTGTCCAACCATCTGTCCTGAGTTTTTGCTGTCGTTGTTTTTGATATTTCCAGTTAATAGTTTGGAGCAGCAGCTTTTGATGTCTTTTTGTGAGGTCAGGGTTATCTTCCCCTTTATACTCTTAATCTTCTCACCAAATGTTTCCTAATACTGTGGCATTTGATGACAAGTGTTCTAGGACATAGCCATGACCTGTGGTTTTGAATATATGTGGCTGCATTCTCCCAAATTTTCTTAACAAAAACATGTGCTATCAGATGGGGTTTCTAGCTCAGTGGTAGAGTGCTTGCCTATCCTGTGTGAGGCACTGGGTTTGATCTCAGCACCACATATCAATAATAAAATAAAGGTGCATTGACAACTAAAAAAATATTTTAAAAAATGCTGTGGCAGGCACTGTTCTAGGTGCTGGTGATAGTAGGAGGTGAGGTTTGGCGCAGACACAAGTCCCTCCTCTTAGGGAGCTTGCAGTCTTCTTCACAGAATTAAAAAACAAACTTTTTTATTTTTATTTTTTGGAACTGGGGATTAAACATAGGAGTACTCTGAACCCATGAGCCACATTCTCATCCTTTTTTTATTTTATTTTCGGACAGGGCCTGTAAAGTCACCAAGCATGGCCTCAAACTTGCCATCTTGTTTCTTTGGCCTCCTGATTCTCTAGGTCCACAGTGTGTGTGTGCCATTGCACCTGACTAAAGAATGTACTCTTTAGGGATAAGGAAATATCCTGCTCCAATGACTTTTTCATTTTTAAGGGTATCAGGGATTAAACTCAGGCACTGAACCACTGAGCCCCTTCCCAGCCCTATTTTATATTTTTTTAGAGATGTGGTCTCACTGAGTTGCTTAGTGCCTCACTTTTGCTGAGGCTGGCTTTGAACTTGGGATCCTCCTGCTTTAGCCTCTAGATTCTCTGGGATCACAGTGTGTGTGCCACTGTACCTTACTAAAGAACATACTCTTAAAAGATAAAGAAAAAATCCTTCTCCATTGACTTAAAAAAATTTTTTTTGTAGTTGTAGATGGATGATATGCCTTTATTTTATTAGTTTATTTTTATGTGGTGCTGAGGATCAAACCCAGTGCCTCACATATTGTAGGCAAGTGCTATGCCACTGAGCTACAATCCTTGCCCTCCCTTGACTTTTTAATACATAGGTGGGAGAAATCAATTACAGGTTAGTCTGTCATTATTTCACTCTCTGATTTTAGGCAATATAGTTATGGAGTCTTTTTTAATTCCATCATCAAAATGTTGCTAGGACAGGGGATGCAGCTCAGTGGTACAGTGCTTGTGTGCCATGCATAAGGCCCTGGGTTCCATTTCCATCATTGGGAAAAAAGTTGGGATTTAGGTATTTGGCTCCATGGTAGAGTACTTGCCTAGCATGTACTGGTTTGATCCCCAGCACCTCAAAACAAAGTGGTGGTAATTTTAGGGCAGTTGTGAGATGTGTGCATGTGCATGCATATACACACACACACACACACACACACACACACACCACACATGCACACTTCTTTAAGCTAATTACAAGAGTTCCAGATTAATTCAAGGTACTGCTTTTATAGATTTAAATGAGCCTTTGCATTTGTTCTCTTCTAGAGTAACAAACTGTTTAATGTTTTAAAAGTTGTATACTTTTAAAATGTTTTTCTTAGTTTAGTATAATTTTACATAATCTTGGGGTTCATTTTGACATATTTAAAGTTGTACACTTTAATTTATGTGTTACCCTTATATAATAATTTTGTATTTCCCCTACATTATAGTAAGTAGCTTTTATGAATGGTGTGAATGGCAATAGGTATTTTATTTATAAGAACAAATTTCGACAGCTTCCCCATAATAGCCTGAAAAGACATGCCTGACACATGAAAATTATTTTCTTAAATCCCATGTATTAAGCAAAAGCATCAACTCATTTATTCTAGGTTGAACTTTTAAGATGTTTAACTCTTGACATTAATATTGTAAGGAGTATGTTTCTCCTATGTGCTACATTTTCTTCGGAATTGATATGCCCTTGGAATGGAAGAATTATGATGGTTGATTCAATTTAACAGCAATAACTACCATCCTAAAAAAATGTAAGAAATGTTGATCAAATACCTTAATGGCACTTTTAATGTATAATATGAATCAACTTCCAAATTTAAGCCAAAATTTTTCTTTTTTTATACTTAGGAGTCTGGAACCTTCAACAGAGGTCTTAGGGCCCACATCATGTACAACCACAAGAATATGATGTTAATTAGAATAAGTTATACTACATATATGAGATGTCAAAATACATTCTAATGTATATCAAAAAAGAATTTAAAAAATGGAAAAAAAGAGAAGTCTTAGGGCCTGATATTTTTTAACCTCCATACCTGCTTTCTGCTGGCTCATGGCAGATGATTGGATGTGTTGGGGAGGGATTAGTAATACTTACAGGCTTATGTTTTCTCATGCAAAGGTTTCTCTCACATTCTGCACAAAACTGCCAGGTTCTGTTCATCTAACTCATGATTCCTTACTCATGGCCTTTTTACCACTGGAATTGCGAATTCAGTGGGACAAAAGATCATCAAAGTAATTCACATGTCTATTTTTTGACAATTTAAGATACATAATATATTTATTTTTAAATTTTTAAAGTTTAAGACAGCCTAGACAAAATAACTTAAAGAGTTTTAGGTCTGGGGTGTGGCTCAGTAGTAGAGTGCTCTCCTAGCACATGTGAGGCACTGGGTTCGATCCTCAGCATCACATAAAAATAAATAAATAAAGGGAAAAAGTAACATAAGAGTGTTTCATGTAGAATGTGCTCATGGTGAATGTGGCTCAGTTTTTCTATTTGAAATACAGAAACTCAAGGTTGACATGCCTGTTTTGATGCCTTGTGATTGGTTAAGATAATCAAGATCAACCTTAGCAAGTCCCCCTTTTTATCTCTCTGGGTGTGGGTTTAAACAGTTGCAGAATGGAGGCTGTGTTGTTGCGCTTCTTTTTTTTAAATTTATTTTTATTTTTTAATTGTTGATAGACCTTTTTTTTTTAAAATATTTATGTGGTGCTGAGAATTGAACCCAGTGCCTCACACATCCTAGGCAAGGCGCCACCGCTGAGCCCCAGCCCCAGCCCTGTGCTCTTCTTACATGGAAAATTTCTTTGCAGATATGTTGTTAGAAGCATGTTCCAGGCCTGGGGGGTGTAGCTCAGATGCAGAGTAATTACCTAGCATGTTTGAGGTTTTTTCTCAGTATCTCAAAAAAAGACCCCAAGTAAACCCACGTACCATATATAAATAACCATTTCATATTCTTTTCACTGTCAGAAATAGGCATGATTCATATGGTGTGATGTGTATTCACCCTTAGGAAAAGGCTTTGCTAGACGTCACCTGCCCCTGTGCCTATTTATTTTGATTAGTTCATTCTTGCTATTATGGTCTAATGTAGGAAACTTGGTTTTATCCGGCCTAGGAATCTTCACTTTCATTCTTAGTTCTTTAATTTGATAAGATTTTAATAGAATACTACTTTTGAATGAGTTTTTCTATTCTTTGTTTCAAAATTCAGTACTGCTTCAAGCCATGCTCTGAAGGTTGAGTGCCAGAGGGTTGGGCAGGAGGCACATGAAGAGGCCTGAGAGGCTGGGTGACCCAAATAAATCCCTAAAATACTCAATTTGAGAGTAAAAGAAAATCTCCATTGAATTATAATTTCTAGGAAAAAGAAGCTTAAGATCTGTCTTTTGAAAAATAACCAATTATTCCTACTAGTACTGCTAATGAGTTAGAGATTTAACTACTCCCCCCTCCCCATGAATTCTAGGTATTCAATAAGTTTGTATAATAAGGTTTCCTTATGAATATTCATTTATTAATTTCACAAATATGTGCTACTTTTTCATATATGAAGTCTGATGACATATTTCCTCCATTCAACAAGTTCATCATCTCATGGGAGAGATTAATATATCAACAACTACAACAAAATCTGTTACGTGGAGGATCACTGCTAGATAGGCAGATATGTATGTGCTGTGAGGCAGTTTCCTGACTTGGGAACATCAAAGGTTTTCTCATGGTAGTTGTCAGGATGAGCAGTAGTTAACTGGGCAAAAAGGGTGGGAGGGCTTTCCTTGGCTGAGGAAGTTGTATTTGCATGTGTGTCTGTATGGCTGATATTTGGTGAGAGGTGACTAAAAAGACATGAGCTTTTTTAGATATTCAGGAATGAAGGTAAAGAATTTAGATTTTTCTAAGAGTATTAAGCAGAAAAGTGACCTTATAAGACTTAGATAATTTCTTTCTTTTTTTTTTTTTTGCACCAGTGTTTGAATCTAGGGACTACTGAATCACACCCCAAGCCTTCCTGCCTCAGTCTCCTGGGCCACTGGGATTACAGGCCATTGCTGCAGTCTGGCTGGGCACAAATCCAGCCACTGAAGCAGGAACAAACTTTATTTCTGAACTCCACCAGCACATTGCACACACGCTCCCCGGGAACTCTACCGAATGCCACGCGGAGACCGGAAATCCCTCCCCTGGCACTTCCCCAACCTATGGGAACTCTCTGGGAATCCCCGCTAGAACTCCAAAGGAGCAGGCCGAGGTGGACAGCAGGGGTCTAACATACACAGCTCAACAAAACCATCATCATCCCAACGGCCTGCTGGCGTCACCTCTCAACCACTCCGTACTGGCAAAAATGCCATGCGTCATTCGGACTCAGCTATGACTCTCAGCAGGCCATTACCACACCACCATATGATTGCCACCATTATTAGTTATGGAAAATGACAACCCCCCCCCCCCCCCAATAGTGAGACCTGGGAAAAGGGGAGTGAGAAGGAAAGCCATATATTGAGAGCGTTGATCCTTTCTCAATACATTTTTTCCTGGTGATAAAACAAACCCTGGGGAGGAGGTGTCCATCAAATCTAGAAAGACAGTCTCTGGGAAGAGGCCAAAGCATTAATCCTTCCCTAAACAAGTCCTTTTCAGATACCAACCACTGACCCCAGGCTTTCCATCAAGTCTAGTAAGATATATCCCAGTGACTGACTGCTGACCCTAGACTCCCTCCTATTTCACCCAGTAAAACAGACCCCAAATTTCTGAGTGCCCAAGCTGACATCCTCATTAATTAAGTCACCTCTCAGTATAACCTACAGAAGCTCAGTGCCTTCCTTTGTTCAGTGGCTCATTTTCCACCAGGAAAGTGGGTACATTCCTGTAGGTATAGTTCTGTTCCTGAATAAAGGCTGAAATGATCTGTGAAGTTTGCATCCAGCCTGTCTTTTTGTTCTAACAACCATGCCCAGCTAAGGCTTGATCATTTTATCAGCAACCTGGATTGCTCATCAGAGGCACACATATTGATTTTCATTGGAGAACTGTATGTGTGATCTACGGTGAAGATCTGAGCTAGTGGCATTGGAGGAGACAGAAAGATAGGCAAATTCCAGAGAGATGTGGAATTAGAAGCAATAAGGCCTGGCAACTGTCTGGATCTGAGGAATAAAGGAGAAGGAAGACTAGAAGATGCCTCCCACTTTTTGGGAGGGTGGGTAATCAGGTAGTGGTTTGGAGCCTTCATCTATGTAAATGCATGAGATGGTAGCAGATTTTGGATGCATTGGGTGTAAGATGCCCAAGCATACCCAAGTTGTGAAGTCCTGCCCAGTCAGGGGCATGTATAGGCCGGATCGCCTGAGAGAGACTGGAATTGAGGGAACTTTGTTTGTATATGACTGGCAGTTAATGCTGATTATATTTAAAGGTAGATGGAACCAGAACAGGGTATGTAGTAACAGAGCCAGTGATGGAACTGTGAGCTCACTGACTGGTGTTGATGTTGGGAAGACATGGATTCTTGATGGAAATTAAGAATGTTCAGAGAGGTGCAAGGATGGCAGGAAGAGAGGCCTTAAAAACTGAGGGAAGGCAGTTTTGAAGAGGGTGTAACCAATAGCATCAAATGCTGCAGAGAGTTCAAATAACATAAGCTCTGAAAAGAGGCTGTTGATTGTCCTAATAGGTCATTGGCAAGACTTGGAAATGGCTCCCGTGGGGAGTGGAGTAGGCCCTAGCATTCACTGGGTTAAGCCGCAGATGGATGAGAAAGTGAAGACAAGAGGTGTGCGATGTTTAAGTCTCAGTGTTCCTGGGAAAGATACACGAGGCCAGGAAATGGGGCTGTGACTGGATGGGGCTGGTAAGAGAGGGAGTGCTTTTTACTTCAGTGGGAGAAATTTGGGCATGTTTCTGTGCCCTAGTGACTGAGCCTTGAGGCTTTGGCCTCAGCAAGAAGAATACTTCCTCTTCCCTGGGTGAGGGATGAAGCTGGAGAAAGGGAAGCCTATGTAGCTAGGACTGTGTGTGCTAGAAGGGAGGAGGTAGGGTTGGAAGGAATGTCACTCAGCCATTCTGTATATGTGCATAGAGAATGAGAACTACTGAAGCCCTAAACTGGGCCATGTGATTTTTGTGATAAAAAGACTGCATGGACAATGTAAAAACTTAGATTATTTATAAGTCTTTAAACCCCAATGGATAAAAAATTATTACTTAATAGTATTTACATTTATTTAAAGAATCTTGGTAGAAGAAAAATTAGAGACTTCATTTACCAGTTTTTCAGTCTCTTAGAGGGTTTGTTCAAATTATATCCACATCATTGGCATTTTGGAGCTTGCGGACAACAGAGCAGCTACAACATGAATTTTTAGTGCCAGTTTTGACCACAGTGAGGTGTCTAGGAAGGCTGAAGGTCAGGAGTTTGATTGATTAGGTGATTAAAATTCCTTTTAAAACAAATTAGAGGTGGCAGGTTTGCCACAGGTGAGAAGTACTACAAGGAAATGAATCTCATTAGTGTATGAAACTTCTTGGATCATTAAAAAAAAGTTTAAATGACACACGTGTGTGTGCAAAGGAATGACTTGTGTATTTTATCACCTAGTGTCTAGAGTAATTTTTTTTGTACATTTATAAATATAATGCACAGGCCCTAGATGAGGTATGTTTTTTTATTTTTACTTAGATACTGTAAGACTCTAAGTAGTTCAGTTTAACCACGTCTTATTTTTACATTTATATTTAGTTCTTCTATGTGGCTGGGTGATTAAATTTGTGATTAGGCATTTGAATTTGGGATCCCTGACTTAGGAGGAGGTAGAAAGGGCAAGGAAGAAGCCAGGACAAGTGTGTAGAAGGGGAGGAAGGGACAAAAAATTTTTGAGAAAGGTCAAGAGTGGTAAAATGGTCTTGCTTGTGATAAAAAGTGAAACAGGATTAATGAATAGCAAGACTTTGTTTTCTCCTCTCACATCTATATGATAGCTTTAACCTACGAATTTTTTGTTTTTTTTGACTAATAGCAAACATTTAGGAAATACAGTGAACCCAGTTGGTTTTCATGTGGTCATCTCAGCTTTATGTAATGTGTGAAGATTCAGCTGAGAAAGTAAATGGCTTTCTTCATCTGATGTGAGTGGATGTTTTGTTGCAATGAAGGAGAATTTCTGCTATAAAGAAGCCCAGGTGTGGAGAATCTCTTTGTAGAAGGCATAGAGCTCCCTCGAAGAGGTGAAGACACTGCAGTGTGGAATGTAGTGAACCACAGAGGCAGGAAAGCAAGACATGAGCTGATATTTATGAAAGACTTTCATGTGTTAGGCATATGCTATGTACTGCACAGTTTATGGGTGGTTAATCCTTATGACTCTAAGGATTATACATATCTAATACTTATGACTCTAAGTTTATATATATATATATAAACTTAGAGTATATATATATAATATATATATTATATATATATTATATATATATTATATATATATAAAGTATTGATTTCAGTGGAGTTTTAAAATACATATATATATATATATATATATATATATATATATATATCCAGATGTGGAGTTAAGTACTATTCTTTCTTATTTTTTCATGAATGTAAATTTTAGTGTTTTGGCCAGGTATGGTAGTAGTACGTACCTGTAATCCCAGCAACTCTGGAAGGCTGAGGCAAGAGGATTGCAAATTTGTGGCCAGCCTTAGCAATTTAGCAAAACCCTTAGTAACTTAGATGCTGTCTCACAATAAAAGGACTGGAGATGTATTCAGTGGTTAAGTGCCTCTGGGTTCAATCTCCATTATCTGAATAAATGAATAAATAATGCATTTTTGTGTTTTTATTTTGGTAAAATATACATGACATAAAAATTCTTACCATTTGTAAGTATATAGTAAATGTATCCCATTGTGGTGCAACTGTCACCACCAGAATGGGTTTTTTTCTTTTTTAAAAAATATTTATTTATTTATGTATCTTTAGTTTTAGGTGGATACATTAGTTTGTTTTTATGTGGTGCTGGGGATCGAACCCAGTACCTCATGCATGCTAGGCGAGCACTCTACCACTGAGCCACCACCCCAGCCCCTAGAATGGGTTTTTTCAAACCAAAACTCTGTACCCATTAAACCCTGACTCTTGTTTGTTTCTCCCTACCTTCAAACCCTGGCAACCACCATTCTGCTTTCTATCTTTATGAATTTAACAACTCTTAAGTGCTTTTGTGAGTGGAATCATACAGTATTTGTCTTTCTGTGACTGGTTTATTTCACTTGACATAGTGTGCTCTAAGTTCATCCATTGTTGCAGCCTGTGTTGAAGTTTTCTTCAACTGAAAAATATTCCACTGCATGTAGAGACTACATTTTGTGTATTCGTGTCTCTGTGGACTCTTGGGTTGCTTCCACCTTTTGGCTATTGTGGATAATGCTTCAGTGAACAAGGGTGTGCCGTTACCTATTCTAGTCCTTGCTTTCAGTCTTATATATATATATAGCGCCAGATGTGGAACTGCTGGATCATATGGTAATTTTATATTTAATTTTTTTAAATTTTATTTTTTAGGGACCTGGGTACTGTTTTCTACAGCTGCTTCATCATTTTGCTTTCTCACCAGCGGTGCACAGAGTTCCAGTTTCTCTACGCAAGAGGTGGGTAGTGTTCACCTTTTAATGTTACAGAGGCAGGAGGGAGGCACAGAGGGAAAGGAAGTGAGCTGCACAGAGGTTAATGGAGGTCACATGTCCACTTTGCAGTTTGAACTCATCAGCTCAACTCCTGAAACTTAATTCCTGTGACATACAGGTAAGATGAAGCCCAAAGAGGGTAAGGGACTTGGTTAAGGGCCTCCTGTCTGATAGTGTCCAAGCCTGGATTCAAAGCCTGCTTTCAGAGTTCATGTTGGGAAGCATTTTTAAAATTAACCAAAAAGTCATTTTTTTTAATGAAAGTCCTTTTAAAAAGTATTAATCTTTAAATGTCTCTATATAGCCTTTCTCTGCTTTTCCAATTCATGCTTTAAAATCTTATTATATATAATATCATCTTAAAAAAATGTCTGCAACATGTTTGATTTTCTTTTTATCTTTCTTGGGTGATGTTTTCTTGGCTTAAAATATTAGAATAAGTATTGATTCCAGTGGAGTTTTAAAATACAGCTCTGCTCTATCCATCCCTGTCAGAAGTTTGCTTTTAAATAAAACCAAGGGGAAAGTATCTAAAACTGGATTTAAGTTGGGGAAGTCTGGTGGTAGCAGTGGTAAACATTGAGGATTTGTTTTTATGTAGATAAAGTGAATTTTCCAGCTTTTATTAATAAAGGAGCAACACTCTGAAACTTACGCATTGCTCTACTTAATGTTTTAATAGATTGTTTGTTCTCCCTCAAAGCAGCATAGAGGGCTATTCTGAAAGGAGCGCCATCCCTACGGGATGTTGGCTCAGCTAGGCCAGTGCCAGTTCATGTCACAGCCTGTCTCTAATGCCTCTCACATTGCTGTCAAGGAGGTGCTTCCTGAAAATAGAGATGGAAGGCCTCCTGGACCCTGCCTCATCATTGAGCTGGGGAGCCTGGGTGTGCTTGGTTCTCAACATCTCTCCCAGGGTTGAGGGAAGACAAAGACCTCTTGTCCTAGCATGCCAAGGGCCTATAGTCATGCTAAGACAAATTCTCTGATCTGGAAGATACCTTCAAAATAATCTTTAATTCTGTGGTTCCCAGCTATGATGACACATTATAGTCTATCTGGGAAGGGACTTTTAAAAATGATAATGCCAACTGACTCATTGGCATTATGTAGCTCATTGGTAGAACATTTGTCCAGCATGCATAAGGCCCTGGGTTCAATCCCCAGCCCTGGAGGGGGGAAGAAAAAAAATGCCAGAGTTCCATCTCAGGTATGATTGATCTGATGTATGTGCCACTGCTGAAGTTTTTGAGGATTCTGAGATGATTCTGGTATATAGCTTGATGTAGGACCATTTTGCTTTAATACCTTGTTTTAGGTTGTAAGAGTTTTACCGTGACAAACATGCGAAAATATTGTGTTCTGAGTAGCCTTGGTAGCTGATATTGTTAGAAAGAGTTACTCACATTAGAAGGGAACTTCTTCTCCACCTTCTCCACCACTTTTTCTTCCTCCTCCCCCTCCTCTTTTTTTATTTGTAGTGGTAAGTTATTTTCCTGTCTTCCTGGAGTGTGTCTTTGTATTTAAACACTTTAGTGCTTGCTGCTGTGGAAGATAGACCTAGTTACTTTCATTCAGGTATATAGAAGGACAATAATTCGTTCTCCTAGATTTCCATGGAAGCTCTAGATCACTTTCTGGATTTTGACAGTAGTTTCATTTTGTAATCTGAAGACTTTGATGACATTTGTGGTGATAGTTCTGATAGTTCCTGAAGGCTGCTCACATAAACCTTACCTCCTCTGGTGAAAATAGGTATAGTGCTTTCTACTTTCCTGTAATGTGAACAATTGGCCATATCATAATTTAGAAAATCTTGGTGCATGTTTGAGTGAACCACATAGTCAGTCTTATCACAGGAGAAAGTCAAGATATTCCTAGAAAGAGGGGCCTCAACTCAGATTGAGTGGAGTGCTTGACATATGTTGCAGAACTGAACTAAAAGATACATCATTTTAGAGGCCCAAAGATGTATTTAGGACAGCAGAGACACATTCAGGGGAGAATGTGGGCCATTTGACAATGAGATGCTTTTGGGGTTCTCACACTCTTTGTTTTAAAGGAAACTTGATGAGGGGTGGGCATGAGAAGGTATGTGAGGATGATATCAGTCTGGTTATCTGAAGGCCATTTATGGTTGTCTGGTCAGTGTTAGAATCTTTAAAGAATGGTATAGTTCCCATTATCTGATCAGTAGATAATGTTGGATCGTACCCTAGGTCATATGTTTCTTAAAATATCATCTCCCTCTTTACTTTGTTACATAGGCTAAGTGCAAAGGTATTTTTTATAAGTGAGTAAATGGATAGTAACTCTAAGATTTACAGATTTCCCAGGAATTTGGGAGTGACAGGCCTGGGAGGAATATTGGCTTTTGGGGTAAAGGCATTTGATCATAAGGCTTTTAGGTGAAAGTTAGTTTCCTTGTCTTTTGTGTCCTTTCTACATATCTCATTTCTTTTACCTACCTGAATCTGAGGGTTCTTCAGTGTGGAGGAATGCTTTGTCTAAACAAACTGTTAGGGCCCTGGGAATGTGATGTATCTGGCATTATGCTGCTTTCCCTAAGGTCCCTGGTATGTTGGACTGTGCTTTAAGGTTATTTGCTTGATAGTATATCAGAGTTTGGAGATGAGATTTAGAGCTTGGTAGAAACAATTATTCTCCTCGCTTTGATTTTGTTTTAATAATGAGTGATTTGCTGTGAAATTTTTTAAAAAGTCATTATTTTGTTCTCAGTTTGTATATGAGAGCCCTGTCAGTAGTTGGAGGAGGGAAGATGTACATATGTATGTTCTGTATGTGTTAGAGACCTCCCTGAGTTGTAGAAAATGACTGGGTTACTTTAGTATCTGAGGACTAGGACTCTACCCACTCTAAAATCATTTTTGATATAGCTAGGGCAGAGAGAGAGAGAGAGAGTCATAGTCATCCCTTACCATGTGTTTGGAAGTTGGTTCCTGGACCACTGCAAATACCAAATCCACAGATGGTCAAGTTCCTTATGTAAAGTGATGTAGTAGTTGTTTATAACCTACGCACACCCTGTTGCATCCTTTAAATCAGTTCTATGTGACTTATAATAATTAGCTCAATGTAAATGCTGGGTAAATAGCTGTTACACTGTATTGTTTAGGGAATAATGACAAGATAAATAAGTCTTTACATGTTTAGTGCAGATGTAACTTTTTTCCCTAAGTACTTTTGACTCATAGTTTGTTGAATCCATGGATGGAACACCCACAGATATGGAGGGGGACTGGACTTTATGTGTGTGTGCTTATGTATGCATGTACAAGTACATATATTATAAGCAACTCTAAGTGTTATATATATTTTTAGGCATATTTGGCTGCTGATTCAGAGTGACATGATCGAAATTCTCTCTCTGATTTATAAGGAAGTCTTAGAAGGGACATTTGCTGCTGATCCTCCTTACTCTTTTCAAAGAGAAGCACACTGGCTTGGGCATGACATTCCCATTTAGATGATTTCTAATAGTTGTGGGCACTGGAAAGATAACTCTCCTCTTACCCTTGTGCAGATTTCTTCTCTTAGTTAATTACTGAGGTGACAGGTGTGTGTGCAGGTGGGGGGTTGGGTAGGGGGCACTGTTGAATGAGAGAGACAGATTGCTTAGATAACAGGCAGGGGCATCTGGTCATTTTGAAGTCTCAGAAAATGAAGACTCTGCTCCCTGGGGAAAACTTCAAGGGGTTCTTGGATCAGTTGGCATGAGTTTTCTAATCTTTGCTCATTTATTTCCCCTACCTCCTTCTCTGTATTTATTCCCAGGTTCTTGACCTCCAGGGGGTGGTTAGTTATGTATGTCACTGAGAAAAGCTTGAAGATTATAGAAATGAGGCCCTTTTTTCTGATTTCTTAATTTAGGTTTTAATATTTTAGGAATTTGAAAGGAAAATGGTAGCAAGGTAGCAGCAAGTTCTCTCTAAAAACCCAGCCCATTGTTTTTTTGAAGATGTTCTACTAGTCCTTGGTCCCCACCCCATCCTGCCTCCTGAGTCTTTCAAAGTCAGAATCACTCATTTATATGTGAATGCACTGGATTTGAACCCAGGGCCTTGCATATGTATGTATGTATGTTTGTGTGTGTGTGTGTGTGTGTGTGTATGTATGTATGTATATCTGTGTGTATGTATGTATGTGTGCGCGTGTGTGTGTGTGTGTGTGTGTGGACACACACACACACACACACACACACATATTTTTTTTTTTTGATAATGAGAATTTAACCCAGGGGTACTTTGCCACTGAACTACATTCTCAGTTCCTTTTATTTTTTATTTTGAGATATGGTCTTACTAAGTTACTAAGGCTGGACTAGAATTTGGGATTCTCCTGCCTCAGCCTCCTGAGTTGCTGGGATTGGGTTATCATTGTATACCACCATACCTGTCTCAAAGCCAGCATCATTTCTTTATTTTATTTTATTTTTTTTTGGTACCAGGGATTGAACCCAGGGTTGCTTAACCACTGAGCCCCATCTCCAGCCCTTTTTATTTTTTGAGACAGGCACTTTTTAAGTTGCTGAGGCTGGCTTTGAAGTTGGTATCCTCCTGCCTCAGCCTCCTGACTGCTGGGATTACAGATGCACCACTGCCCAGAAAAAACAGCGTCATTTCTAAGGGAAAAAATTCAGAATAGTTTGTATCATCTTCATGTAGGAATTATAGAGTCACATGTTATGCAGGTTGAGTGTCCCTTATGTGAAATGTTTGGGACCTGTGATGTTTTAGGTTTCTGATTTTTTCCCCCCAGATTTTAGAATATTTACCTATGCATAATGAGAGATCTTGGGGATGGGATCCAAGTCTAAACATGAGATTAATTTATGTTTTGTGTACACATAAGCTGAAGGTAATTTTATACAACAATTTTAGTGCACTTTTAGTCTGCCACCTGTTACACGAGGTCAGTTGTGGAACTTTCCACCTGGGCAGTCATATTGACAGTTGAATATTTTTAGACTTTGAAAAGTTTTGGGTTTTCAGATTTAGGGTTGCTCAACCTATGCTAGGGTAAGGCGGAAGGGGCAACAAATAGGAAACAATTTTGATCTTTTAAAACAAAAAAGTTATTCCAGTTTCTTCAAATTGGGGTTAAATTGGTGAACCCCACAAAAATAAAAGTTGGTGTCAGATGGTCTCAGTGAACATTTCCTTCGTGTTAAGCATTCAGCTGAGAAAACAAAGCTCAATATGGCACATCCCCACTTTGGAGAGTTTACCAAGGAGCTCCTTATACTGCCTGCCGTTTATTTTCTTAGCTATGCATTTTTCCACGGTTATCAGTCATGCCCCATCTACCCTTCTTGTCATTTACAGACTCCAGTTGACAGTCCTATCACATTTGGCACACTTCCTCTTTGGAACTCTCTGCTTGGCTCCTCCAAGTGTGGTCTGGGAGCCGCAGGCCCCACCCCAGACCTCTGTTGTTCAACAGGAACCCCAGGTTACTGTGTCCGCAGAGTGTTAAGGTGGAGACTTTTGTGCTGTGGCTGGATAGGGATGAGACTCTGCATTTCTAATCAGCCTCCAGATATTGTTGATGCTGGTCTGGGGACTGCTTAGAGGATCACAAGCCTCTGCTCTAGAGAGCCTGTGTCACCTTCATGATAATACCAAAGCTGTTTGGTTATCTTGTGATGTGGGCGGGCATAGGCCTTCTAAGTTCCTCTGGTCTAAATACTCATGTATGGAGTTGGAGTCAAAAAAAAAAAAGCCAGTGTCCTTTGTGTGAGCACAGTTTTCAGAGCTTCACCAACACACTTACTCCTGAGCCAATCTCGGGAGGAAGACATTGTTAGTATCTCTAGTACAAATGTGGAGCTGAGGCACAGAGATTGAACCGTTTGTCCTAAGTCACATGAACAGTGAGTGAAGGAACAGGGCCCTGAGCCCAGCAGTATGGCCCTGGTATCCAGGCTTTGAAATGCTTGCTGTGTGTATCCTCAGTTTGGTGGGCAAGTGGAGCCTCATCACAGTTCAGAAACAAGAATGCCTTGGTTCGGACAGTGGAGTGCTTCCTGAGTGCAAGCTGAGTTTATGTCTGTGGTAAGGATGAGGAGAGCTTCGTGACAGAGTGGACAGTGCTATTCATGTTCGAGAGATGGGGTGGTGGAGGAAGAGGACACCCGAGATGCCAGCTACTAAGGAAGAGAGGACACAGAATAGCAAACTTTTACTCAGCATTAATAAGGGTTTACATTTATTTCATTTAAACCTTGTAATGATACTTTGGCATAGGTACAAATTTTGCAGAGGAAGAAACAGAGGTTTAGCGAGTTTAGGTAATTTTCCTATGGCTGCAGAGCAGAGTAACATAACTTGAATTTTAAGTCAGTTCT
Organism: Marmota flaviventris; assembly: GCF_047511675.1. NCBI lineage: Eukaryota > Metazoa > Chordata > Mammalia > Rodentia > Sciuridae > Marmota > Marmota flaviventris. The sequence goes on from NC_092503.1 coordinate 139,831,716, forward strand.
CTGTGACTTCAAAACATGCATCTGAACCTTTTTGCTTTGCTTCTTCTCTGGTCTCACACACAGAGATGTTAAGATACAGATATTCTCACCCTCATCCCTGTGCACCTCTGTACCCCAGTGTCCCTGACTAAGGTCTTGTCATGGACGCTGGGTACAGAGGTGCACAGGGATGAGGGTGAGAATGCATGAGCAGCGCCCAAGGCTGGACTGGAGCTCTTAAGGTCTCCCTGGGTGGGGCTGGTCCCTGGGGGTGGGCACAGGGCTGAATCTCCATGTGGGGATTAGCAGCCCCATGGTGAAGTCTGTATCCATCTGATGGGTAATGTTTATTAGGATTGAAGACATGTCCTTACCTGCCAGGTGTTCTACCCTGTGTCAGCCTTGGAGAGGCCAGTCCGGCACTGCCGTGACTCTTGTTTTACACATTCGCATCATTTGCCAACGCCTCTGCTTCACTGGAAGGAAATTGCAGTTTCTGCTTTCCTAACTGTAGACATTCCTCATTGCTCTCAATGTGAAAATCTGGACCCGTTTCTTTAACCAAATGATTGTGTAGCCCTGTGTGACCCCACATAAATTTTTTAAATGGATAGTTAAGCTGACAGCACGTGAGGTGCACCTGGGGAAATCTCTGCCTTGGGATGCTCATAACAAAGGGAATTGACTGGGGTGAGCAGATGGACACTGCTCATTTTTTGGCAATCATTGACAGGCACGCAACACCTCCAGGTGGTGTTCCCTGAAACTGCTCTGTGTGTTACAGCCCCCCATGCCCTGTGCTTTGGTGGAATGCTGATGGTCATTTTCGCTCTCTAGGTAAGGTGGTTCCTGGGCTCTTTATTCTTGATATCAGAGGTACACATTAATCATAGAAGATTATTTTTTAATTAAAAAAGCATCAAAACAGTATTACAAGAAGCTTAGAAATAGGAATTTACATTCACTATCTAAAAACAATCGTTATCCATTTTAAAAATTTCTTCCAATGATTTTTCATAGTTGTATCAGTTGTTTTGTATATTTTCCCTATCGCTGCATAATCTCCATAGTTACCATCTTAATGATTGCATAATATTCTGTTGTGATGCTACACCATTAATTATTTAACTCATTATTGACTAGTATGTTGCTTCCAACATTTTTAAATTGTTAATACTATCTTGAGTTATATCTTTATATATATAGTATTTCTATATTTTGAGTTCTAAAATGTTTCCTGTGTTAGAGTCCCAGGCATGGCATTAATGGGTCAAGGGTATAAACATTTTTATGGCTTCTAAAACGTATTGCCAGATTCTTTCCAGAAGAGTGGAGCCAGTTTACAAGAACATCACAAAGGCATTTGTTTCCCAGATGGCCAGCCAGGGTTAGTGCTGAAGCCGCTCACAGCAGAAGAGGAGGAATTGTGTGTGTGTTTAGAACTAAACCTCTGTGGCACCATGCATTGGGCTTACTAATGACAGTATACTAGGTGTCAAATATCAATATCATAGTTACCCAATTCTGTTTAGTTGAGTGGTGTGCTAGACATGGGATAAAACAAGTTCCATGTTTCCTGTTTCCCTGGGATTTGTACTTTTGAAAGTCAACAACTATGAAATGACGTAGACATTGTGACTAGGTTCTTAGTGCCTCCTTACTTTGGTGGGGGGTACCTAATGATTTAGAAGTAGAGGCGGAAGTCAGAGGAGTTTGGTAGGATCAGCAGGGGAGGGCATTGGAAGTACCTCACCACTGTTCAGGAGAGTACCTCACCTAACCTTAAATGGTAAGGATAGTGTTTTGATTGCTGAATGGAATGCTTATGTCTACAAGGATTTTGAGGTCATACCTATGTTCAATGGAAAAAGTAGTATGATTAATTAGCAGTTTGTTTTGACTTTTGTCATTGAAGTTTTTTCCTATTTGTTATTCTTCCAATTGGATTATAAACATTAAGTGCCTTAAAGTAGGGCTTATACCTTCTAAAATTACTAATTTTTTATGCATTACCTATAAAATGTCTAGTGCATTATTTTGTTTATGATGTGGTCATTTTATGTCTCGCCATGAATGAATGGGGAAATTATCATTTCATCCTCAAGGTCCTGAACATTCTGCCAAAGCTCTATGGTTAGTAACAGGATCCTGCAGTTCTTGTGCTCACATGCAAAACCTCAAGCAGACTTCATGGGGTAAAGGAAAAAGAAATTTCAGCAGGGGAATTTAGAGAAGGTCATGTGAAAAGACCTCTGACTCATGTATGCAACCTCCCAAGCCATTTGACAAGACTGCCTTGTTTTGCAGATGAGGAAGTTGAGTCCATAAAGATGAAGTATCTTCCTTAAGGTCACATAGATGGCAGGTGACTGAAAAGGATCTCTTGATCTCTAGTTTGGCATCCTTTTCACCATGGGTGAAAAAGCATTTTTGGGAGAACTTGTGATGGTAGTTGAGCTTACACCACACCTACCATGCCCTCTACAGATGTATATTTTTAGAATTTACTTTGCTGTGTGACCACAGCAAATGAGTTCAGAGATTGTGGTTTTAGTGTCCTAATCAGATAGGGCCCAGAGTGGTACAGGCCTGGAGGTTTGTATTGAGTGCCAAGAGACTGTGTGGAATCAAAATTTAATTCCATACAAAATTACAGCTTTGGATTATTTCTGGGTTTGAATGCCAACGTATTCTTTTGTTTTTAAAGGGAGAATGTTTCATTGTTAGATATGGTACATGATTTGAGTGTGTATTTGCCACAATTGTGATCCTAATAAAACTCTCATTATAATCCATATGCCCAGAGTGGAGATTTAAGGTTGTCAAGGGAGCACTAACTTTGAGCTTCTTGATTTCTCTTGTGTGACTGAAATCTAAACTTCAATATTGCATCTACTGTGTGGTGGTTTTTCTTCTTTTCAACCCCTTACCCCCATTATGATGTGCACGTTTGGTTTTAGTTGAAATTCTAAAGCTAAACACATTAATGATGAGGGAAGTTTTCATGGTGAATGTCAAGTGAAACAATTGAGGAGACAAAGCAACAAAGAGAATTAACAGTCTACTGGTTCTTTTAACAGCCCATGTGATGTCTGCCCTGGGATTTGAATGATTTGTAGATGACTGGAACCTGCTCATTTCATTGTGATTTGAGGCCCCTTGAAATTGATGTTAACCTCATAAGCTGTCAGTAGTTAGAGCTACTGGGTAATCAGGTTTGGAATTTATGGATATTTACATTTCAGGGGGCTTTTACTATGTTTCTGCAACTTAGGGTTAGAGTCCTTTGTCCTTGGTTTGACTACATGGTGCTAGTGTGTGTAAGCCCGTGAAACACACCCAGGGTGACCTGTTATGTAAGCACTGTCTTTATGGGAAAGCACATAGATGATATAGTTCATCCTACTTGTAGTATAGCAAATGTGATGATTTTTCTATGCTTGCCTAAAAATCTAGTTCTGCACTATCTTGTGTAGTAACAGGTAATGTGGTTATTCAGTAAAAAGGTAAGCAGCTTTACTGCCATGCTGTTGATATGTACTCTTCTTTAGCATGCTGGGTACATACCTTTTGACTTTGCTTGGTCTTGAAGGAAATATCATTTTCTTTCATGTTAAGAGAAAGATAAACTTGATTTAAAACATTTAGAAAATGTGGAAAAATTGAAAGAAAACTTACCTAAGTTCTATTTGAATATAAACCACTTATAACCTATTATCTTTCATTTTTTGCCTATGTATAATTTAAACATTTACATTTTTAAAACACATATATGTTTGTCTTTGTTATATATAATGTTTTTCATAGAAGCTTCAATGTTTATTGAGGGACATTTATTAAAATATTTAGTTAGTTAGGCATGGAGGTGCATGCCTGTTATCCCAGTGACTTGGGAGACTGAGACAAGAGGATTGCAAATTCAAAGCGAGGCTCAGCAACTTAGCAAGGCCCTAAGCAACTTAATGAAGCCCTGTCTCACACTAAAAAATAAAAAGGGGCTGGGGATGGATATATAGCTCAGTGGTAAAGCAATCCCCAGTAAACACCCCTACCCCCTGCCCCCCAGCTCCCAAAAAAAAAAAAAAAAAAAAAATATATATATATATATATATATATATATATATATATATATATTATTTGGACTATGGCTTAGTTCTTTCACCTCAGTGGGCTATCAGTGGGCTGTGGTGCCTTCTGTCATTCACCTAGACTGATAGGGGCAGTCAGTCTCCTCAGTCCACAGTGGCCAGACTCCCTGTTGCATTTGAGACCCGTTGATCTGAATATATATCTTTCTGATGATAAATGATCCTCTAGTGAGCCTGTCCTGCATAAAGCTCTGTGTGTATTTAAGATTAGTTCTTTTGGGTATTTTCTTATATATATATATGTGTGTGTATATATATATATATATTTTTTTTTTAGTTGTAGATGGACACAATACCTTCATTTTATTTTATTTTATTTTTCATGTGGTGCGGGGGAACGAACCCTGTGTCCCACACATGCGAAGCAAGTGCTCTACCACTGGCCACAACCCTCTTTTGGGTATTTTCAATATAGTTACCAGCAAATAAAAGGATAAACATTTTGATACTTTACTTATTGGTGTAAGCATGTGTACAGACACATACACACAGACTTACCTTGTACAAGTTGATACAAGTAACATCCATGAACATAACCATATACAACATGTAATGTTGGGTAGTACTGCTGTTTAACTTTGTTATCTTGAGAGTAAACAGTGGCATTAAGTTTTAAAATTTCTTAGTAGTGAGTTTGTGCATTTCAGCACACATTTATCAACTACCTAATTTCCTGACTTATGACTTATCTCATCTTGGCCTTAGAATTGCTGTATGTGTGAAGGTGTGGCACCTGTCAGAATCTCTGTGGGGAGTGTGTGGTTAGGATGCAAAGCTACCCTGCAGGCTTGATCCTGACTTGAGGTGACAGGTACCTGCACTACCCCCATTCCCATTGAAAGGGAATTCTGAATTTTGTTTTGTGCCTCTATTTTATCTATTCAAGAATAGGAGTTTTAAAATAGTTTTCTTGTGACAGTCAAGATAATGGAAAACATACGGATAAACTTGACATAAAAAATGTGAAAATTAGTCTCATGTGGTGGCGCAGGCTTGTAATCTTAGGCCTGTAATTGGGAGACTGAGGCAGGAAGATCACAAATTTGAGGCCAGGCTTGGCAAACTAGAAAGGCCTTGTCTTTAAAAAAAAAAATTGTAGGGATGTAGCTTCATGGGGGAGTGCAGTGGCAATTTTCTAAGTGCCCATGAGGGTTTGGGCAAAGAAGCTCAACATTAAAACAGTGAGGTCCACAGACGGGTTTGCTTTTTATTTTTAAACCACTGCTATATCTTGAAGAAATGTTAAGGCTCAATAAACATGTTGAATGAGTGAATGAAAATAATGTCCTTGGTAGAGCAAGTTGAATAACCACTCTTTTGTGGAATCTGACAGTATCCAAATGCATATGGCCTCTTCTCCTGCAATACAATCATTAAAAAGTTCCCCTTTGTCTGTACTTACAAGGTTGTTAAAGTATGTGAACAGTGATGCTCATTTCATCACTGTTTGTCATAGTAGGATTCTGGTAACAGCCAAAGCACGTCATCAAGACATTAGGCAAATAAGTCATGGCATGTTCAAATGCCTCACTAAGTTGCTGCAGCTAGCCTCCAACTTGTGATCCTTCAGCTTCAGCCTCTACATAGCTGGGATTATAGGCTTGTGCTACCACACCCAGCCAGAGAATGGATTTTTTAAAAAAAATTTTGTTTTAGTTGTTGATGGACCTTTATTGTATTTTATTTATATGTGATACTGAGAGTTAAACCCAGTGCCTCACACATGCTAGGCAAGCCCTCTACCACTGAGCTACAACCCAAGCCACTCAGAGAATGGATTTTAAGGCAAGTTGTTATTAAGTGCAAATCCATGTGTGGTTCATAACTCTGTGTGTGTCAAGAATCAAACCGGAGGGGCTGTGGCTATGGCTCCATGGCAGAGCTTGTGCCTAGCACGTGTGAGGCACACTAGGTTTGATCCTTAGCACCACATTTAAAAAAAAAAAAAAGTCATGCTGTACATCCACATCTACAAAAAAGTTAAAACATCTCCAGCTTGATTTTTATTTTAATTGATAGATTTAATAAATGTTGCCAGGGATTCCCTTTACCTTGTCCAAAAGTATCACTTGATGGGTGAGGTTGTCGCTCCGTTGTAGAGTGCTTTTGAGTCACTGAGTTCAATCCTTAGCACCACATAGAAAATAAATAAACAGAGGTTAAAAAAAATTAATGGAAACAGTTTTATTTTGTCTTAACCCTACTGGGCTTATCTGAGTGTAAGATTACAGGACTTGTTCTTTCCTTTTTTCCCCGCTTTGTGTTAAAACATATACACACCTAAAGAAGCCTAATAATTATTACTTGGCAAGAAATTACTACAAAACTTTCTATCATTTGTGATATTAACCCTTTTTTTTTTTGGGGGGGGTAGTTTACCAGGGATTGAACTGAAGTGCCAATTGAGTTTAAGGGGGCACTCAACCACTGAGCCACATCCCTAACCCTATTTTGTATTTTATTAGAGATAGGGTCTCACTGAGTTGCTTAATGTCTTGATAATTTGCTGATCCCTGTCCCCCCTCTGCCCCAGCTGCTGGGATTACAGGCATGCACCACCGTGCCCGGCCTTTAGATTTATAAACTCAGTTTTTGACCTTGGTGTTTGAGTTTTGAGTTGAGAAGGCTTTGAGGGGTAGGGATGTAGCGCAGGGCTAGAGTGCTTGCCAGCATGTTAGAGGCCCTAGGCTCAGTCTCTAGTACTGCAAAACACAACAATAACAAACTGAAAAAGGCTTTGCCCTTCTTTTTAACCATGGGAATAAGGGGTAGGTAAGAACATTATAGTTTGTAAGCAGTGGGAACAAGGAACTCATGTCTGGATCTAGCTGTCAAAAAATGAGAGACAAAAACCATCCACAGATTGCTTTGTTCTGTAACTGTAATGTATTTCTGATTCAGATTGATGTATCCATTGTAGTCCCATGTGACTTTACCCATTATGGATTTATTTTGGGGCTATAAGTTAGTTTTTATAGCTTTCCATGCATCATAGAATCTTCTAAATGTTCATGGATTTTATATAATACAAACATTCATCCACAAACTAAATTTATGTACATAAAGCTTGACTTCTAATGAACTTTTTAGATGTGTACATTGTCTGAAACTTGTAGATAATTTTGAACAAGCACATAACTTGGGACCATCTTCTGGAAGCAGTTCAGGTTATGAATGAGGCTACAATCTTTCTGAATGCTCCTTTAATTCAAAAGGATGGCAATCTCATTCAGAGCATTCATTTATCCCCAGATATTAAAATATAAGAATTTCAGTAAGAATTCCTTCTGGGCTTTGCTTACTATTAATCTCTAATAAGTCTCCTAATTTACGTTTGTGTAGCATTTTTGTGTGTGTGTGTGTGTTTAAGAAGGCTTTTTCCATATATTCTCATTAAGTTTTATGACAACCCTGAGAAGTAGATAGGGAATTGTCTTTATTATCTGAGGGCTTATTGTTTGATATTTGAAGACAATATTGCCAACCTAGAAAAGACGTTAACAGTGTGTAGAATATTAGAGTAAGCTAGCAGGAAAAACAAGGGAATATCAAAGCTTCAAAGATTAACTTGGCTCTGTAGTCACTGGGAGTTTGCTCATCCAGCGCAGTTTTGAAAAATAGGGTTATTCTCAGGATGTGCTAGAAAATCTAGGGCACTTCATTCTTGCCCTCTGTTCTGTGCTGTTTTTCCCTAAAGAATGACTTCTCAGATTTTGAAGACCATGGTTCTAAATATAAATTTCAAACGCTCAGTTGCAAGTTCAGCTTGGGCTCAATGACAAATTTAAGTGCCTACTATGTGCCAGAAATACTGAAGTAAGTTCTGGACATCTGGTGTTGAAACAAAGACACAGTTCCTTTTCTGAGGAGCTTCCATCGGATTAAATCTGGGATTTGTGAGCACCAAGGTGGACATATCCCTGCTCTTAGGCAGCCTTGCGTCCTGGAGTACCATCAGCCAGTAGGTAGTCCTATCAACTTGTGTTCAGTGCTTTAACAGGTAAAGTCCAAGTTGCCAGGAAAGCAGATTGATGCGGCCCCTAACAGATTTGAGGATTCTGGGATGGGTGAGTGTGTGTGAGTGTGTTTGAAAGGTGGTAGGAGTGCAAAGCCACGTGATGAAAAAAGTACAAAGAACCATTCCTCTTGAAATAAACTTCAGTGTTCATCCAGATAATGGTTTATTTAAGTGTCATCTGGGTGTGAGGTTAGAAATTCACCTGCCCCTCATCATCTGGCTGGGATATGCCACAGTTCTTCACAAAGGTCTGCTTGTCCACTGCCAGCCACACACATCCAGAAAGGCTGTTCTCATGTAGATCTGGTTTTCTGGACACTTGCTAAATTACCACTGTTTTTTTACTCCCCTCTTTAACTCATCCATGAACGCTTCCTGGATAAAGGCTGGTTGGTGCAGGGCAACACTTTATCATTTCACCTGATTCCCAGCTGGATTTACAAGTTGCATATCACAGCATTTATGACACAGATCTGCATGTATTGCCATTTAGTATGTGTTTTCTTTGTTGGTAACTTGATTTAATTTCTCCAGCTGGCAGTCTCTGCTAGGGAGCTTTTTTTTAGAACTCTACTGTAGGTGGAGTTGAATTGTTGTGGGAGGTAGATGTGCACTTGCCTCGATGGTGGAGAAGCATTCCAGAGGGAGGGGACAGCCTCGGCAAAGTGTGGCATTCAAGAAAGCATGTGTACTTATTGAAAACAGGAACAATTATTCTGTTGGGTTAGATAATATGGTGAAGGAGTATAATTGGTGAGTCCAGAGAGATAAATAGTAGTTGGTTCAATGATTCCCAGACTTTGCTGCATATTAGGATCAGCTGGAATAAAAAAGTAAAGAATTGAAAATACTAATGCTTGTGTCCCACCCCAAGACATTTTGACTTAATTGGAGTGGGATATGATTCAAAGCATAGGGAACTGTATGCTCCCCAGGCTTCAGTGTGTCGAAAAGCTTGGAAACCTCTGAGCCTGTTGTAAAGGACCTTATAAATTATACAAACACATTTGGATTTTATCTATAGAGAGATTTATGGCATTGAGGAACCACTGAATGGTTTTAGCTAGCCTCTTCATAAAGTAGAAAGATCATTCTGATTGTGTTGGGGAAAGCACATTGGGGAGGCTAAGGTTGTAACCAGTCAAGGGTGCCTGGAGATAAAGGTGGCTAATGAAGAGAGTGGGAAGAGGTAGCTGCACCCCTGAGATGTTGAAGAGAAGGATTCAATAAGGATGAGTGGATGGGCACCAAGGAGAGGAGGACTGAGTTGAGCCTGAGGGCTGGGGGCAGGCAGGATCCCTTCCTTGTTTTGGTAGGGGTGGCCCACCAGGCCTGCTGAACCCTGAGGACCAGCTGAGCTAGCTGCTTCTTGCAATATAGCTGAGGAAATCCATCAACTCTTTGCTAAGCACTTACTTTACCTTCTATGATAAACTGTGTAAGGTCTAGTTTTCTCCTTAGGGCAGAGCTAATATCTTGTCCCTTCTCAGTTTGATTGGGTATTTTTTTCCTCAAATGCTCAGTCATCTTGTGTGTCTCATTTGCACAACTGATCTATGACCCTATTTTAGGGAGATTCTCCTCATACTTGTGATCCTGGAAGGTGTGGTGAACAGGGGGTTACCACTGGCTCAGTGGCACCTAGAGAGCTTCAGTTCCCTTTTCCAAAATAATGAGAAATTATTGAGGAGATATAGATTTTATTATTCTTGCATATAATTAATGTGAAATTTCATATCACTTTTATTTGAAAAGTTTTTGGAGAAATAGGGAATTTTACATAGCAATCTGGAGTCCTTTGAGAAAGAAATACAACCTATATGACAAAAGTTCAGTTGTGTTCTGTTTCTTAAAAGTCCAATATATGAAAACCTAAAGCAGAACCATCCTGGATGGACATAATTGGTCCTCAATGATTTTGCTAATGGAGTCTTGGCTTTGTGCAAAGATGTCCTGAAGGAATCATTTTGTAGAATAAGGTTTCATTAAATGACTGTGTTCTTTAAATGACTTGGATTTCAGGAATAATCTTTTTGAATAAGTAACAATCTTTCTGGGTTGTATAATCTTCTGTGTAAGTATGAGGATCCTTGACAAGTATTAGTCAGGATGAAAACCTTCATGTCCCCATAAATGCTGGATTGTGTCAGTCAGAGAATCTTCCTTCCCGTGTGCATTGTGTGCAATTTCTTCAGTACTGTGACTGTGGTGTAAAGTTTTTTCAGGTTTTTCCTTTGCCTGAAGCACCTGTAGAAACCCTGTAGTGAAATCAAAACTGTGTGGGATATTTTATTTGTTGCTATGATTCTTTTTTTTTAAGATATACATTTTAATTCACTTTTAGAGTATGATTGTTGCTATGATTTTAAAGACATAGTTAATGAAATTCAGTATAGATTTACTGAGGTGAAAGAGTAAGTTTTGAAGATAAAAGTCATAGGGATAAGTGGGAAATTCATTTGATGATGAGAGAAAGGAGCAAAGAGAAATGATCAAAACACAATCTGAAAAAAAATTCCACCATTGGTCTTTATATTAAATATTTGAAATGAAATAGTATTACTCCCCACCTTTCAAAAAAGAATAATGGGATAGATATCAAAAATAAGACATGTATTTTCGAAAGCACCAAGAATCTTTTTTTGGTAACATAATATTTTGAGAAGAATTTTTCACTTTGTATTATTTCTAAAGGGTCACTTGATGTTTTTTTTCTTCTTTTTTTGAGAAGAGAGGAACAGAGGGCAGCGCAGTACCTAACACATTTGCTATGGGCTGATTATAAATACATGTGCAGAGGCAAATGACCATGAGAGACTACCATCTAGGAAACCATTTTATTTAAATGAAGTAATTTTCCTCCTGCTACCTTATAGGGCATCAGCGAATGAGTCTTGCATGAGAAAGAGAGAGAGAGAGAGAGAGAGAGAGAGGTTTGAAGACATAGACATATACTGCTGGTTTTCACTCTGTCATCTCACAAGGGCTTCATTATGAAGAGGGATGCCGATGGCTATCCAGACGCTTAACTGGCAGCCTTAGCTGACTAATGGAGCCATATTCATGTTGGCTGACATCTGGTTTTAGAAGTTATTTATAATGGAAGGATCATTGTAATCAAAACGCCTGGAGAGATTTTAAATGTCAGATGCACTGGGAAAGATTCACCCTGGGTGACTGGTCCTGAAGATTAGCAACTTCCCTAAACATTTTGTATGTTGAACATAAATAGTACTTTCAAATAGCATGTTATAAGCAAATCACTTGAGGCAAACCTGCATTTTTGAACATTATGAGCATTGTAAATATAGAGGACTATAAAATTACCAAAACGAATTAATCAAAAAAATTAAGCAGATAATATGTGAACAGCTTGGAAATTCATATCCCTGCCCTCACAATAGGAAAAAAAAAAAAAAAGCTCAAAAAGCAAAAACACGGTGAGCAAATTGAAAATCAGTGACTCTTCTTAACCCATCAGAGAGCCAAGGTCACTGAATAAAACCTCTACCCTGAGTAATGGAGAAAGAGGGGATACCTAGAATCATAGTTTACAGAACACTCCCCAAAAGCCCCTGCTCCCACCACAACACTGGTTGGAACAGTTTAACTGTAATTGATGACTTGCTGAGGTTCAGTGTGCTCTAGCTTTGAGTTTCATGTTCTCAGGGCCGAGTCCTAATGGAGTCTCTACTTTGATTTTACTGCTAGAAGCCCCACCTGGGTCTTGGTGGTGGTGGTGGTGGGGGTTTCTCACAGTGGGAGGGAAAAGTAACCACTGTGAAATAAAAGCCCCACAGCATTCTGTTCTCCTTAACAAAAGCCTGCTGTTGAAACTGTTTTACCAAAGTCTGACAGACTTGAGTTTTACCTGAGCCTAACTGACCTGGGAGATGGGAAATATCCAACTCCAGCCTCCTCTAGCTTTCCTGTCTTGCCTAAATGGGAAAAGAAAGCAGAGAACCATTTGTGAAGGTCATATCCCATGGGTACAGGCTTACAAAAAGACTGAGACTTACTAATAGACTTGTAAGAGCACCTCCCTGCCCCCACACCCTGGCTTCCTATTAGTCAGGCTCCTGTATAGTAACAAGGGACTGTCCGGGGAACTCAAAAGCATCAGGAGGCAAAAACAAGGACACCAGAGGGAATGTTAACCTCTGACACCTGCAGCAAATAACACCCCAAATCCTAACTAGATAGACACAAAGCCTCACACTAAAAGCCTATTTACCTCAGTTCCTTTTACATAATACAGCATGTACTGCTTTCAGCAAAAGTTTATAAGGCAAGTTTAAATGCATAGTCTGAAGAGAAAGACCAAGCACTGAGCCCGGACACAGATAGGGCAGAGATTTTTTTTTTTTTTTTTTTAAATTATCAGATAAGGAATTTAAAATAACTTGGATAATATGCTAAAGACTGCTTGCGTGGCATATGGATTTGATCACTGCCTACCCTCCCAAAGCTAATGGATAAGTGTATAGCATACTAGCAAATGTAAGAGATGGAGACTCTAGAAAGAATCAGAAGCTAAGGATTGCCTACAAAAACACTGAAATAATGCCCTTGGTTTTATCAGTAGACTGGACACAGCCAAGGAAAGAATCAGTGAGTTTGAAGATACATTGTTGGTAATCTTCCAAACTGGAAAGTAAAGGGAAAAGTGAATGAAAAAAGCAAGCAGTATTCAAGAACTACAGGGCACTTACGAAAGGTATGATAAACACCTAATGGAAGTACTACATTAAGAAAAAGAAGGGAACAGGAAAAAATACTTGAAGTAGTAATGACTGATATTCTCTCAGAACTAATGATAGACACCAAACCATAGATCTAAGAAGCCCAAAGAACATCATACAGGCAAATGCCCAAAATACCTATGGTTAGGCATGTCACGTTAAAATTGTAGGAAAATCAGAGAGAAATTCAAAAGTCAAAAGGAAAGGACATCTTACCTACTATAGGCACAAGGATAAGAATGACATCAGGCTTCTCTTCAGAAACTATACAAACAAGAACAAACAAAGCCACCAGCCCACAATCCTGTATCTAGAGAAGTCATCTTTTAAAAGGGCAGAATTGAAGGAATTTGTCACCAATGGAGTTGCCTGTCAAGAAATGTTTAGAGAGATTCTTCAAAGTGAAGGAAAAGATGGAGGTCAGATGCTCAGATCTACATAGGGGAAGCAAACATGTTAAAGAAGGAGTGAGTGAAGGGGATTTTTGGTTCCTTCCCCTGAGGTACTGGTGCCGTGCCATTATGAATGGAGCACGGCTGAAACCTCTATATTTAAGGATAATTGAAATTGTCATAGTAAGTTCTCTGGCCTATGGGAGGAAAAAATTCACTCCAGAGCAGCTGGGCAAAATCAATGAGAATATGATGAAAGCTACCTTCCCCTCAGTTACAGAGATAATGTGTACTTTACTATCTGTAGGCTAACAAAACATTTCCACTATAGTATCATAATGTCAGTTAGGTTCTGGCATCATTTGGAGACTAATTCAAGAGTTTAAGTGTAGATATTAAAAGTCTTAAAACAATTTTCACAGTTTTTCTAACTAGAAACAATAAGGTCTCTGAAGCATTCTTCAGGTTTTATTTTCTAAGAGGGTAAATCTTAATTGTTTTAACCCATATAAAAAGTACTTTTTGGTTTCTGACCCCAATAGTTGACTGAGAAAAGAGATCTTTGAGACTGAAAATGAAGAAACCACTATGAATTATTATCCCAGGCCTTGATTGGTCCTCATAGACATACTTTTTGCTAAGACCTCATATAAAACCATTGTTTAGAAGTTCCCAGTGCCTTATATATAGTCCTTGAGTGGGCCTTCAAGTTTGATCTTTGCAACCCAGGACATTGATCATGATTAGCTTTTTTTTCCTCTTTGGCTTTTTGTCTATTTTGATTTTGGTTTCTCTATTTTTTTTCTTTAAATTTTTTTCTTTTTCTATTATTTTTCTCCCGATTTTTATTTGCTCATATTTCTTTTTAGTTTTTTAGTCTTTTTATTTTTTTTATTGTTCTCAACTCTTATTTCAGCTGTTTTTCATTTTCATTTTTTACCTTTTTTTTTTTTTGCCCCTATGTATTTCTATCGCACTCTTTTTTTTTGGGGGGGGGTACTGGGGAATTTAACCCCATGGTGGGTGTGCTTTACCCTTGAGTTATGTCCTCAACATTTTTAATTTTTTATTTTGAGACAGGGTCTTGCTGAGTTATTTAGGTCCTTGTTAAATTGTTGAGGCTGGCCTTGAACTTGTGATTCTCTTGTCTCAGCCTCCCTAGTTACTTGGAATTATAGTTGTGCGTGTCACCATGCTCAGCTTCATATTTTTATTTTTATTTGTTGTTATTATTTATGATATTGAGGATGGAGCCCTGGGGTGCTCTACCACTTAGCTACCTCCCCAACCCTTTTTCATCTTTTGAGACAAAGTTACTAAGGCTGGCCTCAAACTTGTGATCCTTCTGCCTCATCCTCCTGAGTAGCTAGGATTAAAGGTGTGTGCTGCTGTGACTCATTTCTCTTCATATTTAATTTGTTAGGGTTAAAGTGAAATCAAAATATAAAGACAAGTCTCCAATAAAGGAACTTTTGGGGGGAATAAAGAATTATAATCCAGGACACTTGAGGCTGGGGTGATATCTGGTATATCTGCAAAAAAAAGAGGCTAGGAATTTTTCTTAGGACAAAGGAGTCTGCGCAAATTATTTTACATTTGGTTGGTGTTTTTGATACTTGAGGGAGCTGGTGATATCTGATTGGTAAGGTGGCAGTTACTACATGAAGCTAATCTTAAGGTCAAAGGTGGCTGTTCCATCCTCAGCTGATAGGTGAAAACAGTCTCAAGGTTAGGGCAGTCTGTTTCATTGTGTTGTTTTGTATGTTAGTTCCTGGAGCAGGTATTCTTGACTATTTCTGATTCTTTTCTGTGGCCTCTCTTTTCCAATTGATTAGGGCATGAAAGAAAGGCCTCCATTTTGTATAATGAATTTTCGCATTATTGTAGTTAGCAGGTCACTTGCAGCTGGCCTCATAACCATCCCTACGGGGGAGCAGACTCCTAGCAACAGCTTCTGGGTCTTCAAGACCACTTCACTGGACAGGGCAACCTCCTGAAGTAAGGTGGGACTGAGATGGCTGTGAGGGCCATACAGTCAGAACTCTAGCCTCCAGAGACCATCCCCAGAGTCTAGATCGCTCTGCCATTCTGAAAATGAGATAATAGAGGCCTACGAAACCCTGCACCTGGTCATGAACTGTGCCAGTGGAGATGTTCCATTACCTCCTGAGGCTGTAAGAGAGAAGACTGAGACACACTCTGCTAGATAGCTGCTGCTCAGGACTGCCATAAGAAGGGAGGTTGTTTATAAAGATCCAAAGCCAAGAACTTTTTTTGGATGCTGACCTGAATATCTGTCTTTAAGGTTATAGACTTTGGCTTCAGCAATGAGTTTCTGTCTGGCAAACAAGCTGGTTACCTTCTAGTACAGTTCCCCTTATTTTTGCCTTAAAACTTATGACTGCCTTGTGGAGGACATGGGTAGCCTGGGTGTCATTCTGTATGTCATGGTCACTGATTCTTTGCCTTTTGTTGGAGAAAACTTCTGGGAGCAGTGGGGGTAGGTATTATGCAAAATATACCACATTTCTTTCTTTATGTCTGTAGGGTCCAAAAACTCATAGAAGAAATTCCTGACTGTCAACCCCAGTGAGAGAGGTACTTTCAAGGAAATCCTAAGGGACCCTGAGGATAAACATGAGTCATGTGATACCTTATATTTTAGCTACTTTCTGACTGCTCTGACTCCTAGACAAATGAGAATGAGTTGGTGCCGTTCATTGGCTATGAAAGGAATGAGATTCAGGACTTACTGGTAGGCAGGAGTAAGATGAAGCAGTGAATCCAGCTCTCAAGTCTTGGGCTGTGACACCCCAGGTAGAGGGCCACACCTTCACCGTGGAGCCCCAGCTTTCAGCTTACCCACTTGCTACAGTCCTTCCTTATTTTTGAGGTTGAACCGAGGTTCACTGCCAGCCCCAAGCAATGACCTCAAGACTGCCCTTCCCATCTCACTTTGTTTTTTAATAGGAGATCAGCATTGTGGGGAGGAGCAGGAATTGGAGCAGAAAGGAAACTGAACAAAGTGTCTGTTATCCCCCCCTCCTGGCCTGGAGACTAATATCACTTTCCTTCAGCTTAGTCCCCCAGGGAGACCTTGTGACCGCCTCCTCCCCCCACAGCACCAGCAACGTTGGGGGAGCACAGACAGAACCAACTGCTTTCAAAGGGATCGTCCCTCTATGTTGGGACCAAAATAATATGTTGGCAGGTATGACCCTAATAGCCAGGGTCAGCCACGGGGAAGTTCTTCGTCTGCATACACCTGTGCTTCAAATGAGCTGGGTAAGATTCAGCATGTAGTTCCAGAGTGGAGCCATAAAGTGTCTTTTGATGGGCCTCCAAGGCAAGAGTAAATGTGGGGAGGGGAGGCTACTGCTCCCTGCACTTTAAGTGGATCAGGGAGATCTTGAGCTCATGAAGCCAAAGGACATGGTACAGAAGAGTGGCCAGGTGCAGGAGGCAGGCGGGAGGGGTAGAGCCCTGCATTAGGTCCATGCTGTGTAAGTGTATGGGTTCCCCCCGCCCAGAGGATGGCTTTTTTTTTCTTTCCCCTTTGTTTCTTGTGTTTGTGTTTGTGGTACTTAGAATCCACCCCAGGTCCACTTTACCACTGAGCTGCATTGTCCTTACCCCACTGCCCTTTTTTGTTTTTATTTTGAGACAGGGTCCCATTAAGTTGCCCAGGCTGGACTCAAATGTGTGATTCTCCTGTCTCAGGTTCTTTTGTTACTGGGATTATAGATATGTGTGCTGTCCCTGGCCTGTGTTCTCTCCATGGGTACAATTTAATAGGCTATGTGGCTCCTCTGTGACATTAAAAACCAACGTGGCCCAAAACAGCTGGCCTTGAGTGTAAACCATTGGGAGGAGCCACCTGGGACTTTAGATGGGGCATTGCAGGTCCTCTACATAGGTGGGTCGTATCATCCTCATCTGGGGGAAACTTCAGACACTGTGCTATTCTTCCTGGAGCTCTTTCCCCACTTCTGTGTTTCTGAGGAGGGCAGGTGGTTCACTAAAATAAATACAATAAAAAAAATTAATGTTAGCTGGGTGCTGTGGTCATGTCTATAATCCCAGATACTTGGGAGGCCAAGGCTGGAGGATTGCAAGTTGGAGGCCCATTTGTATGACATGGTGAAACCCTTACTCAGAAGAAAAAAATGGATAAGTGACTACAACTTATTTTCTGAGTTGCTTATAATGAGGGATTATGGAAGATAATCTGATATAGTGGGTCTCATTCATGTTTTGTTTTAGCAAACAATAGGTTGTTACTTCCTTGAGCAGTTTGCTGACAATTATATTAATATCAGCTAATAACAGTGGCATTTGCTTTTGGCCAAAGACTTTCTGTATCATTCTAATTCATTTTAACCACAAATGCCCATTTAACAGATTGAGGAATGAACACTGGAAGAGATTAATTAATTTGTTGAAAGTCACCAAGCTGATGAGTGGCAGAACTATGTTGTGAGCATGTGCTATCACCCCCAGTAATGTCCAGTCTCCCTATGCTTAGGCCTGTAAGCCTTTAGATCCTGGTTTTGACATCTTTTTGAGTTTGGCTATAGGATCGGCCCTATGTATGTGTGGGTTCTGCATCTGTGGATTCAACCAACCTAGGATCAAAAATATCTGAAAAACAAATTATGTTTGAAGTGAAGATGTACAAACCTGTATCCTTGTCAGAATTCCCTAACAATACAGCAAAACAACTATTGACAACTGTTCACTCGGCATTTATGTTGTATTAGGTGTTATGAGTCATTATAGATGCTTTAAAGTACCGTCTTGTGTTGCTTAAGAAGAGGGATATGGTCTGAGAAATGCTTCCTCAGGCAATTTAATTGCTGTGGGACCATTGTAGAACATGGTTACTCAAATTAAGATGGCTGTGATGTCATTAGGTGATAACATTTTGTGGGACCACCACTGAATGTTTGGTCCATTGTTGAATCTTGTGCTGCATCACTGTTTATGGGAGGAGGTGTGCAGCGTATGTGAAGATACCGCATGAATTCATACAGTCTTTGCAATCCAAGGTTTTTGTCATCCAAGGGTCTTGGAACTAATCCTCCATGGATATTGAAAGGCTAATGTACCATTTCTTAAATCAGATAACTCAGTCAAATGAGAAATGACACAGAATTCACTTTTTTTTTGTTGTAAGTTTTTGGTTCTTGAGGTGAATTAATTTTTCCTACGTTTCCTTAAGTTCTTCACTGCTTGAACAGGACACGGTCCTCAACTACAAATTCTACCTTGGAAACATGAAAGAAAAATGAAGTTGTTTAGAATGCTGGAAAAGAATACCTATGGATATATGGAACTCTAGGGACAGTGCCTTGCAGATCTTGTTTGACCCCCTGCTGGTACAGTTTTAGGAGGAGCCTGATCTGGATGGAAACTGTAGGTGGTAGCTGGCAAAGTGGCATCTCTGTCATCCTCTGCTTCTCAGTCTGTGAACTGGAGAGCAAATGTGGAGTGATACCTTCCAGAGGAGCAGCTCTTTTGTATTTAAAATTCACCTGCTGTGCTATAGGAACCCCTTTTCTATCCCTATGCTTTCTTATGAATCTAAAAGCTAATTTATCCAATTATAACTTGAATAATATTTTGACTCTTGAGAAGGTGTTAGGAATTTTTTGTGGCTATAGTATGTTTTAGAAGTATTTTCTAAAGAAATGTGTTTATTTTGATGCTACTACATATTCTTCTATAGTGTTAGAATTGAAAGATTGAGTAAAATACAGTATTGGTCCTGGAGGATCAAACATACTAGTTGGAGATTAATTCACAAGTATTTATGAAGGATTTTATATACCCAGGACCAAGTAGGTAATAAAAAGTTCCTCTTTACTTTGATTTCTTGGTGGAGATAAGTATGTTGGCAGGGCACTTAACCTGTCCTGTGGCAGTGAGGTGTCTTAGTTTATTTGAGATGCTATAATATTAATACCATAAACTGGGCGGCTTATAAACTATGGAAATTTGTTTATGAATTTATTTATAATTGAGAGGTTGGGACATTCAAGAATGAGATTTCATTAGATTAGGTTTCTGGTGAAGGTCCATTTCTCATTGATAATATCTTATAATTGTGTCCTCACATGGTGGAGGGGACAAGTTAGATTTCAGGGTCATCTTTTATAAGAGCACTAATCCAATTTGTGAAGTCTCTGTCCTCATAACCTTGTCACCCCGCAGAAGGTCCACTTCCTAACATTATCAGCTTAGGTGTTTAGATCTCAACATGGGAAAGTTTGGGGGGACATAGACAAGTACAAGCCATGTTTTTTAGTGAAGCCTACATAAGTCCTCTGCCATCCAAACTGAAAATTCTAGTGAGAATTTACCAGGGAGAGCCAGTTATTCAGAAAAGATGTGACCTTATCTTGGACATCAAAGGAATCTAAAAGCTGTGAATTTCTTCTAATTTCACAGTTTCTGCTCTTCTCTCCTAATGTTTTTTTTTTTTTAATTTTTTTTAGTTGTTAATGGACCTTTATTCTATTTTATTTATATGTGGTACTGAGAATAGAACCCAGTGCCTCACACATGCTAGGCAAGCACTCTACCACTGAGCCACAACCCCAGCCCTCCTAATGTCAGTATGCATCTCCCAAGTGTTAATTTAAATAAAATAATTGATCAGCATTTTCATGATGCTCATAGACTTTTAAAATTATGTAAGTAAAAACATTTTTTACAGACTCTGTCATTGTTTTGGATTTCATGTGTTAATTCCATTTTTTTTTTGTTGTTGTTGTTGTAGAAGTAGGTTTTATGGTGTGTCTAGGATGGATTAATCTTGAATATGAGAAGAGAGCAGGAAACAGGGTCAAGAGAGGGCGCTGGAATGTAGGCTGTGTTGAGGTGGGAAGTTCTTGTGTTATCTTTCCTTTTTAGATTGGTTATGGACTCTGTGGTACTAGACAAGGTTAGGGCTTTGGGGGAGTGAAGAGATGAGAGTGTTCAGATAGGGAATGTATAGGGAGCAAAATCTTGTATTAAGTTTTGTGGTATTGACTTCATCCCCATTTGGTACATCTCTTCTGTGTTTGAGTCATTTTTGTGTCCATCCAGAAATCTGTTACATTGCTTAATCTTGGGAAGTTTATGTTGTCTCTTAAGTAGAATCTGGCTGGACCTTTGAACCTCCAGCCGTGACCTTCTCAGAAGATGCACACTGAAGTTCTTTTTGGCAGTTGAGGAGAGTCAGGTGACTCCCTACTGAGAACAGATCACAATATCTCCTTTGTCACCTCCTAGCCTCCTGAGATTGTCACATTGAGAGACATGTCTTCTTGCTGCAGGAAGCAGTTTGTTAGCAAGTGCTTGCAAACATCTGTTTTCTCTTACTTCCTCTGTACCTCACAGTTGTAGATTTTGAAAAACCTAATCATTTATCAAAAGTGTTTTTCACTGTTGAAATGTGCCTTTTTTGTCCAGTTGAATCTTTTTCGTTAAAAATGTTTGCGCATTGCTTGGCTGCTCTACAGAGATGTAGCATAGTAGTTCTTTTTGGATACTTCATCCTCTTCCAAACTGGCATCTCTGGTGGTTGCTTTTCAAATCTCTTTCCTTTTCTTCAGTCAAAATGGAGGGGAATTGCTGATATACTGTGCATCAGAACCCCTGAAGCAAATCTATTTCCATCTTGAACAGCACAGCCAAGGAAATTGCCAGAGAGATGCATTATTAATTTTGCTCCCTAATGCCACATGTACTTAGTGTGTATGCTGCGTCCTGCCCTCTCTGACATCCATGGGTGGGAAAGGACAGGGCTGGTTCCTGCTGCTGAGCCTGCCTGAGTTGCCTATCTGTGTAGGGACCCATTTTAGCCTCTGAGCTTCAAGAGTGCCAGAAAAAGAAAAAGAAAAAAAGATTAAGCTTCTGAAGAGCAGGCGTTCTGAGCATGTCTGGTAGTTTATTGAAGGGTGCAGTCACCAGTTTCTGAATAGTATCAGTCAGTGCTACTTATGTACATTATGAAGCTAGCTGTGAAAATAAATGGCTTACTTATTTATGAAAGAGCCATTTTTTATGCTCTTTGATGAAAATTTTAAGTGATTACTTTTCTTAATTATTAGGTACTATAAGGAATGCCACGGGAAGACTGAAATGCAAATCACCCATGTTTGCAATGTTTACAGTACATATGACAGATAAATTAGCAAGAAAATAATCAATATCCTAGTACTAAATGTTAAGAATCGTCATTCGGTAAGAAGGAAGAATCAAAGCTTAACAAAATGTAAGTATTTGAAGCATCACTAATATTATGAAAGTATTCATTTTTAAGCATCAGAAGGAAAAATCTCATGCTAGCTATATCATGTCAATAAGGGATTCAAAATGTGCCTTCTCATGTTATTGACAGACACATTCATAGGGACAATATTTACTATGTAAGGCTTGGCATTATATAATGAAATTTAAAATATGCATATATACACCTTTTCCAATAGGACAATACCCTACTTCCTGTCTCTTCCTCACATAGTAGGAATAACCCATAGGGGTTTGGCCCAGGTCACTCAGTGCAGTATTATTTTTTGTGTTGTCCATCTGGAGAGTGCACTTGGCCTCCCCTTCCTGCTGTGTGGCTCGCTGTAGTCAGGGCTTAAGCTTTGCTCTAAAGGGAGCCCAAGGTACCTAACAGTGACTGAAGGGACATTTCTTTTGGTCTGAATAGGGTGATGTGTGTTCTGGATCTGGTCCCTGACACTTGCTCAGGAGGAGCCACTTTCCATTTTCCTGAAGCAAGTGGTTAACATTGTGCTGAGGCCATTGTAGCACCTTTCCCTCAAGTGGCTGCTGTGTGACCCATTTGTAGGTCCTTATCTAGGGTAGGTGGGGGCTCACTTACCCTAACTGGCACCAGCAGGGATAGAGGTTGAGTGGGCTTGGAGCTTTCTTACTATTGTTGAAGTTTCCACAACAGCCTTGTCCGTGCCTTCCTTTAGAGCCTGTTGTCTTCATGGAGACCCCGAGGGTGTTCTGTCTGCAGCAGAATAGGTTTTCTCTTGATTCACAGCATCTCCTTGTGCAGGAGGCATTGGATGGTCATGTGGGGAGCAGGTAGTTGTGTATTTGTTTTTTTCCTGGAGGCAACATTTAGAATTAGAAACCTGTTTACATACAGTTGACATACAGTTTTGTGGTGGCTACCTTCAAATATTCTTCTATGAATTTAACTAATTAATGCAGTTAACCACTATTATAGCCCAACCTACTCTGAAGGACATTACATGCATTAATTATTGAATAGACTGGTAAAAATATCCTGATACTGGTGTATCAGCTTAGGCTGCTCACACATGCAGCTGGCAGTAGCTGCTCCTTGGCTCTGATTCCTCATGTGGAGTGGTGTCCCAGTGACCAAATTCCAGAGAAAGTGTGCCTTTGTAACGCTGAGTTAACCCACCCCTGTCCCCTGAAAAAGAAGAAACTGATATTTATTTACACCCATTCATTTTATAAGCACTGTGCTAATGTTGGCACAGTTATTATTCCACACCTACACTCTTACTAATAAGAAATCTGTGTTGTCTGTCAGTTTTGTTCATAAAGAACCAAAACATATAGAAAACTTTACATTGTAGATTAAGTGACGATTGTTGTTAGACTTTGCAGTGTAGCACCTGTGTAATATAGACTGCTACTCTGCTTTTACATTCTCTTCCTCTTCTTCCTTGTCCCTGGTCCTGGAGGGACCACACTGTGTGATCTGCCTTGCTGGAGAATAGATAGTATGGGGAGCTGGCAGCTAAACGCTCACTGCCACCCACTTTGTGATGTTTCCCACTTAATGGCTTCCACTGGGCAATTATATCGTCCTGGGCTTTACTGAAATAAAGTATACCACTGGTTTGTATAGCTTTCAGTAGCCTTTGGGGAAATTTTACACGCTTCAGGGAATTGGTTTCAGGGATAGGATAGGAGGATCTGGTCTAAATAGTAAAAAGTGCTTGCAGTTTTTGCTGTTCTCTGTAATCCCCTTAGCACAATGCCTTTTCTAGATCTTTTTTTTTCTTTAATATTTTTTTAGTTGTAGATGGACACGATATCTTTATTTATTTATTATGTGGTGCTAGGGATCGAAACCATTGCCTCATGTGTGCTAGGCAAAAGCTCTACCACCAAGCCTGGACCTCAGCCCATACTAGATCTTAAAATGACTGTATACCTTTTATTTTTGTTGTTTTAAAACCAGCTATGCATTATTCTAGATTCCAATAGAGTTTAGCATTAATAAGTGCCCACCTTTTCCATTAAATTGTACAAAAATATATTGAGAAAATTCTATATATTAGCTATTTTCATTTCTAAGGACATGACAGGAGAATATTTTAGTTTTAGCCAGAGACTCCTGTCCTCCTCTTCCCCCAGTCTACTATGGACCATGGTGTTGGTTGAAGCTTTAAGGAATTGTAGTATGGTCTTTTGGAGCAATCCTATTTCTCTGTGAATTTTGAGCATGAATTATTTAAAGATATGAGCTCTCCCCTGCCTTTTTTCCTTATCCTTGAAAAACACTGGAGCCTTGAATTAGCTTCTTTGTTCACAGTGTCAAGCAGGCCAGATAAATAGCTTGAGATTCAGGAGTTCCAGGTTCTGGCTAAGCTGTTCCCCAGACCTCTTATATGACAAGAAATTATCTTTTCCTCCATTTCCTCAGATGACCCTTGTGGCTGTCACACTTCTGAAATACATTAAGTCTACATTTTCTTCATGATTGAGTGTATTTCTGGGTCTTGATGTTTCTTGTTTTATCTCTGTTGTATTGCAAGATATGATGGCATATTGAGTTAGGAATCTTCCCAGTTAGGAAATATTGTAGACCATTCTCTTGGTGCATACCTTTTCCATTGCATCCTGAAAGTCTAGAAAATTATGATATGAACCTTCTTACCTGTAGTGGAGACTTTTACTTAGATGTGCCCAGTTCTGTGATTAAGTGCTCTTTTTTCCCCACTCCTGCTTCCAGACATGATTGTATACACCTCCACCAGCCAACCTTTGCTGTTGAGGGCAGTGCTGGTGAAAGTCATCATTTTTGGAAAGGGGGCCTGGCTGAGAAGTTTGAGGGAGGACTTGTGTTTTGTTTGTATCCCTTTCCAGAGTGGGACTGTCCTATGTGGTGGGTAAATTCTGGTAAGAGAATGATGTTTCAGTGACACTGTGGCCTGATGTATTTCTAAACTTTCTGCTAATCATTCTTCCTATGAAAATATATGTGGCTACCTGCCATCTTATAAACAAGTTTGTAGGGGATAATTCTTTTGTAATTTGAGGTAGCTGCACATGATGCATTATTTTAAAGTCAGTTATGTGCTTTATTCAGTTTCTCCCAACGTTTGGTGATGGTTCAAAATTATGAATGTGCTTGAAATCCAGGGTGATTGTCTTGTGTTTCTGAATTGACTATACTTATTGCCTTGCTATGACTGATGTGCCTTCAAGCTGTCTTTTTCATAACACTTGTAATACCTCATGTGCAGGTTTTTGTCCCATGCCAACCAATTATCCAGCTCTCTAGATATCAACTATATGTCCTAAGTTCACATAGACCCCAAAGGTTAAAGGGTCCATCCTTTAAAACTGCTCTTACTTCAGTCTTCAGCGGCAAGTCCCATGGTGCCATCTGTACTTCTGGCCATCCAGCTGTAAATTGGGATGTCCTTGACCCCTTCTCTGATTCAATAATTTGCTAGAATAGCTCCCATGAGTCAGAAAAGCACTTTACCTGCTATTACTGGTTTATTATAAAGGCTACATAGAGCTCAGGAAAAGCTTAATGGAATTGATGCGTAGGGCAAGACACTGGTGTGAGGGTGTCATTCCTCACTACTCCATGCCCTCTCTGGGCATACCGCCCTCTCAGCTCCTTGATGTGCTTACAGCTGGGAAGCTCTCCGAATCCTGTGATTTAGGAATTTTTATCAAAGTGTGTGTATAGTAGACATGGTTGATTAAGGCAATCACCAACAGCCAGTGATTTAATCTCCAGCCCTTTTTCCCTTTCTGGAAGTCAGGGGATAGAGTTAAAGATTCCAGCTTCCCATATTGCCTTCATCTTCCTGGAGATAGGCCCCGGCCCCTAGCTTTGTAGAGGCCATCATAAGTGGCCTCATTAGAACAAAGCACACTCCTATTTCTCTGAAATTCCCAAGAATCAGGAACAGGGGACAAAGGCCAAGAAAAAGATACTCAGGTTAACCCTGTCACTGAAGGCAATACAGGATTTTAGGAGCTCCTTGTCAGGAACTCAGGACTATTTGTTTGTATTTTTTATTATATCACAGTGGTTTGTGTTCTCAACAAATCTTATCTACGCGTTTCACCTTTTCTAAATCTTATCCATCCTCATGGTTTTTCTTTTGTGATTTTACCTATTTCAACATTTTTGGACCTACTCAAGTAGGTACTGCCTAGCCATGTAGAGTTTGTTGTATCTTAAAGTGGGTTTTACATTCCTTGAGGAAGGAGATATATCTTATGCCCCTTTTGCACTGGTAGCTCTGTTTGGCTCAGTGTTACTCACACAGTAAGCTGTGTTTCTTAAGCTGGGTCCCAGGTACACCCCTCCCCGGGGGGGGGGGGGCATTCAGATCAGGGTGTGGTGTATGACCTCCCTTATAGCATAGTGCAGCATGGTTGGATAGCTATAATACATGTTCATTGAAATTTTTATTTTATCTTATCAATTCTGGAGATGAACCCAGGGGTGCTCTACTACTAAGCAGTATCCCAAACTGCCCCCACCTCGCCTTTTTTTTTTTAAGTTGAGACAGGGTCTTGCTAAGTTTCCAGGTTGGACTTGAACTTGTGATTTTCCTGCCTCAGCCTGCCAAGTTACTGGGATTATAGGCATGAGCCACTATGCTCAGCTTGAATTTTAATTCCACTCAAATCTTTGGAGGAAATTGTTTATATTAAAACAAAAAATAGGAATATTATAAAGTGGAAAATAATAATGAAATTTCATGTTCATTCATAGGTACTTTTGAACTAGGATTCCAGGTTTCTCTAGAAATATATTCACTGACTCTACTCTGATTGGGTGGTTAGCACACTATGCATGTATTTAAGTGTATTTTGTAGTCTCTAAAGGACTGCATGTTACTGTAGTAGATATTAAGTTCATAATTCTTGATTAATAATCTTCTGCATTTAAAAAAATCTTATTTTTGTGGATATTGATGTTTTTAGATTTATGGTTATATGAGCTTTGATTAAAAAGTTCAGTTTTTAATTTTGCTTGAATGTCTTCATTGTGACTTTCTTCATTTTCATCTCTCCCTTTTTTAGATCAATGCACATTTTAGTAATTAAAGTATATATGTTCTTTTCATCTTCTATAATTAAATTTTTTTATTGTTCTTTTTAGATTACTTGACAGTAGAGCATATTTTGACATACTGTACATACATGGAATAGAATTATGCTAATTAGGATCTCATTCTTTTGGTTGTACATGATATGGAGTTATACTGGTCGTGTATTCATATATAAGTATGGATAGGAAGGTTATGTCTGATTCCTTCTACTGTCTTCCCTATTCCCATTCCTTTTTTTCCTTCATTCCCTTCTGTGTAATACAGTGAACTTCTAATTTTTCCCTCCCTATCTTTCCCTTGTTGTTACTATCCACATTATCAGAGAGAACATTCAACTTTGTTTTTTGGGGACTGGCTTATTTCCCTTGAAATTCTCCAGTTCCATTCACGTACTAGCAAAATGCTATAATTTTACTCTGCTTTATGCCTGAATAATATTCCACTGTGTATATATACTACATTTTCTTTATCCATTCATCTGTTGTAGGGCACCTAGTTTGGTTCCATAACTTGAGTATTGTGAATTGAGCTGCTGTAAACATCGATGTGGATTCGTTGTTGTAGTATGCTGATTTTAAGCCCTCTGGGTATATAATGAGGAGTGGGATAACTGGGTCAAATGGTGATTCCATTTCAAGTTTCTCAGAAGTCTCCATACTGCTTCCATAATGGTTGCACCAATGTGCTATTTCACCAGCAGTGTATGAGTGTGCCTTTATCCCTCATATCCTCACCAACATTTATTGTTGTTTGTACTCTTGATAATTGCCATGTTGTCGGGTGTAAAAAAGTAGGTTCAACTCTTCACCATGTCAGCTTAGGAGCCTACTTCCTCAATAAGACTTATAAAGCTCACAAAATAAAATCAAGAATCAATAAATGGGGTGGTATCAAACTAAAAGGCTTCTTCACAGCAAAGGAAACATTCAAGAACATGGAGAACCTACAGAATGGGAGAAAATCTTTACCACCTGCACCTCAGAACATTAATCTCCATGATATATTAATCTCATTTCTTTCAAAGTATTTTCACCTGAGTAATGAGTTGTAGTTTTAGGGATTTGTGTATTTAGATGCTCATAATGAGAGATTGACCAGAGCCTGTTTACACATCTCTAGGAGAATTCAAATGTCTCCATACCTGCTATGTCCAGGCTGATAGGTTTTACCCATTAGGATTTTGTGGTCCCAGAGAAGGGCTCCAATAACAGTTGTGCTGTAGATGGCTGGGATTTTCTCTTATTTGAGCATGTAACTTATCTGGCATCTTGTTCACATTGCCGTCTCCTTCCCTTTCTCATATCAGGTGCCTAGTGTAATAGCAAACGTTAGACACTGGGAAGGACATGTAGGAGGTAGTAATGCCATTAGCTGGCCTGGGACTCACCCCAGCTGGGAATGTTACTGGGTCATCTAGGGTTAAGTCCAAAAGCCAGAATGAGATCAGCACTGATGAAATTGAACCATCACCAAGGTGTGGGAAATTATATCAATTAATTGTTATTTGAGATAGGATCTTGCTAAGTTGTTCAGGCTGGACTTGAACTTGTGATCCTCCTGTCTCAGCTTCCCAAGTGTTGGAATAGCAGGCATGCACCATTGTGGCCAGCAGTGTGGGAAATACCCAGTGTGGTCATAGCAATTTCCATAGTGTGTCTATTTTTCTGTAGGGCCTAGGGCCACCCTTATACAAGTCTAAGTCTTAACATGGCATTGCTTTTAACCCATTACCTGACTTTTTTTAAAGATAGCATCTTGTTGTGTTGTTTAGATTGGCCTGAAACTCTGAAAGAGTTACACTGCTCCCCACCCACCCCCCGCCATAGAGACACAGATTTAGGAAACCAGATACACATTTAAGATGATTTTTCAAGGGAAAGAGATCTTTTGAGGTAAAGCAAGAAATACAGGGGTAGGGTTGTGACTCAGTGGTAGAGTGCTTTCTGGCATATGTGAGGCACTGGGTTTGATCTTCAGAACATAAAAAATAAATAAAGTAAAAGTATTAAAAAAAGAGAAATACACATTCATACACATTCAAGGGAGAATACAGTCCATCTTGGAAGTGAGAAGCTTTTGTGGTAAAGCTGGGAATACATTCAAGGGAGAATGTAGGTCATCTCCAGAGGAAGAGACAGCTAAATAGATATTATTTTAAAAATTTATTCTTTTTAGTTACATATGGCAGTATAATCCATTTTGACATAATTATAAATGCGTGGAATATATCTTGTTCTAATTCAGTCCCCAGTACTTCTCCTTCCCTTCCTTTCCCTGACCCCTTGTTCCCTTTCCTCTACTGATCTTTCTGCCATTTACCATAGTTTTTTTTTTTTTTTTTTCCATTAATTTCTTGTGGATGTACACAATGGTGAGATTCACTGTGGTATATTCATATATGTTAGGAAAGTTAGGTTCAATTCATTCCACTGTCTTTCCTTTTGTTGTCCCCCCTCCCTTCTCTTCATTCCCCTTTGTCTGTTCCACTGAACTTCTACTTTTCAAACAGATATTCTTTATCCCACTTTTTTAGATTAGAAACTACATCTATGATTGGCTCAGCCTCTAATTAGATTTGGAAAATACACGAGCTTAGATTCAAATGCAAGACTATGTGACTTTGGAAACTTGCTCTCCTCTCACTCCTTGACTGACACTGAGCACCTCATATGCAGCAAGCGTTGAGTGGGGTGCTGGAGATACAAAGAAGGATGAAGCCACCCACACTCCTGAAGCATCACTCATCCTCTTCATCGGAATGCTAAGGAGGTTCCAGAATGACTCAATTGAAAGCACTGCATAAATGCATGATATTAGGCTGGCACTGGTTTCCTGCCAATATATGAAGTGCTAAGAATCAATAGGAAGAAGTATATGGTTATAGAAAAGAAATGAGCAGAGCCATAGAATGGCTAATTGAAAGCAAAGAGTGTTAAGAAACTAGCAGATTTATTTATGTGCCGTTTGGAAGATGCTACTCTAGCAGTTTGGGGCTGATTTTGATGATTGATGATATAACTCAAGTACCTGAGCTACTCATATTAACATCAGTTGTTTTATTTGAAACCATGCTCACTAAGAGAATCTTACTTTTAATGCACCTAAAGGTATCCACCTATATTATATCAGGTATAAGGCTTTATAGAATCAGAGAAGGAACAAAACAAGGGCAATATTATGTGGTTTCAATACCAGTTGTTAATTTATCACCTATGATACCGTGCCTGATCAGAAAGTCTGCTCATGTGGAAGGGGGATTAGAATCAGCACAAGGTATGAGCTATATTAAAAACATAGTGGGTCAATATTAAGGAGTAGAGAAGTGCATGTCCCAGGAATTTGTTTTTATTCAGCAAAATGAAAAAATTAGCTGACTCAGCTCTTAGGTTTATAGGGGTCAAGTCATGAGTGTTTATACTAATATTTACTTTTAAATGATCTTTTGAATTTAATCCAAATTCTTTTTCTTGGATTGATACCCTCTGAAGTTTATCGTTCTTTCTGAATTGTCTTTGCAGTCAGAGAAATTAGAGAATTAAGTAATGCTAAGTATTTGGGTCTTACTTGAAACAGATGGGACAGGAAGGGACTTGTGTATAGACATCATGTGTCAGTCATGCTCCTGCATGTTTACACATGAGATCTCATTTCACCTGAATAGCATTTATCACCGTTTTGAAATAAGGAAATTGTGGTTTCAATAGCTTACTTTACTTTCCAGGTTAAAATGGGGTCAGATTTTGAAGGTAGGACTTTTTGTTTCAAAACTTGCCTTTGTTGGAGTGTGCTGCTGTCTCTGGTTTGAAATGATTTAACTGCAGTAATAATCAATGTATATAGAACAGTAAGTGGAAAAGGTATAATTTGCTTTTGCTTTACTTATTTTAAGCAGCTTGATCATTTTAAGTAGATGTTTACATGAGGAAGGTCTTGCCTCTGGAGAATGACCATTCTGTTGGATGTATTCACCTAGGGCAGAGGTGTGTGTCTGTTAATTGATTGCCTCTGAGTATTCTTGGTTTTCTAGACATTCTTTTTTGCTAATGTTACTGTGAAGCTGTGCTTTTTGGTCCTTGATTGGTGTGTCTTGTCTGATTAGCCTGTGGGTATTTTGAGCAGTCCCTAGCCAGGTTAGATTAGGTGTGTGCTATGTGATGCCTGTACTGACTTTGACCTCTGCCATTGCTTATCTTGTTTGTACACCACCTACTATATGTTCCTCTTCATTTTGGGCTCTCCAGACTGGACTCATCATTGAATATCTAGTTGGAGTTTCACCTCTTCCATGAATGTACTGGCTGGTATTCTCTGTCTTTGCTGACCCTCTAAGAAACTTCATGACTATCCTCTCGTTAATCACATGCTCTTTTAGAAATGTATTTATATATAGTTTCCCCAGGAAATTCAAGTCTCTTCCACCTCAAACATTTTACACTCTTTGCATTCAAGGATGGTGATAATATTTTGCACACAATGGGACTTTTATTTTTAAAGTTGTCTCACACATTATTTCATGTAATTCTCTTTTTTATAAAACTACCTGGCAGTGTAGAGATAAAATAAGTTGGTCATCTGTGGTGTTTCAAAGTACATAGGGAGTGTGGGGCTTGTATAGAGTTGGTGGGGGACCTAACCATTGAAATTCCTCTTGGGCCATACATTTAGCTCTGTTTGTTAAAATTTTAAATGTAAACCATCTGACTACCAATTCAGGTTTGAGGAGGGTATATGTCTGCAAAGAGAGATGTGTAAATATGCCTTTATAAAAGGTATGTTTTAATCATTTTAACAAAATAGTGGAAACAACTTGTTTCTTCAATAGGGAAATGAAAATAAGTTTGTGGGGGTTTTATGTGATGAGATACTTTGGACTATTTAATAGTGTGAGGTAGATCTGTATGCTTTGTTATATTACCATGGAAAGCAACCAACATAATTTTTTTTTTTTTTTTTGGCACTGGGGAGTGAATCCAGGGGTGCTTACCCACTAAGCCACCTCCCCAGCTCTTTTTTGTATTTTATTTAAAGACAGGGTCTCATTGAGTTACTTAGGGCCTCACTAAGTTGCTGAGACTGGCTTTGAACGCAGGATCCTCCTGCCTCAGCCTCCCCATCCACTGAGTTTACAGGCATGCTCTACCATGCCTGGCCCAACATAAATCCTTTTTTTTATATTTATTTTTTAGTTTTTAGATGGACACAATGTCTTTATTTTATTTTTATGTGGTGCTGAGAATTGAAACCAGTGCCTCACGCATGCTAGGTGAGCACGCTACCACTTGAGCCACATCCCCAGCCCCCCAACATAAATTCTTAACAGAGAAGAGGAGATTCAGAGCAGTATGCTAACATACTTTAAAATTAGATATGTGAGTGAGTATGTGACACATGTGCAATTACAAGGCATGGAAATATGTCTGTAAAGAGGTGAAGGAGGCAGTGATTTACTTTTTTTATTTATGTTTTCATTTAAGATTTATAGCCATGCATATAATTTATCTTTGAAAGGTATGAGATTAATGTTTTAAAGTCTTTATAAGCAGTGAGTTAAATTTTCCTAGTCTGTAGACTTTGCAATGGGTAGATGAGATAATAAATGTAAATAGCTTAGCATAGTCCTAGATTTTCAGTGAGTATTCAGTAAATGCTATGAGTGATGGTCATGGTGGTTAACAGTGGTGGATCAGTGAATGATCATGTCAGGACTTCACCCTGAAGAACCCCAAATAGCAGAGAATAGTGACTGTTCCAACCCACATCCACCCCATCCTGGGTATCTGAGTAATCTTAGAGATGATGGTCTAAAGTGTAAAATGTTTAATAGTTCTTGTGCTTTGGATTAAAAATTACAATTTTGTCTTTGTTTTGCTCTGTAATATATTCCTATTTCTTTTTAAAATAAAATAAAATTTTAGTAACTCACTTATCAGGGAAACAATTAAAAAACATTTTCTTGGGACTGGGGTTGTGACTCAGCAGTAGAGTGCTTGCTTCGCCATGTCCAAGGCCCTGGGTTTGATCCTCAGCACCATATAAAAATAAATAAATAAAATCATTAGAAAAAAAAAAAAATAAACCAACATTTTCTCAATAGAGAATGAAAAAAAAAAACAAAAAACAAAAAACCCAGTCCAAATTGGTCCTCTTGGCAGATGAGCCATGTTTGCCTCTTGGTGATATGGAATCCCCATCCACTGCTTCCTGGTTCTAAGAGAATGCAAGTCTTGTTTGGAGAAGCTAGGCTCTTTTTTTTTTTTTTTTCCTCCCTCCCTGTAAATTAAAGTTAGGATCTGATTATGCCTTTTGATGATTTCTGTGAAGGTGATGAACTGAATTTGCTTGTCAGGCATGTGAACACCTATTGACATTTGACTTGTGAAAGCATTGGTTCCCTGACATGTATGCCCACATTCCAGTAAGGTGTAACAGTCCTGAGTTCCTACTATCAAGCTAGTGTCCTTGCTTCAATGATTTTTATTGCTTTAAATGACATGTATTTGCAAGGTCCTTGTGCATTTTAGTTTCTCTCCCTTTGATACTTGTGATCTATTAGCTTAGGCCTGATAGAGACATAGGCACTCTCCTGGAGAACTGGGGAAAACGTAAAAAGGAACTATACTAGTGCTTTATGTTGATGTTCCTCTTCAGTGCTAAAAGCTTTCTGGATGGATGGACTATATCTATGAAGCTATTAATAGATGTGTATTCATTCTTTGTGTCTTGCACTTACGTATTGATGATATTTTTTGAATAGTGTTGAAACCTAGAATTGATTTAATTAAATGCACAGATGTCATTCAGATAGAAACTGTTTCAGATACTTTTCAACAGATATTCTTAAGTGAAAATTTGTTATTGAGCAACTAGTAATTGGTTGTAACAGACCATTTATTTTTCTGTAATATTTTCATTGCGGTTATGTGAAATTAAATTATTTCAGGTATGTAAAATATCACGAACAAGTTTTTTGCTGTTATTTATGGATACTTACTTTTTTGGAGAAGTTGTGTGACCAGTAATCAAAGGGCATATGAAACTTAGTGAAGTAGAAAGGGAGCATTGTTAGCATTTGCTATACAAAGACCTCATTTAATTTAGTCATATTGTTGAATACTAGTGCTAGTACTTATTTGCACAATTATTTAGATGGATAGCAGATATCTATGCTTTTTACTCTATTCTTATTGTACTTATGGGGCATATATTTTGCCTTTTCTATAGGATAAGAGAGGGACAGGAATAGATTTTATTTGGGAGACCTATGCTGACCTCAGAGGTCATCTCAGAGGTGTTGCCCCAATTGCCTGATGTTGTCTTTGGGCAGACTTAAAGGAGCACCTGTCCTTGAGTACAACGTTCTTGTAAGACTTAAGCAGAGTTGCACAGTGTGCATGTGATTCTCCCATTAATTTTCAGCTTTTTATCTTTTTTGTGTTTTATTTTTATTTATTAATATTATACATTGGCGTTAAAACAAACCAAGAGGTAAGATTGTTTTTAAGTAAGAATGCTCTGAGAGGAGAGGGCAACCTAAGGTTCGAACATACCAGTTTGAAGTTATAAAATAAAGACAGGCTGTTTCTCCAGAAGAACAAAGACATGGCATCTTGTGCTAAACACCTCAGGGCCTTTTTCAAGCCCTCGTAACTGAAAGTTGAGTCTTTTCAAAGAGTTATTAAAACTGAAAATATTTATTTGCATATATGGGATCTCATAAGACTTTGGACAAATAGCACTGTTTTCAAAAGTCTAGATTTGTTTTTGAAATAAATTATACTTGTGTGTTTCCCAGATCTTAATTGAAAATGATGCAGAGAACTGTTTATATGGTATAGTACGTTGAAGAGGACGCCAGCATTTCATGAGATTTTTGTCCCAGAGCTTAAGTAAATGGTGGCTGAATCTGTCATTCACTACATATATTGTCCCTCTTTCTTTTATACCCTTTCAGTGTTTTGATGTTTATGAGCAGCAAAATTTTAAACTTTGATGAGGTAAAATCTATACATTTTTTGACTTTGTTTATTTCTTTTGTATTTATTTGGAAATACAAAATAGAAAATAGGTTAGAATAGGCGTTCCTAACCCAAAATCAGTTAAAGAATTACCCCTAAGTTTTCTCTTTTTTCCCCCTTTTGTTTTGAATTTAGAATTTTCTGCAGTCTATTTGACACATGACATGAAGTGAAGATTAACCTCATTTTCCCCCGAAATACATTTTTGTTTTAAGTACTGTGGATTTTACCCAGGAGCACTGACCCACCTCCCCAGCCCTTTTCATATTTTATTTTGAGACAGGGTCTTGCTAAGTTGCTTAGGGTCTTGCTAAATTCCTGAGGCTGACCTTGACTCAGCCTCCTAAATTGCTGGGATTACAGGTGTGTACCACTGTGCTCTGCTACCCAAATACTTAAGTCAATTTCTCAGTATTATATGTTATCTTACATTGGTTTATGAGATTTTATCTGTCCATCTATATATTTACACATGTGTGTGTGGGTGTGTGTGCACATTTTTATTTTTGGTACCGGGAATTGACTTCTCCAGTCCTTTTTAAAATATTTTGGTTTGAGATAGTGTGTTGTTAAATTGCTAAGGCTGGCCTTGAATTTTCAATCCCTGGCCTCACCTTCTGAGACTCTGGGATTATAGGTCTTTGCAACTGTGCCAGCATATACGTTTTTAAATATATTTCTGAGTCTCTTTGTTGTGTTAGTTTTTGTGCCAATTTTCATTATTATTTTCTTGTATTTAAAAACAATACTTAGCTCTTGTCACTTGTTTAATCTTTCAAATGAACTTGGAGATAATTTTTACAGAGTACTCCCCATTACCTTCTTTCTCCCTGTATAAAAATTTCCAGTGGAAATACATGAAATTAGTTTGGGTAGAGCTAGCATTTTGTACTATTCAGTTTTTCCATACAAGGAAATTTTTTTTTTTATATTTATTCAGATCTTACTTACTTCTTGGCTTTTTAGTAAATTTTGTGACTTGCTTTGTATTGGCTCACTATATATCTATTATTATAAAAAATACCTTTTGTTTCATGTTTATTTCCTATTGGTTATTGCTGGGATTTAAAAATGCTATTGATTTTTTTCAAAACTTTGAATTCATTCATTTTTCCAAGATGCTATTTATTCTAATAGTTTGTCAGTTGATTCATTTGAGCTTTCTAGGTACACACTTGTGGGGTGGTTAATAACAATTTTTTGGTTTCTTCTTTACAGTAGATATGTTCCATTACTTCTGGGCTTACCTTCTTAACTTGGCTAAAGTACTAAAAACTTAGTAGTTGGTCATAAAAGTATCTGCTTCTGTAGGTAGGATGTGTAAACTCACCCAGAAATTGCAGGTTCCTGTGAAGAGAGGCTTCTGGAAAATCATCACTTCTATTTGTTAAATGTCAATCATATCTCTACATATTTTTGGTAGGACAATTAGAATTTTAAGGAAAACTCTTGATAGTAATCTTGAATACTTACTTAAAGCTTATTTTAAAATAGATTATTGGCTATTTTTGTCCTTTTAATATTTCTGCATGGAAATTTGATGACATTGAAAAAGAGAATAGTTTAAAGATGAACTTAGTGCTTCTAAAGTCAAGTTCGTCTTATGGATTATTGTTTTAACAAACATTGTTATGTAGAATAAAATAGCTTGAATTTTCTTATTAGATTCAGGAAGAAATTCTTTTTAGATTATTTCTGAAACTTTCTTACTAATTGACTTGCTTTCTGCTGTGCTGTTTTCTGTCCCACAAATGGCATATTGTTCTTTGGTTCCTATAATAAAAGAAAGCACAGACATCCAAATGCTCCAAGTGTTCTGTATGTTCACATGGATGTATATATTTGTCTCCTTTATTTTCTCCTCAGAAATCTTCTGCAGAACCTTTCAAATGTTCTCCGGTCCTAAGCAGAACCCAAGTGGAATGGGTAGGAGCTTTGCCCACCAGGCTCCTGCAGCAGACTCTTTTCTCATGCTCTGTCCTTTGCTCTAAAATGTCCCCCTCCATCCCACCTCCCTATCCCACTTGCTCAGGAGGTTCCTTTTTAATGATGCTTTCTGTGATCATCTTGGGCCACCAGTTCCTGATCTGCAAGGCAGTTTGTGGTATTGTTTATGGTATTTGGCACTCTGTAGCTTGCATTCTTTGTATTTTAAACACACATTTACTTTGGTAATTGTTGGTGTTGTTTTTTCTTGGGTAGATCAGGTTTCCCACAAATCCCCAGGACTCAGCACTGCTCTTATTTGTTGAGAAAAGAGTGCAGAGCTACCTGGACTTTGATGCTCAGTTCCCTGGAACATGCAATTTCCCAAGTAGTTCCCAACTTCTCAAGCTTCCCTAAATATGCTGTTACTTTCAAAAATATTATCTAAGCAGTGATCTTGATATATGTACCTATATTGTTCTTTCCAATTAGGTTTGGATGTTGCTGTTGTAAAAATGACTTGGAATGAAAGTTGATTTTTTCAAAATGGCTTTTATATTAAGAATTTTTAAATAACTCTAGAAAGTTTTAAATCACTCTAAAAGTATAACAAAGGGGATGGTGGGGGAAGAGGATAAGAAAATATTTGTGGCCAAAGCCAGGCCTTTGTGATGAGTAGCGTGACTACTCCCTGTCAATATTTTACATTTTCTAATGAAAAATATTATACTAGTGTCATTTTGTAACTATTTTTTAAAGGAACTATCTAGTAAGTGAGAAATTATCATCTCAGGAAAAAAATCTCTGAATTATTCCTGGCACATATTCCTAGTCAGCTCAATCATAATAATAGTGTATTAATCTTGAGTAATAATGGTGATGATAAAAAGTGAAATAAGATCAAGGTCGAATTTTATTTTATTTTTTGTTTGTTTCCAGGGATTGAACCACGGGAATCAACCTTTAAGCTACATACATCCCCAATCCTTTATTTTTTTGAGACAAGGGTTTCGCCCAGTTTCTTAGTGCCTTGCTAAATTGTTGACCACTGACTTTGAACTTGAGATCCTTTTGCTTTAGCCTCCCAACCTGCTGGGATTACAGTGAGTGCTACTGTACCTGGCTCAAGTTAGAAAAATTTTAAAGTTTTTGTGCATATAAAAAAGTTAATGAACTGGGAGACTTCAGACTGATAGCTCAACTCTCAGCAGTTTCAGCAGATTATAAAAGCTGAGTGAGGGAAGTATATTGATCTCAAGTAAAGTTCTTTTTAGGATAAATAGAATTATCTATGCTTATTTGCCTGTAAGGTCCAGTTTTATGATGCCAACAAAGAAGAAAAGCTTAAGTTTCTTTGATGGCCAGAAATAGTATTAAGGAATATTGGGATACTTAAGTTTAGGTTATATCACTATGGGTGGTTGGCCTAAGGGAATATTCCCATTGTCCCCTCCCGTTGATTTTCCTCTAGTAACAATATTAATAATATTAATAATATATTATTAATAGCTAACAACTTTTTATTCATCACAACTATTGAGTCTCTTTGCTGTTTGATGGCCAGGCAACACTTTTTGATGAGATATTTTGTTCTGGTAGTCAAGTATGAGATGTTTTTGCACGTGGCCTTGTCAAATAAACACCCCAGGCTTCCAGGCAGCAGGCATGGGCTGTCAGTGTGGATCGCAGGGGGTTGAGTGTTACAGTTTAGAAATACCCCAGGCTCATTGATTACTTTTCACTAAGTCAGGTAGAAAATCCAGACTGATGTCTCTTCTTGGTGGAAGATTCATTCTACTGTGTGTTTATTTCTAAGATCTTAGAATGCTTTATAGGTATTCTCATTTTTTTCTTTATCCCTGTGATTTTCATGAAAATAAATGGGCCTGTTTCATTTGATACTCTAAAAGTAAAGTCAGAATTTTCTGTTTACCATTTGTGGCTAACATAAGAGACCATTAGGGAACCAACAGTGCCATGTCCTTATAAGAAAGGTGGAAGTGGGCCTTGGGGAAATGGATATGTCCAGCCTCTTCTGTTCTTTCATAAGGAACCTGGGATGAGGTCTTGGGCATTAGGGTCATTCCCTGTGAGCTCCCTTTATTTCAAGTCAAGCTAAGCCACTGTGCATTCTTCCTGTCTGGGTGTTGCCGTGGTGGTAAATTAATGGGACACTGGGGAGGGAGGGCTGCTTGGGAGCTTGTGGGAAGAGAGTACACGAAATGGAGAGAGATTCAATTTCATATGTGCACGTTGCTTCACTTCCAATTGTTTGCTATGTGGCCATGAGGAGAGATTTTCTGTGCCGAGAGAAGAGTAGTGAGAAGCTTTGCCTGGGAGACAGTTTGGCTCTCTGCTAGAATCGTTCCCAAAGCCTAAACAGACTCTGATGCTGTTACTTGTAATTCTCATTTTCCTGTCATGGGTGTCTTGTACACTGATATCTCAAAATTCATTTGTTTTATTCTGTGGACTTTATTATCATCTTTGTATGTGTAACCTCTACTGAGCATGACATATTAGGCAATCTAACAGGAATAAGTCATTTGAACAAGGCAGACTATTTTAAAAACTCTAAAAATGCATCAGGGAAGTTTTCTTCCCTTATTTAGTGTCACATCAACTCTTTAGATTGATAAATTTTTTCCTTTAAAAAATGGCATTATAACACAGTTGTTTCTGTATACTCATTTAGAATATTCTGAGACTGCTACATAAATAAAAATATAAGGAGCCCTCTAATTCTCTTTTTCATTTGAAATTTGGTTTTCATTACCATGTGCTATGTGATTAAAACAATTGCAATGCCCCGTTTTTATTGCTTTATTTTTTAGAATACTATATATATGAATGGAGAAATGATAACCTTTTAGTTGGATAATCTGAAATTTCAGTTGTGTTGCGAACTTTGATACATGTAGCTTTTAGTATTCAAAGCACCTAACAAAACCATTTGTTCAACAGTATTTCTAGACCATACACCCTGCTGCTAGGTAGTAATAATACAAACTTGACAGCTGAACACAACTGTGTTCCTGTCTCACAACTTCTATAGGTGTTCAGCCTCAGCTCAGTTGAGTTTTCTCTTGAGGGTCTTAACAAGGCTGAAATCAAGGTGTTGATTGGGCTGAAGCCTTGTCTGGAACTCAGGATCCTGGTTTAATCTCAACATGGTGGCTGGCACAATTCAGTTCTTTGGACTATAGAATGAAGGTCCTCAGCTCCTAGAGGTTTCCCTCAGTCTCTTGCAAACAGGCCATTCCATAGGTGGTTCACGTTATAGCTCTTTGTTTTTTCAGGGCCAGCTGGAGAATCTCTGAAGTCCTCAGTCTCTGAGACCAGAGAAACATGATTGAGCCACACCCACACAGGATCATCTCCTTTTTGATTTGTTCGTAGTCAATTGATTCAGGTCCTTAAGTGCATCTGCAGAACTCTTTCACCTCTGCCAATCACAGCAGTGATAGCCATCATTCTCAGTCAAAGGGTGGGAATTGTACAAGGATCACTAGGAATCCTTTTATAATTCTGCCTCTTCAGGGTGTTGGAAGAGTTTGGAAACTGAATATATTTAATGGGTCTTAAGAGGACCACTCTTGTAACTGTTCACAAATTATAATATAGTTGAGTAAGGATACAAACAGGGAGATCAGTTAGGTGGCAATTGTAAAAATTTGGGAAGTTATTGATGTTTTAGATCAGAGTGGTAGCAGTAGATATAAGGGAAGAAGTAGGAGTCAAGGTATCTGCTCATGGGTTAAATATGGAGTATGAGCAAACAAGGAACCAAAGATGACTCCATGGTTTCTGACTTGACCCATCCAAAGAGTAAGATGGGGGAAGAGCAAATTGGGAGAGGCTGTGTAAAACAAGAGCTTAGTGTTGAGTGTGTTAGGTTTGAAATGCTTACTGAATATCCAAGGAGAAATGCTGCTAATAGTTCAAAAAAGAAGAACACTTATATCTACCATGAGGATACTAATGTGGTTGTTGTTGCTGACCTAGACAAATTTTCTTGGTGGGCTGGGAAGAAATTTCTCATTGGAATGAGCCTGGGATAGAACAGAGAAGGATCGGAGGCATCAATATAGACTACTTTGGAGATTTGTAGTGAAAGGGTACAGGTGAACCAAGAGAAGTATTGTTTTTTTAGAGATAGAAAGTATTATAGCAATCTGTGTGACTGTGTGATCCTGTAGCTTAAGTAGCTCACTGCGTAAGATAGCAGAAAAGTGCAAGTCTAGTTCCCCAGTCAACCAAAAGAGAAAGATGGTGATGAAAATTTACATTTTTACCTTCTACTTGTTAGCCGTGTTGTTGATATTACTGACTTCAACTTATTTATTTAACTAAAACAGTCTTATTTATTTTTTTGGCATCTATACAGTTCCAACAATTGTCTTGAAGGAAAA
Source organism: Marmota flaviventris (assembly GCF_047511675.1). Lineage (NCBI taxonomy): Eukaryota > Metazoa > Chordata > Mammalia > Rodentia > Sciuridae > Marmota > Marmota flaviventris. Next base: position 139,872,700 of record NC_092503.1, read on the forward strand.
TTCCATCACCTTCCTCCTCTTTTCTTGCAGTTAGGCGCTTACAAGTAAGGCTGACAGTGGCTGTGATTATTTGTTGTTGATTTATTTCCTTCTCCGCCTCATGAATTTTTGTTTATGATTCAAAACTAATTTTCTTGGTTGTACTTTAATTAAAAAAGTAATTGAAAGCGGAGTAGCCTTCAGCCATTTTTCCTCATGGTAGGGATGGAGTGAGTGGAAGAAGCCTAGCCTATCAGGATACCACATTTTTATATCCTTAGCGACCCAGAACGCTGTGCCAATAACTGAGCGACCAAAAGTAGCTTCTGGGTAGTCAGTGCAGGCATCAGAAAGTCCATGCAGTCCCCTCCTAGGAGTTGACCTTGCAGAAGAAACATGAGTGATGTCCAGTCCTGGAGTACAAGCTTCTAGTCCTTTCTCTGTCACCAATACTGTCCTCCACGTTCAGTTCAAATGCATTCCTGGAAAAGTTGATAAAAATTTAATGTATGGAAACTAAACATTTGGTTTATTTGTTCCTGCAGAACTGAAAAAGTGTAAAATTTCTAAATATAAATGTATAGTTTTTTGTCAAAGTCTTTTGCAAGATTTTATAAGAGCTGAAGCAGGAATGTGTGAGGTAGATTTTGATGCTATCTTTTTTTTTTTTCTTTTTGTCTTGTAAGGCAGTAGCTACTGTCTTCTGAGTGTGCCATATGCCTAGGGAATAGACCTATAAACTCCTTTTCTGTATTTGAGTGAGTGGAATGTTGTGATTTTTTTCTAAATTTTCTCTCACTTCCCTCATTGAATGGAAGATATTTAGGCATTGTAGTCTTGGTATTTGGAATATGTTTAATTCTTATTTTTTCTCAACTTTGCCTACTGTTATGGTTTAGACATTAGTTGTCTCCCAAAAGCTATTTGTGTGAGACAATACAAGAAAATTTAGAGGTGAAATGATTGGATCATGAGAGCATTAACCTAATCAGTGCATTAATCCACTAATAGAGATTAACTGGGTGGTAACTGTATGCATGTAGGGTGTGGCTGGCAGAGGTGGGTTCTTGGAGGTGTGCCTTTGGGGTGTATATTTTGCCCTTGGTGTATGAAGTCTCTCTCTTTCCCATGAGGCTCTACTTCGCCCCTGGTGTTAAGTAGTGGAGCTATCCATCTATGGACTGACACCTCTGAAGCCATGAGCCCCAAATAAACTTTTGCTCCTTTAAAATTGTTCTTGTCAGGTCTTTTGGTTATAGCGTGAAAAGGGTAACTAGACCCACTGACCTGATGTCCTAAAATTGTTCTGTTGATCCTTAGTCTCACACTTTTGTGTACTTAGTTATGTCCATCTTTGTCTCAGGTTGTGTTGTTACTATCAACACTTATATTTTTCCATTTCCACTCATTTTTAGAAACTAATATAAATAAATGGACTGCATTATTCACATTATTGTGCAAATAAACATTTCTTAGCAAAGTAGAACTGTTGTTTTTTGTGCTTCACTGGAAGTGTTTGTTCATCAGCTGATGATGGATGGAAGTCCCAGGGAAGCCTAGGAAGGTTGTTTAAGGATGTCCCCTTTGGTTGTTGTGTTGTTTGTGGTATTGGGGATTAAGCCCTGCTTTTTTATTTTTTTGAGATAGGATCTTGCTGCCCATGGTGGTCTTAAACTTGAGATCCTTCTGCCTCAGCCTCCTGAGTTACTGGGAATTATATGCATATGCCAGTGTACCTGGGGAGGATATCCCCTTTTTATATTTGAAAGTGCCAATTACATGAAAGTTATGCTGTAAAGTTGTGGAGTGCCATAAATTGCTAGCATTATAAACTGTAAGTTGAATCTTTCAAGATCTTGCTTTCATCTTTTGCAAGATGACCAAATTGTTCTTTAGGTCCTTTAAGATGCTTTCTTTGCATTATGATCATGTGATTCCAGTTGGACTATTATGATCCTTATGCCAAAACTGATTATTTTTCTTTTCACATAATTTGAGCAGGTTTATTTTATTTATCTAATTTTTCTAGCCTCATACAGATAAGAAGCTAGTATTATTGTTTATTTTTTAACTTTCCTTTTAACCTAAATTATTGTAGGCAACTTGAGTCCAGAACATAAAATTATGATAAAAGTAATCCAAGTAGGGAAATAGAAATTAAATGAAAGCATTCCCAAGATGATGAAGGACATAAGCAAATTGAGAGAGACAGGGACTCTAAGTGAAGGAAGGAGTGCGTTGTGATGGGAGCTAGTGTTATGGGGGCTGTTTCCTGTGGGAGGGGGAGGGCCTTTCTATCCTGCACATCCTCATGCCTCACTGCTTGCTTTTTTTTGGTACTGGGGACTGAACCCAGGGGCACTCAACCACTGAGCCACATCCCTAGCCCTTTTTTTTTTTTGGTATTTTATTTAGAGACAGGATCTCACTGAGTTGCTTAGTGCTTCACTAAATTGCTGAGGCTGGCTTTGAACCCACAATCCTCTTGCCTCAGCCTCCTGAGCCTCTGGGATTACAGGCATCCCTATTGTATCCAACTTCACTGCTTACTTTTGATGCCTGAGTTGTCCCCCTTAAAAATTTCAAAAATGAAAATTGTCTCCTCAATTCTGTTAAAAAAATAAAAATCCACTTATTATGGCAGGTGCGGTGACACACGCTTGTAATCCCAGTGGCTTGAGAGGCTGAGGCAGGAGGAGAGGGAGTTCAAAGCCAGCCTCATCAATTTAGCAAGGTGCTAAGCAACTCAGTGAGACCCTGTCTCTAAATAAAATATAAAAACGGGCTGGGGATGTGGCCCAGAGGTTGAGTGTCCCTGAGTTCAATCCCTGGTACCCCCTCCCCGCCCCCCCCCCCCCCCCCACGAAAAGCCTTTAATTGAGCTCAAATACTAAACACATTCACAACTGGTCCTCGTGGTGATGGCTAAGAGCGACCATTGCTCTAAGTGCCCTCTTTTTCTGTGCTGTGAGCCAGGTGACAGGTGTGTCTTCCATGCCTTCTTTTCAGAGATCACCATGCTGCTTGTTTTGAGGTGTGTGGTCACCTAAATTGATGTGTCTTTTCACCTTACCAGATGTCACAGAAGCCACTTCAAAGCAAGCAGCCTATGGGTCCAGTTTATCTAAGTCTCAAGTCTTGATCCTGAAAGGCCACTGTAGCTGCTTGCTGTGGATAGGCTGTCTGCTGTTGTGAGCGAGTACCTTGTTTCCTTTGAAGGCATTTGCTGGTGACCATATTTGCTGCACATTAGCTGGTTCATGCAGGTGGAGGCAGTAAGGGATGTGTGACAGACCAAACTGACCAGAAGGAAGGCCCTTAGAGCCATAACCAGTCTCATTTTCACATTCGGGGTGGCAGGTGGTCCTTTTTATGCCATGGGCAACCTGTAATTTCTCTTGGATGTACTGTTCCTCCCTGATCTGCAGGACTGAAAAGCCAAGGGTAGGCTGTTGAGCAGGTGGTGCAGAGAGGAGGCCATGTATTATTAGAGTGAGCAACTGTGTCTCTTGGCTGCCTCCATCTGTACTAGAGAACACATTGCCCCAGTCAATAAGCTCTGCTGGAGCAGCCAGCGGCAGGGAAATTCGAGTGAGCAGACTTGGCCTGAATAACTGAAATTTATCCACCACCCAGAATCTGTGCAGAAAGGTTGGGTTTTGTTGTTAGATTTGGGCTTAAAATTCTTGCCAGTCCCATATTTTTTTGCTATGTGATTTATAGAGACTTTTTTTTTTCTATAAAATAGTATTCGTCTTGAATTTTGGTTCTGAGTAAATGAAATAATATATGTGAAATGCTTAGTGACACAAGCAATGATGATTTGATGATAAAAAATTAAAATCATGCCATTATTACTGTTTTTATTATTCATCTGTTCTTCTACCAGACCTTTTGCTGCAGGTGATAATTAACAAGGTGACAGCCTTTTAGACATGTTCTTTGATCTGTTGTAGAGGTGAAAAATGTTAAAGGAAGCATCTATTTTGATGTTGAAAGACATCAGAGAGATCCAGAAATGCATAGATGGTAAGACTGATAGCCACTGTGGTTTAGATGTGGTTTGAAGGTCCCTGAGGGTTCCTGTGTTGGGATTAAGCCCTATTATGAGGTATTAAAAGGGTGGAAACTTAATCTGAATATGGTGTGTTTAAAGTTGGAGGCTTTGGTAGTGATGAGGATTAGACAAGGTCAGCAGGGTGGAACCCTCACGAATGACTACTGGTGGCTTTTATGAGACACACAGACATACCAGAAGAGCTACTCATGCTCCCTGTCTCTTGTCCTGTGGTGCTCAGTGCTGTTTTGAGATTTTGCCAACAAGAAGACCCTCACCAGATATGGGCCTTTGGACCTCCAGAACTATGAGCCTCCTTTCCTTATTGTTAGGGAGCCTGAAGTATTTTTTTATGGTAATGCACAATGGATGAAAACAGATTACGGGAGTATGGTTGACGGGATGTCACCTCATTCCAAGGTAAATTAAGAGAGCTATCTTGGTTACAGGGAAAGATTAAGTCTAGGGTTCCTTTGAGTAGCAGTTTAGCCCACAGTTTCTCAGACACATGTATAAAATAAGGTTCATGTGCTCTTTTTTAGAACTGGTAATAGACCTATAGTAGAGGGATTTCAGCTTAGTGTTTGAATTTTTTGTTTGAGAATTGAAGACAGCTAAATGCTGTAAATAGCATAGGAAAGTGGCTTGAACTTTAAAAACATTCCTTTTCCTTTGTTCTCTCATTTACCTTGAGATTTTCACATTTACATTAATTATCTCTATAACTCATATTAGGTTATACTAAAGAATCTGAATTTCAAATAAATGCCAAAATCTGAAAATAGGTCTGTAGTCTTTCATAGGCAGTTATGAATAAAACGGACTTTCTGTTTTTGAAACATTTTGTCATAGGAAACACAGACCTTCATTGTTCAAATGCCTTGTCACCCAAATAAGGAGAAAAATCTCATTAAAAGACTCCTCAGGGGTGCTGGAGATGGTGGTAGGCCATCTTGGTATGCAGTCTAGCCCAGGGCCTGCTGCGCCTCTGGAGCCTGGGCACCCTGTCTGCCTCCTTCTGATCCCTGGGACAAACAGTCTCTTCCCTTGCTGAACCCAACTTTCTTATCTGCAAAGTCAAGATTTTAAACCAGTTGATCTTTAATGTCCTTTCTTTGCTAACTCTATGAGTGTATGTATGAGGCACCACTCTGTATGTTACTCAACTATTTCTGAAAAAGACATGCATATTTTGTTATGAGGCCCATGGGATTTATGTGTATAACATTATCATTATCTTCAGCAGTGATTTTTCTGTGTGTGTGTGTTGCTTTGCATTATTGGAGCCTATAAGAATTTTTCATGAAATACCACTTTGTGAAGTATATCAAATAGAGCTGCTTTGGTTTCCATCAGGGTCTGTGCCCCATTTTCCTGTGGTTTTTCACCCTGAGCCACTTCTATAAATCCCTACAATTTAAAATCTACACATACAGATCAGGCTCCATACTCTTGAGTGTACTGTTGTATTCTCTATCTAATTCTGTACCTTCTTTTCCCACCAACATTTTTTAATTAAAGTTTTTAAACCTTCAGAGCAAGTTGAAAAACATGTTATGGTAAACCTCCACATAGCCACCATGGAGACTCTACAATAAATGTGCTATATTACACTTGACTTATTACGTACTCACACTTCTCTTGCCCTCTATTTGTCTACAAATCCATCTATTTTGGGGAGAGGTTTAAATTGCAGATTTTTTCCTAAATGTGGATCATTATCTAGAGCTTAGTATTAGTATACAACTATTGTTTTCTTCGGGTAAAATTTACATACAATGAATAAGTAGATATTAAATATCATTCATTGAGTTCTGACAATTGTATGCATCCACGTAATTCAAACCTGTCAGGGTTCTAAACATTATTATCTTCCCAAGAAGTCCTCCTGTAATACTTTCCAGTCAGTCTTCACCAGTACCTGTCAGAAGAATATATTGCTCCCATGTTTTTCACCCACAATTAGTTTTTATCTTTTCCTTTTGCTTTACTTAAAGAGAATCATACGGAATCTAATCTTTAGTGACTGTATTATTGCACAGAACAACAGTGGATTTTCCCCACAGACAAATCATTTTTAATAAGAAAAGTTTAAATTGTGTTTACATTTTCTGATTAATATAGTAACATTTCTACATGTAATGACATTTCTATGCTAGAGGTTCCAAAAGTTTAGTTGGCAGCAGAATCAGCCTGGTGGGTTCCTGGGGTCAGACTGCCTGCCCTGGAGTTCCTGTTTCATGGGTCTGGGGTGAAGCTCAAGTAGCAGCTTCTGCTGATGTCGATGGTCTTGAGATTATACTTTGAGAACCATTATTTTATACAAAATCATTTTAAGTGTTGTGTAAAACGTGTCGCCATGTGTGTTTGTGCTGCTTTGCCTCATTGGCATTTATTTTTCCATAAAATGTCATATAAAGCTGTTTTTATGATAGTTATTTTTAAAAGCAATCTCATTTTGTATCCTACTTGCTGTGGCTCTGTCCTTTGGTGGGAACTGAGAACTCATGATCGTTGGATTCTTTGATTTTAGGTCATTTTCTGTGCTATTCCCTCCCTTGAGAGTGTGCTCACAGTTTCCTCAATGTGGAGGTTCCAAATATTAGTGATTTTTCTACTTTGAATAATTAATTTTTTTCTTCTTAATTTTGTTGCCTTTTTGTATTTGAATCCAAAGTTCAATATTTAGTTTCTTAATTACTAATATGTTTATGCTGTTTTCTCAGAGCATAGGATCATAAAATTCATATGCATACTACAAAATTCAAAGGATAAAAGTTGTATCATAAAACATAAATTTCTTTTTCTCCTCTATCTCCCTTCTCTGGAGGTATCTGCTATTATTAATTTCTTTTTTTTTTTTTCCTTTTTGGTACTGGGGATTGAACTCAGGGGCACTCAACCACTGAGCCATATCCCCAGCCCTATTTTGTATTTTATTTAGAGACAGGGTCTCACTGAGTTGCTTATCACCTTGCTTTTGTTGAGGCTGGCTGTGAACTCGGGATCCTCCCCCTCTACCTCCAAAGCTGCTGGAATTACAGGCGTGTGCCACCGCGCCTGGCTTAATTTTTTGATATACATTCAATCATGATTATTCATGTATTCTGTATTTTTGAAATGCTTACTTATCAGCACTTATTTGTACTAAAATCAATACTGGAGTTGCTTCTATTCCTGTGTAAATGTGCAAAACGGGAAAACCTTTGACCTGCCTGACGTGCACATTCCCAGCCAGTTGAAGTTGAATTAAGTGACATTCTGCCTTCATGTCTCATCTTTCACACTGTGAGCAAGTGCCCTGGTTGTGGACTATTTAGTGTCGTGTTTCACAAAGTTTTACCTTTTTTTGTTGATGATTTTGGTATTTAAAATGGCCCCCAAGCTTAGTGTTGAAGAGCTTTCTCTAGTCCTGAAGGGCAGGGAGGATGTGAGGTGCAACAGAGAAAACACCTGTGTTGGAAGTTCCATTTAAACCTGAGAAATACTGCTTTCGGCTGTGAGTTCAGTGTTAATGTATTTGTAGTGTATATTGAATAAAGTCTGTTTCAACAGAAGTACTCATGCAAGGTTATGTATTGATCAGTTGACAAAAAATGATGTGGATAATTTATTATGTTGTTATTCCCCAAGTATGGAATATATAGGATTATAGTTCAATTATGCTCTCCCAGGAAAGTAACACTATATTTCTTGTAAGAGCATTGCTATAGTATTTGCTAATTTAGTGACCACAGCAATGTTATAGAACATAATACTACAACATAAATACTACAAATAATGAAAATATGTATCCTGTTTATGTACTTCACAGTTTCAATTAAATACTTTCATGTATTAGCTAATTGGGGTGATGGAGTCCTGATATGTGGGCTGAAGTTCTACCCTTGTGCTAGCTTGCTGCTATATTCAGAATATAATTTACCATGTATATAACAACCTTTTCTGATTTATGAATTTAAAAAGTTGTTTGATTTCCATCTTTTTCTATGGCTTGCTAAATAAACTATTTTTTTTTCTGTTGTACCATTGGATCTGCTGTGGAGAATGGATGGAACTTTGAAAGTGTCACTGTGAATGAAATGGTGATATCTTTTCTCAGATAAATAGTTATTTGGAAGTATACAGAATTAGATGTTCTTAATTGGGTTTACTCTGTTTGACATGGAAAGAAATTCCTTCTAAAGAACAAAACATTGTCCTTGTCCTCAAGTAGATTAAAATCTAATAGATAAACTAGAGCCTTACATACAACTTCAATGAATTTTATGCGCCTAGAGTGAAGTGTGTATAGGAAACAGGTGTGAAGGAGGAGGAGCCTGTCAGTTCTCCCTGAGGAGAGAGTGAAGGCTACTGATGAAGTGTACAGAGATGAAACATCTCTGGGATTATGAATCATAGCAATGGGAAGACGTGTTTCAATGTGAAAAGAAATTTCATGGAGTACTTGTTAGAAACTGTGTCTGTTGGTAAAAGCGAGGTGGGCTGACGCGCCTGGAGAGGGCAGGCAACAGAGATTGCAGGGTGGACAGGATCTAGGAAGAGTCAGGACTGAAGCTTGCTCTTCCAGCAGTCACCATCAGACACGATTGCAAATTATTCAGTGTCTTTCATTGTGTTGTTATGAGTATTAAATGAAAGAAAAAATTAAGTAAAGAAGAAGAAAAGGCTTCATAGGGAAGATGATGTAACATCACCATTTGTGGGTAGGAAGCCAGGCCAGGATGTTAGGCTCCTCTTGATATTGTGGGCTAAAGAGCTGGCAGAGCCTGTGTCTACTGTAGTTTCCTCTTTTCTTCATTATAGTCAAGGCTCCAGGATTTTAAATGCAATACTTTTATTTGGAGACTCTTAGATAAAATTGTTTATTTAGAATACTTAGGAGAAGAGGATTTTTAACCAGGAGGCTATTTTTTTTTTCCCTGTGTAGCAGTTACATTTATAATTCCTTAAAATAATTTTCATATCCAATTAGTTGATTTAAAATAATTTTTAATTGTATTTGTTGTTATGTTTGCTAAGTTTTTTTCTGAATGAAAAACCTTATTTTCATCAGCTGAATATTTATTTTTTAATCAGTTAATAATATATATATATATATATATATATATATATATATATATATATACACATACATACATATATATCTTGCTAGTATGTAGCAAGATACATACACTAGAAAGATTACTTTAAACTTTTTCTGAATGCTGAATTCTGTGGATAAATAATTACATTTTTATTCCCCAAATTTGGAATACATACCAGTACAGTTCAGTTAATACCTATTGCTAAAAACAAAAATGATGAGTAATAGGTTTATTGAAGTTGAGGTCAACTAACATTTTTGATGTTTCATATTGACTTTCTTGAGATGCTGATGCTAAAGAACATGAGGATAATTTTCGTTTTTTTTTAAATTTTGTACAGGGAATTGAACCCAACTATGCGTAACCATTGAGCCACATCCCCAGCCTTTTTATTTTTTATTTTGAGACAGGGTCTCACTAAGTTGCTTAGGGCCTTGCTAAGTTTCTGATTCTGGTTTTAAACTTGCGATCCTCCTGCCTCACCCTTCTGAGCCCCGAAGGGATTACAGCTGTGTGCCACCACATCTACCTAAGTATTTATTTATTTCTAATACCATGTTTCTCAATTAAACTTTTTCCTTTTCTTTAAATATCTTTATTTTTATGTGGTGCTGAGGCTGGAACCCAGTGCTTCACACATGCAAGGTAGGTGCTCTACCACTGAGCTACAGCCCCAGCCCCCAGCTAAGTATTTTTGTTTTGCAGTGTGTATATATTATTTCTTTCCTTATGCAGTGAGAGGAACTTTTCCCCTGGCATATTTATTAAAGCACCCAAACTAATGGATATTGATAACATGACCTTAATCAGTGATGATACTTTTTAAAGTGAAAAATAGTGAAAGTGATTAGGAATCTCTTCAATACCATATGTGGAAAAAATCTTTAGACACTTATTAATAAGTATTCAGATTAGTTTTGTAGGGTCTTTGGTCTGCAGTCATTCCCTTATGCTTTCATTTAATTACACATTTTAACCTTTTGACTTATGATAGCAAAACTGATTTCTCTTGAAACTGAGTACTGTGATTTGTGTTTAAGGAAAAAAAAAATCAGCCTTTCAAAAGTTGTATCTTCCATTTGTTTCTACATGTAGCTTAAGATACTTTTTCTTAGGAGTACTTCTCTATTCTTAAATAATTAAGAAGTTTCCAGTGTGACAGGACAGCTTCAAAACTCTCCTTATTGAAAATATGGCATTTATTAACAAAGAATGATGTTGACAGTCATTTCTCTACAGATTTATAGTGATGAAGAGAAATGTCTTCTGAATGCACAAATGGCATTGTATATTCAGATAATAATTTTTTAATAATTGCTTTTCCCATGACTTTTTTATTCCTTAGTTTGATTTATTTATTTTTTTAAAAAGACGTTATCTACACAAAAAGACAATATTGCTAAAAACTGAAGTGTCAAGGGGTTTGTTGATCTCTCTGATCCATATGCCCTGGCACTCTCTCTCTCATAGGGCTTGTCTGCTTTGTCCAGCTGCCAAATTCATGCATAATTGTCCTGACAAATGGCATGCTCATTAATATTGTAATGCGCTTTTGCCAACCAGTGTAAACCATGTGCCCCAGGCAGCAAAGTCCAGTGCCAATTTCTTGCTGATAGTTATACCATGCCTTAAATACATTGTTAAGACCAATTATGGGTAAAGATATAACCATTTGTGCTAAAAATTACTTACATTTCTTCATGCACTTGGGAATATCAAGGGACTGCTGATATTCCTGAACTTTAGACCCTCATATGTCTTAGAGCTGTACTCTTCTGCCTTGGAGGGTCCTCTTTTGTCACCTACATGCTCCGGAATCAATCAGAAAAGCACATGGTGATGAATTGTTTCAAAAAGAGTGTATTTACTTCATGTTTGTGAAGGCTATTATAGTGCCCAGGGTAGAAGCAACGTCTTTGTTAATCAGAACCTGCAGTCATTTCCAGGAATTAGGTACAGGAGTCTGTGAAAAAGATTAATTGATCCTAAGTAGATAAAATTCTAGGGAAGGTTATGGGTTGCTGTCATTACAAGTATATGTGAAAATGCCCTTCCAGGGATTTCATGTTACTGCAGTTCAATAATTTTAAAATGTGTTGTCCATTTGACTCTGTGTGGCTGAGTGTTCCTATCGTGCAGCTTGTTTTATCTTGAACTCACTGAAAGCAATTGTGTGAGCCTGTGGTGTGTTCATTCCTAGAACAAGAACTTCCTTTGTGGAATAAGCACTTTATGCAGGTCCTTTGTGTGCCTGACTGTGTCTAGAAATGATGAAAGAAATGAATCCTGGCTGCAAAAGCTTATTTTCTAATGGAAAGAGATTCATTCCCATAAGTAATTGCTACTTGGATCATTTGACATGAAAAGTATGAAAATTTCTATATTAAACATGGAGATATAGAAATATAAACCTATATTTATATTGATTTCAACCAAGGCAGCAGGAGGTGAGTTTCCCTGGTGCCCAGTTAGTTCTAGAATTTTACACCCTGTATACTGTGTTATTATGCATCTTGGTCATCTTATGCTTTGTGCCTCTCAAAAATCTCCTCCCAGAATAAACCCCATTATTCTCCAAGGGAGATGTCTGTATATCAGTGTATGGCCTTGTCTCTAATGATTGACTTCATTTGCATGTGGCCTTTTTTTCTGTACAGCCTCCCTCTCAGAAAGAAGCTCTGGCCATGTGACCAGCACAAGGAACTGGGGTTTTGATGTTTGATCTTTAAGGTCTTTCTCCTCTATGACCAAGTTTCATCTGTGCACTTGGCTTCTCGGTCTTTTTTGGTTCAGGTAATTTAGTGATTCTGTGGCCTGATCTTGTCACTTTCTCTAAATATCATTTGATTACTGGCATTGTATTTTATTGTATGCTTCTATTAAATTATATTTCCCTTTTAATTAATATCAATGAAATTACTTTCATTGAGACCTATTACCACATAATTCAAATTCTAATATAGCTGTTAATATATTCATGTTGATACATAGAATTAAAGAAAATATTATTTATGGAGGAACTCAAAATTTTGACATCTTTCCCTTAACACGTAGGTGCTGAAGAGTGAAATGTACGTGTCTTGAGAAAGTATCCAAGAGGAGGAGGCAGGAAAGGAAGTTTGAATTGGCTATTAAAAATCCATATTTAATATTGGGGACTTCCAGGGATTTCCTAGCAGAGAAGTTATGTGGTCACATGTGTGTTTTTGAAGGGCCTCTTGGAGTGCCTAATGTTGGATGGTGGTGAAGGTGGAAAAGCCAAGCAAGGGACAGGGCCAGATTAGGGGCCAGTTGGCATGACATAGTACAATTAGGACCAAGGGAAATCTGGATCCATTATTTCTTATTTGTAATTTTAAAATCTGAAAAAAAGTGCTGAAAACAAAATTTTCAAAAATAAATATGAGTGCCAAAACTTATTTTGGTGTAAGATCTGAACTGATTTGACTTGTGAATTATATCCCTGCTGTAATGGTCATGCTGATTTCTACTGGTTTTTTATTTTTTTTAAATTTTTTTAGTTACACATGGACACAATATCTTTATTTTGTTCATTTTTATGTGGTGCTGAGGATCGAACCAGTGCCTCACATGTGCGAGGCAAGCTCTCTACCACTGAGTCACAACCCCAGCCCTTGTTTTTTCGATATATATATGACTTTGAATTTGCAGTGTGACTTTGAATTTATTTGCATTATGAAAATGTAGAAAGAGCTATGATCTGTGGGTAAAAGTCAAAAGAGGACTGGAAAAATCTGTAATTATCAGAAATGTAGAAGATAGAATAGCATACAGAACAGACTTGTTATAAACCTAAGGAATTAGAAAGACAAGTTATAGAATATTTACAGTAACATTGATGACTAGGAGCTAATAAAAAGTAGGAAAACATCACATAGTGAAAAAGTAAAGATGGTGACTGTGTACAAATAGAGAGGATTGGTTAGTGAAGAATTGAAAGTGTACCTGTTTGTGGCGTATGCTTTATGGTATAACTGAGAACATATCAGATACAACTGAATGTCAAAAATGAATAAAGAATATTCTGAGATCACAGAAATTTAACAAGCTCATAGTATAAGATTTCAACATATCTATGGTAAAATCTTTGCTTATAAAAATCTAACCAAAAATCTCATTGATGAGATGAAGATATTTATAGGAAACTGCAGTTTTAAATATAATAAATTTTCCGGATGAAGTAGCTTTGTATTGGTACTCATTTTTTAGAAGACTTAATGATGATTAATGAAAAGGTACCAGTTAGTTTTAAGCATGTTATCTCTCAATTGAATGTTCTTGGATATACTGGTGTTGCAGGCATACTGAAGTTGCCAGAGAATGGGACAGAAAACCTACTTCAAGATGTTTGAAAGAGACATGCAATTTATTTAACCTTCATTATTTATATAAGAAAGGATATGTGGCTTAAGAAATATTTTCTGACTAGTTCAGTCCAATGTTGTAGCAGAAACACAAACTCACTAAGAGAAGCTGGACTGGAAGACAAGTGTAATTGGTCATTCTTAGGCTCCACTCAGCTACTTTTCAACTTTTGTGAAAAGTAACTTCTTGGGTATTAGATTTCATAAAAACGCGACCTCTATAATTCAGCTTGATGACCAGGGAATTTTATGTTCCCTGAAGAACAAGTCTGCTTACCTTAAAAACCAATTTTGATGAGGTGGCTCATGCCTGTAATTTCAGCTACTCAGGAGGCTGAGACATGAGGATCACAAGTTTGACATGAGTCAGGGCAATTCAGTGAGACCTTGTCTCGAAATAAAGGAAAATATAAAATAAAATACCTGGGCTGTAAGTCAGTGGTAGATGACTTGTCTAGAATGCGCAAATTCTTTGATTGAATCTTTAGCACCTCAAAACAAACTCAACAAACAAAAAACAAATAACAAAAAAAAAAGTTCTTTCTATAGATTCCTTTGGTTTCAAGGCCACTTGAAATGATTTAGCCTTAAAAATGCTATTTATGAGTGAGATGAAATCTTAGAGTGGTTTTGATTTGCATTTCTCTGATTGTTAGTGATAATGTACATTTTTTCATGTGTTTGTTGATTGATTGTGCATCATCTTCTGAGAAGTGTCTCTTCATGTCCTTGGCCCATTTATTGATTGGATTGATTCTCTATCTATCTATCTATCTATCTATCTATCTATCTATCTATCTATCTATCTATCTATTTGGTGTTTAGCTTTTTGAGTTCTTTATATACCCTAGAGATTAGTGCTCTATCTGATGTGTGACAGGTAAAGATTTGCTCCCAAGATACAGGCTCTCTACTCACAGATTGTTTCTTTTGCTGGGAAGAAACTTTTTAGTTTTAAGTTCATCCCATTTACTGATTCTTGATTTTAATTCTTGCACCACAGGAGTCTTATTAAGAACGTTGGGGCCTAATCCGACATGATGGAGATTAGGGCCTACTTTTTCTTCTATTAGATGCAGGGTCTATGGTTGTATTCCCAAGTTCTTGATCCATTTTGAGTTAGTTTTTGTGCATGGTGAGAGACAGGGGTTTAATTTCATTTTGTTGCATATGGATTTCCAGTTTTCCCAGCATCATTTGTTGAAGACGCTATCTTTTCTCCAATGTATGTTCTTGGCACCCTTGCTAATATAAGATAATTGTAGTTTTGTGGGTTAGTCTCTGTGTCCTTTATTCTGTACCATTGGTCTACCAGTCTGTTTTGGTGCCAATACCATGCTGTTTTTGTTACTATTGCTCTGTAGTGTAGTTTAAGGTCTGGTATAGTGATGCCACCTGCTTCACTCTTCCTGCTAAGGATTGCTTTAGCTATTCCGGGTCTCTTATTTTTCCAGATGAATTTCATGATTGCTTTTTCTATGTCTATGAGGAATGTCATTGGAATTTTGGTCGTAATTGCATTAAATTTGTATGGTGCTTTTGAAGTATGATAATATTAATTCTGCCTATCCAAGAGCAAGGTAGATTTTTTCATTTTTTAAGGTCTTCTTTGATTTCATTCTTTAGGTTTCGTTATGCATACAAACAACAATAAGTGTTGGTGAGGATGTGGGGAAAAAAGTACACTGATACACTGCTGGTGGGACTGCAAATTGGTATTATGGAAATTCTGCAGTATGGAAAGCAGTATGGAGATTACTCGGAAAATTGGGAATGGAACCACCATTTGACCCAGCTGTTCCTCTCCGCGGTCTATATCCATAGACTTAACAACAGCATACTACAGGGACACAGCCACATCAATGTTTATAGCGGCACAATTCACAATAGCTAAATTGTGGAACCAACCTAGATGCCCTTCAATAGATGAATGGATAAAAAAAAATGTGGCATATATACACAATGGAATATTACTCAGCAATAAAAGAGAATAAAATCATGGCATTTGAGGATAAATGGATGGAATTAGAGAACATAATGCTAAGTGAAGTTAGCCAATTCCCAAACACCAAATGCTGAATGTTTTGATATAAGGAGGCTGATAAATAGTGGGATAGGGAGTGGGAGCATGGGTGGAATATGCAAACTCTAGATTGGGCAGAGGGGTTGGAGGGGAAGGGAGGGGTTATGGGATAATTAATGATGGTGAAATGTGATGATCATTACATCCAAAATCCACGTATAAAGACACAAATTTGTGTGCATATACTATGTATACAACCAGAGATATGAAAAATTGTACTCTATATATGTAATAAGAATTGTAATGCATTCTGATGTTATATATAAATAAAAAGATTTACATAAAAAATGAAATAAAACAGGGGAAAATGCTATTTATGCAATTACTAATGCTTGAAATGAGGCTTATAAATCAACATTAGTTAATATTTCATACTGACTTCATGTTACATTGATGTTTGAAAGTGAACCTGTGAAAAAGACATTGAACGGTTTCATGTTACTAATGAAAAGGTGTTGCATTTCTCTTCTTATGCTAAATGTCCATCAGCCAAAATAATGAGTTGGATAAATGCTGAACTTTATAATAATGTACTTCTTATATGAGCCTTGAATGATAGGGAAATTGCTGAAATGTTATGAAGTTCAGGTAAGTAGGAGGAGAGTGGTGATAATGATGACCCTCACATCATGAATACAGGTGAAAAATACCCCCAAGCTATACAGAGAAATATGTTGTCACTCAAGTACTGACATTAAACAGTGTGCAGTGATAGTATGCAAGAGATTACTCAATTCAGAAGATGCTGTTTGGATAGAATCCTGAGTTCAAGAGGTAGAAGACTAGAATAAGCCTTTTAAAAGACCATCTCTATCAAAGGCCTGGCTCATCATATGAACAGGATGTACTCAGACCATCATTAGAAGTCCAGAATGAGGCCAACAAGTACCACTATGATAGCAATACCGGTGTTCTACTTCTCTAATGAACCACATGTATAGCATAGGTAATATTTGAACAAAGTTTTAATAACATATTCATTAGAGATAGTTCCTTTGTACTAAATTGTAATATATCATTTTAGTTTTGACATGTATTAAAGATTTCTTCTATGGATATTATTGAGATACATATATTTGGAATAGAAGAAGGTATTATCAATTTCCTATTTCTTCAAAAACACAGCATTGGACTAATTGGCACTGTGCTTATGACAGTTGATTTATGATTAGGGAAAAAGAATTGGAAAGGCTAAGAAGTTTTGTATGCCAACCATTCCACCTGCATTCTTATGAAAAATAATTGCTTAGCTGGTTGTTGAATACAATTAATTAAACTCCCTTTAGCAAAGTTGTATTTATATGAGCATTTTTCTTGATATGAATGGGTTTAATATAGGCATCAGAATGTGTTGAGCTCAACCTGGCAGATATTTTGAAATATCTTTTTCTTATAATGGTAATTCAGTGTTTTTAAAATAAAAAATTAAAATATAAAAGATGTGTTTATTCAGAAAATTTAGATAAAAGTAAAGAGTAGGAAAAAAGGTATAGGGATAATTTCTATTATTTTGAAGAGATAATTGCTATCAATTAATTATTTCATAGTTCTTCCCACAGTTTCTATATAGAATATGTATTTGCTTAGACTGATATATAAGGTCATATTATAATTATATATGCTTTTTATCACAAGTATATAATTATTAAAATTGTTTGGAATCATATTTTATGATGCTGTACTATTTTATTATATGTTTGTAAAACTGCTATAATTTTCTTAATCATTTTCTTATTTGGGGACATTTATATTTTTTATAATTTTTCTATCATAAGTATTCTGAAATGAAACTTCCTTTTGTTTAACTGGACTTCATTTAAATTATTTCATTGTGATAAATTCCTAAAAGTGTCATTATCCTTCAAAAGTGTATGAACAGTTTTAAGTCTCTTGATAGTGCTGAATTGCTTCTTAGAAAGGTTATGCCAGTGAAACTTTATCACTAATAATCAACGAAGCTGTCTGTTTATAGACATTTTCTTTGTATTCATGCTAGTCAGCAGGAACAGAAACATATGTTCAATTTGCCTTTTTATGAGGAAAATGTAATGAAGTTGGCCATTTTCCTACCATCTTTTAGTAGAGTAAAATGCACTAGTGTGTGTTGTCTCAGCCAAGCTTCATTTTTTTTCTTAATGGAAACCAGTGAAGTACTGCATCTGAGGTTTTGGAACATGCTTGATTACTTTTATGTCGTGACCTAATGTGGGTCATGATGGCTTACCATTGACTCTTTGCAATAAGGTACTTGTGCTCCAGACAAGCTACCAGTCCAGTAGAGTTCATGTATTGCTTAGTTTTTCCTTTATACACAAGAGTGAAGGAGGTTGAGAGGACTGTTGAAATCATTATACAATTCATCCATTCTAACAACAAACGTTTTTTCTGTATTTTACCAGTTCTAGTCACTGTTCTAGATTTATAGGTGTAAATAAAGTTTAACAGCATTCTCAATTTTGCCCAAACCCAAACTACCAAAAGAATCTAAGTGTCATCCATGACCATAACAGATGCATCATATACCATTTTGAATAACACTTCTTAAAAACAGCCTTGTATACAAGTGCACCTGAGCTACATGCCCACTGTTTGGTCATTCTAGACAGCTGACTTTGAAGAGTCATTTTAATCACCTCTCATGTTCCTTCAAAATACGTGTCATGTTCTTCACATTCATTTGAAATGATGTAAAGTAGATGTTATTTTCATATTGAGAATTAGAGAGGAAGCAAGTTTCAGAGAAAGTAAACAATTTACAGAAGAACACAGCTTACAGTTGACAAGATGGGGTTTGACAAGATGGACTCCTAGCACCCAAGCCATTTCCCTCATATCATAGATCTTTGCCTAATGGATGTGAAGAGTGGTAAAATAGTTAAAAGTTTGGAAGGGTGGTACTAATGATGCCAGTCAAAGCATGGGAGTTAAGAAAATACTGCTCAGCTCACTTCACTGTGGAGAAGGTATGTAGCAACCCTTTCATGGAGGCAGTGTGGTCTTGACTTTCTCCTCACCTCTTAGTCTTAGCCATTATTGTACAAGGTGATTTAGGGAGTTGATGTCCAGTGTGCTTGAGTGAATTTAGTAGTGATTGTAGCTGTCATTTATGGAGTGCCTATTATGTGCCCGAGCTGTTCTAGGGGCTTACATCTGTTTACCCACTTAATCCTCACAGTGGCCTAACAGGGTCCTTATACTGGTTTGAAGATGACAAAACTCTGCTAGTTTATGGTGGAGTCAGGAAGAGTATGTAGTAGTGACTTGGAAGGGAAAGAACATTTATCTGGGAAGCAGGCTACACCTCTGACTGTAATTGGCTACATGTTCTTGGGAATAACATCTATCATCTTCTTTTTTTCAATGTACAAAATATTAGCTTTGTATTAAATGACTTCTGATTCTTCATTTTTCTGTTTCTCTTATTTTTTTATTCTGCCTAACACTGAATATCTTTTCTATTAATATAAAAGGTGCACTCTATATGTGATTTTTAGAAGTTAGTTTGTATATTAAAAGTCTTAGGAATCATTTTTTGGTTGTATTGAATGTAGACTTTCTATTTTTCTTTTACAAATTATATTCTCATGAACAGCATACAAGGGTTTCCTTTTTCCATATACTAACAGTTTCTAATCTTGTCTTTTTGATAATAACACAGATGTGAGATAATATCTCATTGTGGTTTTGATTTGCATTTCTCTGATGACTACTGATTTTGGACATTTTTTCATACATTTGCTGGGTAGCTATAAGTCTTCTGAGAATTGGCTATTTAGATCCTTTTCCCATTTCTTTAACTTGAGGTATTTGTTTTCTTATTATTGAATTGTTGGAGTTTTTTTTTTTTTGGTATATATTTTTGCTATTAACCTCTATAAAATGTATGTATTTTCATGACCTTTTTTGTCCCCCAACTCTTAGGTTATCTTTTTACTCTGTGAATTGTTAAATAGCTCTTTACTTTGGGTCTTTGTCTCTTTTGACCTAGCTGACCAGTTTTCCTTCATTTCTTCCTCTTCTTCCTCCTCTTTGTCTGCTTCTATTCATTGCGTAGTGCTAAGGATGTAGAATGTGAAGACCCAGAGGTGCATGCGTTTGCATTGCATGCTCTATTCTCTGGAACCAGAGAATCTAGCAGGAAGACAGGTAGCAAATGATGATGATGATGATGATGATGATGATGATAATAATAATAATAATAATAATAATAATAGATGTTAAATATTTTACATAGAGAGTATCTACCTTCAGAAAAAAGAAAAAGCCTTGGTTTTCTATTAGACTTTCTCTTTCCCTGTTTTGTGATAATGGTAAGCCTTCTGTTCTTCAATATCTTACTATTCATATACTTTCCCCTTAAATATGATGATTTCCAAGCGCTCTGCCTTTTGCTCATTTCTGTTTTTCTCCTAACCTTCCTATGCATTCTTATGACATTAACTCTTCTATATACAGATTACTTCCTAGGTTTACATTTCTGAAACTCTTTTTTTACCTCATTTTCAAACCATACTTCTGAGTGTCTCATGTAAATGACAACCTGGCTGTCTCATCTATTGCTAACTTTCTTAAATCCAATCCATCTGCAACTGCAAACACAGAAAATTATCTGAACAAACAAAATATCCATATTGAGTTTACTCTTAGTGAACAGCGATGTAATTTTTTCTGTTATCTGATCTCTGGAAATGTCTGGGTCACTTTTAACTTTTAATTCAACTGATCTCTTATATGCTGGGTAATGAGTTAAGTATCTTATGGATAGGATCTACTTTAATCCTTTCACTATTAGTTAGGTATTATTTTCTTAATTTATAGGTAAAGAATTTATTTTACAAAAAGATCAAATTATGTATCCACATAGCACCAAAGAGGTTTGCTTTGAGATCAAACCCGAATGTGTGTCTGTAAAACTGTATCGTTATTGCCTTGTCTCAGTTAGTTGCCCACTTTCTCTTTTCTGTGGATGCAAAAATACTTACTGTCCCCATTTGTTCTTGGACTGCTTTCTGTGGCAGTACAGTTCACTCTGTGTTTGTGAACAGGAAGACTTTATGAATGGGCAGAAGAACTTTTCAGTGAGTTAAGCCAAAACAGGATAGCAAAATTGTTACATAAAGGAGCAGATCACAGGTGTTTTTGGCTTTGTGCATCAAATGTTCCCTGACAATTATCAAATCTTGCTTTTGTATCTAAAATGCTCCCTTGGCCAATATCTAAACAAATAGTCTTTGCTGAGTTCCAGTAGCCTATATTAACAAAAAATAGGCCATGGATGGATTTGGCTCTTGGGTCAAATATTTTTCTACTTTTTTGTGTGTTTGTTTAACTATTTCATTTTTTAGCATCAAATCCAATGAGTTTTATTGGATTTATTTATTCAGGCATTCATATTTATATTTTAAATGTATCGATGTGGGTTTGACTTGTAAGATAGAAGCTTCAGGGAGAAAATTGAAAAGAGAATTTGAATTGAACATTCTAGGGCCTTTGAGAAGTACTTAATTGTTCAGAACTCTGACCTTCGTGTAATGGGTAGGCATATTAGGAGCTTACACAAATTACATCAGCTGTTTGGGCTTTAGTTTTTTTTTTTTGTTACATGGTTCAGAATAATACTTAACCACGTAGCATTATTGATGGGATGAAATGGAAGAGCACTATACCAGCAGAAGTATTACTGTGGTTGGGATTTTTATCTTCTCAGGGTGTCCTGTGTATGTCATATAGCATATTTCTTTTCTTTTTTCTAATTGTTTTTAATTTTCATTATGTTTTTATTAGTGCATTATAGTTGCACATAATTGGGGAATTCAATTCAACATGTTCATAAATATACATAACATAATTTGCTCCATTTCAATCTAAACTACTGCCCTCTTTCCTCTCCCCAAATCCCAATCCTCTATTCGTCTATTCTATTGGTCTTCCTCGTTTTTTTTTTTTTTAATTGTTGTATTATATATAAAAGTGGAATGCATTCTGATATGTTCATACTTGTATAAAGAACAGTTTGAACAGTTTTATTCCACAGTTCTTCCTCTTTCCTATCCTTCTTCCCTCCCACTTGATTCCCTTCCTCTACTCGACTGTTCTCCCTTCTATTTTCATGAGATCCCCTTTAAAAAAATTTTCTTATTTCTCTCTTGTTTCCAGTTTTGAGAGAAAACATTCAACCCTTGACTTTCTAAATCTGGCTTCTTGTACATAGCATGATATTCTCTACTTCCGTGCATTTACCAGCAAATGCCATAATTTTATCCTTCTTTCTGGTTGAGTAAAATGCCATTGTGTATATATACCACATTTCTTTGTTCACTTATCCATTGAGGGACACCTAAGCTGGTTCCATAACTTGGTTTTGTGAATTGTAGTTATAAACATTGACCTTCCTGTGTCCTAATAGTATGTGGATTTTAGCTCTTTTGAATTAATATCATTGAGTGGGATAGCCGGGACCTAAGATGGTCTATTCTTGGTCTTTTGAAGAATCTCCTAGGTGCTTTCCAAAGTGGTCCTTCTAATTTTCTGACCCACCAACAATGTATGAGTGCATCTTTTACCCCCATATTCTTGTCAGCTTTCTAACTGAAATGAGATGAAATCTCAGTGTAGTTTTGATTTGCATTTCTATGATTGGTAAGGATGTTGAACACTTTTTATACATTTGTTGGCCATTTCCATTTCTTTGACAATTGTCCGTTTAATTCATTTGCACGTTTGTTGATTGGGTTATTTGCCTTTTTTGGCATTAAATTTTTTGAGTTCTCTACATATTCTGGATATGAATCTCGTGTTGGAAGAATAGCTGGCAAACATTTTCTCCCATTCTCTAGGCCCCTCCTCACACTCTTTAATCATGTCCTTTGTTGTGTAGAAGCTTTTTTCATTTGAAGACATCCACTTATTGATTATTGGTTTTATTTCCTGATATTTAGGAGTCTTATTAAAGAAGTCATTGCTTGTGCCAGTATGTTGAAAACATGTTGACCCATTTTTTTTTTTAATAGTCGCAGTGTTTTTGGTTAGTTCCTATGTCTTTGATCCATTTTCAGCCCCCCCCACCCCCACCCCCCCGCCACATGAGAAATGAGAAATAGGGTTCTAGTTTTATTTCTCTACATATCAATATCCAGTTTTCCCACCGTAATTTGTTAAAAAGGTTATATTTTCTCCAGTGTATGTTTTGCCACCTTGTTTCTGTGTCTTATACTTCATTGGTGGTCTTGTCTGTTTTCATGCCAGTACCATGCTGTTTTTGTCACTATACCTTTGTAGTATAATGGAGATCAGGTATTGTGATTCTAACCATATCACTCTTATTGGTCAGTATTGCTTTGTTTGAGTCTTTTATTATTCTTCCTTATCAATTTTAGGATTGTGTTTTCTAGTTCCATGAATAATGTCACTGGTTTTTCCATAGGGGATCACATTGAAATCATGTATTGCTTTTGGTAATGTGAACATCTTGACAATATTAATTCTGCCTATTCAAGAGTGTGATAGGTCTTTCCATCTTCTAAGGTCTTTAGTTTCTTTTTGCTGTGCTCTTTAATTTTCACTGAAGAGGCCTTTCACCTCCTTGATTGGATTTAATCCCAGTGATTTTTATTTTGTCTTACTTTTGAAGGTATTTTGAATGGATATGTATATTCATGATTTCTTCCTCATAGATTGATTATTTGAGTATAAGAAAGCTGTTGATTTTTTTTATGTTGATCTTTTGTTCTAATGTATTTGTTTATTAGTTCTAGAAGTCTTCTGGTGGAATTTTTTTGGGTCTTCAAACATATAGGATCATTTCATTAGCAAACAGATAATTTGACAATTTTTGTTCCTGTTTGCATCACTTCTCTCATCTGATTAATCTGGCTATGGTTTATACATAGCTATATTGAACAGGATTGGTGAGAGTGGACATCCTTGTGTTTTTAGAGGAAATGCTTTCATTTTTTCTCCAGTATGATGTTGCCTTTGGATTTGTCATTTAGAGAGCCTTCATGATGTTGAGGTATTTTCCCTGATAGTTATTGTAGTAAAACTAAACTTGACTCTTTAGTTTATGTCTAGATGACTTTTCTGTTGGTGAGAGAGGTATGTTGAAATAACCCCTTATTATTGTATGTAAGTCTATCTAGGACTTTATGTTGAGTAGTGTTTGTTTTATGTAAGTAGGTGTATTGATATTTGGGGAAAAAATACTTGCCATTGTTATATCTAATTGTTGGATAAGCCCCCCTTTGCAATGTGAAGTACCTTTGGTCTTCTCATTGATTTTGGATTGAAATCTGCTTTGTCAGATATGAGAGTAGCTACTCCTGCTTGCTTTTGATCTCTGTTTTTATGGTGTATCTTTTGTCGGCCTTTCACCTTCAGCCTGTGTGTGTTTTTGCCTGTAAGTTGAGTCTTTTGTAAAGAACATATGGTGGAGTCCTGTTTCTTAATCCACTCTACTAATATATGTATTTTAATTGAAGAGTTGAGATCATTTACATTGAATGTTATTATGGAGACTTGATTATTATTTTCTGTCATTTAATTTTTTTCTAATGTTTTATACAGACTTGCCTCTCATTTACCAAATTATTGTTTTAGTGAGGTTCATTCATACCTCTCTTTGAAGTTTGTTTTACATTTTCTCTGCATGAGATATTTCTTTTAAATATTTGTGATAGTGCCAGTTTAGTAATAGAAATTCTTTTAATTTATATTTATTATATAAAGAATTTTATTTTACCTTCAATTCTGAAAGATAAGTTTGTGGATAGAGCAATTGTTTTGGCAATTGTTACATATCAAAGCTTGGTATATATTATTCCAAGCCCTCCTGGTTTTTAAAATCTTGGGTGAGGGGTTAGTGATGATTCTTATTGGTTTGCTTCTAAATTTGGCCTGCTGTTTTTTTTCTTCCAGTTCCTAAAATTGTATCTTTGTTCTGTATGTTAGACATTTTAATTATAGTATGTCTTGGAGTATATATTTTTTATTTGTCTATTTGGAGTCTAAATGGCTTCTGTATTTGAATATCCATCTCATTCCCAAGGTGTCAGAAAATTGTCTGATATGTCATTAAAAGGTTATGCTTGCCTTTTGCTTACAACTCACTTCTTTTCCTTCATGCCAATGATCCTTAGATTTGGTCTCTTCATATTGGCCCATGTGTCCTGAGCATTCTCTTCATGGGCTCTTACCATCTTTTTTGCTAAATTTTCAAGATTATGTACTTTGTCTTTGTAGCCTGAAAATGTGTCTTCTGCATGGTCTAATATGTTGTTCATAACTTTGAATTGAATTTTTAACTTAATTTATTGATTGTTATCTTCCAAATATCTGTTTGGTTCTTTTTATGAATTTCTCTGTCTTTATTGAGATGATTGATCTTTCACTTCCTGTACTTTCTTAGTTTGTTTCTTATAGCTTCTTTTAACTCCTTGATGATTTTAACTATTAACTTTTTGAATTCTTTTGCATTTTGTCTACTTTGATTTCTGAGGATTCAGTAACTTTTAGATGCATTTAATTTCCTTGCTTTCTCATGTTTCCTCTGTTTCTGTGTTGATATTTGCCAGTCTGCTGCATTGTATCTTCCTTCCCCTGATGACTAGAAGACTTTTGAGTAGACTGCTTTCACTTGTCTATGTGTTCCAATATCTCTGTCAGAGGGTCTGGGTTCTCCATGTTTTGATCAGTCACTTAACTACCTTTTAAGGGGAGCTCATTATCACTTGTAAACACTTAAGAGCAAACCATATACTAATAAGTTCTAACACCTGTTAAAACTTTTTCTACAACTCTGGTGCATCCAATTTGGAATAAGGGGATAATATACTAAAGCAGGGTGATAGATTGATATTTAAAAAGTGAATTTTTATTGTATTCTACATGGAGCATGCAAATCAAAGAGAAAGAAGAGGTGTGTGAAAACAGAAAGAAAATACAGAGATAAGGAAGAGAGTCAAGGTGAAAAAATTGTGGGTTGTTGAAAAAAAGAGTGTGTGAGGTAGAAGAGAATAGAAGGAAGAAAAGATATAATGTGTAAATCTGATTAATACAGTATCCTAAAGAAGATACCAATGAACTCCCCATTAAAAATAAAAAAAATCCAAAAATTATTCTAGCTAGTCTAAGTAAAAAAGCAAAGTAGAACATAAAGAGCTAAGCAGCACACAAAATAATAGGAAAAATGAATAAATCTCAAGGAAAGCATAAATTAAAAATGTGTAGAAACCTAAACAAACCAGCAAAAGAAAAACCAAATTAAAAAACAGAATGCACTTACACATACCTGCAAGAAATAAAAATCACATAAAGTCATGTATACACACATGAAAAACAATCCCCGAAAAAAACAAAAATAATTCAGGGTCATAGGAGGGCAGGGTTAAAGGCAAAAAAATATGGAGAATCAATGAATAAGATGGGAGAGGGTGAAAGTATAAAATAATGTTGAAGAGAGAAAGAAGCAAACACAATGGATAGGTCCAATCAGTCCAAAATTTTACTACATTAAAAAAAAAAAAAAAAAGCCAGGCATAACACCCCTGTTTGGAACTTCAGATTTTGGAGGGCTTAGGCATTCAGCACAGGAGGACGAATGTTTTGGGTACCTGGGTTGAGCCTGTTTCAGCACTAAAAGCAGAAGGGGATGGTGATGTGACTCAGTGACTGCACCCCTATGTTCAATTCCCAGCTCCACAGCAACCAAAATGAAACAAAACACAATTCTTATGAAGCAACTACAGAGGAAAATATATTTAAAAAAAAAAAAAAGTGGGTGGAGTTGGGAATGAAGGTATAAAGGAGAGATAATATTAAGAATAGAAGGGGAGAAAAGACTACAATCAAAATACAGAATGGTAGCATGGATACAGAATAGTTCTGGTTGAGACATTATAATATATTTGATAAAAACAATGCAGAAGAGTACACTGGAGAATACAATTTCCAGTCAAATGGGGGAGATCCATCAAATGAATACATAAAATTTTATCAGTGGAATAACAAAGGCTGACATTAAAGTGTGAAAATTTTATTTTTTCTGATGTTTCTGAGATGGAAGGAGCTATTAGAGTTCTTATTTTGGATTATGTCTAAAATTGGGAGGCAGAGTTGACATTTTAGGCTCCACAGTGTAACCACATAGTGCCTCTGAATTTGGTAGCAAATTTCACAGGTCCAGTCCATTGTATGTTTATTATGAGACATTTCTAGATCAGACTTTTGCTTCAAAGGTGTCTCCACACTCAAGTTCTTGCACTTCTCCAAGATGGCTTCTATCTGTCTGCCTCTGGTATATGCTTATGGGGCTGCAGAATTTTTATGGTGTTCTGGCCAGCTGAAAGCTCTTAGTATGGTTTGATGGAAGCTCCTGAGTGTCTTTTCCTTGTTACATGTTCTTTCCCAGGCTGGAAAAGCAACTTGTTGTTCCCAGTGAAATAGCTTGTCCCAGGGCTAACAGTAAATAACTTCTCATTTCCTACTTGTGGGTGTTCTGCTGCATGTGAGAGACCCACCTGGTTGTCTCTCCTCAATTGTGGATGATGCCCAGCACTTCTGAAAATAGGGCTTGGGTTGGGCTTGTTGGAAAAACCTAGTAAATCCATCAGGTTCTGAGAATGTGCTCAGTAGCTCCCAGTGCAAATAGCCTGCTGATATGACCCTGTTAGCCCCAGGTCACAATTCCTTACCACTGGGCCTTGCCTTGCTGTCCTGCTCTGGGCATTAGAGTGGGTCTGAAAGACTCCAGTGCTTAATCTCCAGCCATGGTGGCTGGTGCCTTGCCATGGGACCAACTGTTATATAATAAACTCTGCTTCTGTGGTGGATGTCCCAGGGTAGGCCGGCCATGAAAATCCCAAATTATGAATAGCTCTGACGACAATGACTTAATAACAGTTCTCACTGCCTCTGTCTGTCTCCCAAGTAGCAAATATGGGTCTGAGAGTCCCGGAAGAATTTCTCCCACTCAAATTCTGGACTTTTCAAACTGCTAACTTATGATTGCTAAAGCACCCATTTCTATGATCCTGTCATCAGCTTTTTTGCCTCTTGCAATCCAGAGTTGCTAGTGGGGCTGTGCCACAGACAGCCCTGTGCAGACTGGTTTTTAGGCTAGGCACCTGTGATTCCAGTGAAAGGGTGGGGGGAAGAGAAAAAGAAAAGGTGGAAACTTGTGGGATCTTGTGAATGTTGAAAATAGGATATTAAATAATATTAATACCCAAAGCATGGAGATCCCAGCTCTTTCAGGTACACAAAGGTGCCCCTCTTAAGACGGATCCTTGTCCTACTCTTATGTCTTCTGTAGGAAATAGAGTTCTGGCCCTGAGTCACACTGGTTTGTTGCACTGTATTTAAGTTTCTTTTGCTTAGACTGTTTATCTAATGGTAATGTCAGAAGTTCTTGAGATCTTTATGATTCCTCTTTTTTCTCCCCTTATGGATGAGCTTTGTGTAACCAGTGTTCTAGAATACTATTTGTTAGATCAGGCAACGTGGGCAGCGACTAAAGGAGGCAGATTTAAAAAGGCCAGCGAATAGGCTTTCTTTGAGATATCACCCCTGGGCGGAACTCCTTCAGACCCACAGTGGACAGGAGAAAGGCCTGAGGAGAAACCCCGTGAGAGCTTGACTAGACTGGGATTTTATGGGGCTTAGGCAGGAAGGGAAGGGCTTGGGACAGGAAAAGGTGTTTTAGAGTCCCCTGTCCTGCTAGAGTTGGGGGGGCCGGCTGCGGGCTGGCTGAACTCCTGGATTGGCCAGGGGGTCCTGATGATTGACAGGCAGTAGTCAGGAGATCCTGCTGATTGATAGGTTTTTCTGTCAGTGCCTGATTGATATTTCTTTCCCGCACTGGCTGCTTTGTCCTAAGTCACTGCTACCAACCTGACACTATTGTCTCCACCCCCCAAACTCTTTATTTTCTGAAAATAAATAACCACCAAACAGCTGTTCCTGTGCTTCTCTGAGTTGGTATCATCTCCTCTCCCAAAAGACACCTGTTGATCTGATTCAAGCAGAGAGCTTGAATACTGGCTAGTATGCAGTGATTGGTACTCATCTGCCTGTTTCCCTCTTTCTGTCTTTTTCACTCTTCCTGTTGGCCTCACTCTGGTCAGGGTTCAGGATGGAGAATTCTTTCTTATTTTATGCTTAGTAATCAAATTCCAAGTCCTTCCAACTTTCAAATCTTTTCTTTGACACCCACTTCCTTGGTCAGCTGTTCTTTCACTACTTTGATTGTGTGCTTTTCTTTAACTACTTTGATTGAGGGTGGCTGCCTAGATCTGCTCTGCCATCTTTCTTTGTCCCTGACAGGTTTCTTTTTTACCTTCATTTTATTTATTTATTTATTTTTTACTTGGTGCTGAGGATCAAACACATGTGCTAGGTGAGCGCTCTACTGCTGAGCCCCAGCCCCAGCCCCATGTTTCTTAAGTGATAGGTAACAGACAGATGTGAGCTTTAAGAACTGAGGTTAAGAGGTTCATTCTATAAACTGGACCTACATGCTTTTCCCCACATGCTTTCTTTTAAAAAGCGCTTCACTGGATTGGGGATGTAGCTCAGTGGTAGAATACTTGTCTCACAGGCATATTGGGAGCCCTGGGTTTTATCCCCAGCACCCCCCCCCCAAACCCCCACCAAATGCAGTTTGCCTGCAACCTTACCCTGGCATTAGTCAACAGGATATGTTACATTCCTTAGGAAGCAGCCTGTTACCTACAAAACAGACATAGGCCCAAAAGGCTCTTTCTTGCTTAAAAGAACACAAGGTACCCTGAAGGACTGAGACTTTTGTGACCTTTACACAGATTTCAGTACTTAAGGAGACAGGATAATTAGAAGCAAAACCCCATAACCATAAAATCTTTTAATAACAGGTTCCAATTAGGACCAGTCACGATAGGTCAAGGTGACTCAGGATTGCCTTGGATCTTTGGCATATCATTTCGATAGAAAAATCTTCCCTCCTTTTGTTAAGACTTGTATGGTGGGAACTTGAATGTCTGATGCAGTCCTACTGTCTATCAGAATTCAAGAGGTGGACCTTGGCAGGACTCTGGAAACTTCCCTGGGATCCCTGATAAAACTGGAAGGCAGGAGAGGTGTACTATCCTCATCCTTTCAGAGGGGACCACTTCCTCTCCCTTTTTCCTTTTTCTAGTCTCTTCTAATAAGCTTGCCTGCCTCTGTACGCAACTCCTCTGAAATCCGTGCAGCATCACAGGAGAACCCGTGACCGGACCTCCGCAGTTGCTGTGGCTCCACAGATGGCCTTGCTCTGTAACAGAAAGAACTTGGCTTCTCACAAACGAGTGGGAAAGCTATACTTTTCATTAATCTTTCTCTGTGAAAGATGATAACTGAAAAGAACACGTAATTTTTGGGGTGAGGAGAATGGACTGTGGGAGATGTAAGCATGACTGAGAATGAGGACAAGAAAATTAAACTTTAGTGGGCACACCAGCGATGCTGTGAGGAGATCAGTGAAGTGGCCTGAAGGAGGGTCACATGTTTGATATCCTAGAAGTAGGTCTGGGTGTATGAGGAGCTAGAAACTGAGAAGGAAAAGCATAGACAGCCACTACGAGAATCTCCAAAACACCTTTTCCAGAACAATTCTGAACTTTGTATAACAGCATCTGTCTTTGGAACAAAGTTCTTTCTTGTGTCAGTTAGGGTGCTGAGTTGGGTACCCACCAATATACAGTGTGCGCTAAGGTGCATACAGCTGTAATATGCATATTTAAAATTCACATCCACTGCAGTGATAAGTCACTGAGCAGTGGAGATGGGAAGACAGACTTCAGTTGATGCCTAACCCTGTTTGAAGCAACTTGGACAGAATAAAATAATGGCTCCACATGAATAAAAATCCAGAGTTTGGGGGTATCTTTGGAAACTTCTCATATGATGTTACTCTTAGACAAAAGTGCTACGTACAGGCTTCAAATAAGCACTCACACACAAGCACAGCAATTTAACTTGGAGCTAGTATTCTCAGTTTCAATTTGAATCCGGTGAATAATACTGCTCAGGTACACGCTAGGTGAGCTTTTGGTGGTCACTTGGAGCAAAGTAGTGCTCCCCTGATGCAGCTTGATACCATGAAGTGTTTTTTTTTATTATGATTGCATCGCCCTTGTAGTAAAATAACCACATAGTTGTATATTTTAAAGTAGCTCAGTAGATAAAATTCCAAATTTTAGAAGATACATTTGAGTGATTTAGGTTTATGAACTTAAATTATTTATGAATATTGGAATATGACATATAATGATTCTCATTACTGAGATCCCTGAGGGATCTGTGGGGAAAGAACATTGTATTAGTGGTCCAGAATCCTTTGCTGTGGGTCTTAACTTCCTTGTTACCAGTTGCAGGGTTTGGTCGTCTACATCTGGGTATTTGTCACCTCCTCTTAGTCATTAAGTCTCTGTGTTAGTCTGTTTTCTGCCATATCAGAATACCAGACAGGGTTATTTATTTATGATGAAAAGAAATTTATTGTTTACAGTTGTAAAGTCTGGGCAGTCCAAAATCAAGGTGCTGGCATGAGGTGAGGGCTTCCTTGGGTAATGATCTGTGGTGGAGAAGAGAGGATAGAGTCTGAGGTTAGCTTTCTATTTGGATCCCATTTCCACCATAAGGAACCCACTCTTGTTATAGTAGAATTATCCCATTCACAAGGCAGAGCTCTTACAACCTAAAGGTCCCATCTTAATACTGTCACAATGGCAATTAAATTTCAACAGGAGTTTTTTGGGGGGATTTTTCTAAACATATCAGCCTCTGCCATCATAATTTCTTAACTGATCTTCCTACTGTGTAGAGGGGACAGTGGGGAAGGGTACATGTCTTTAGGAAAGTGGGGAACTGGTGGGAGACACAAAGGGCACACTTTACTCTCCAGAGAGTAAAAGCTGACTTGGGCTATGCATGTGTGCTCTTTTCAGAATCTGTGAGGAGTTTCTATGATGGTTTGTTCAGCTCTCTGGAGGGCTGCCCATGCACATGTCTGCCTGGTGAGGAAGATCAGTCCTGTCAGCAGAAGCCATCAGCATCAAGTGTGGGGCTCCAGGCCGGCTACATCAGAGTTTGTTGCCCAACGAGCTCCAGGCAGTGTCACAGAGTTGCTGGGCAAGTCCTACCCTCAGGATGACCATACCAACCTCACCCAGAAGGTCCTGTCCAGGGTTGGCAGGAATCTGCACAACCAGCAGCACCACCCTCTGTGGCTGATCAAGGAGAGAGTGAAGGAGTACTTCTACAAGCAATATGTGGGCCGCTCTGGGACACCACTATTCTCGGTCTATGACGACCTTTGTCCAGTGGTCACCACCTGGCAGAACTTTGATAGCCTGCTCATCCCAGCTCACCACCCCAGCAGGAAGAAGGGGGACAATTACTACCTGAATCGAACTCACATGCTGAGAGCACACACTTCTGCACACCAGTGGGACTTGGTGCATGCAGGACTGGATGCCTTCCTGGTGGTGGGTGACGTCTACCGGCGTGACCAGATTGACTCCCAGCACTACCCAGTTTTCCATCAGTTGGAGGGTGTTCGACTCTTCTCCCAGCATGAGGTGAGTCTTGAGATGTTTCTCATCTCTGAAGGACATCATTTACATTTTTTGCTATTGTCAACAAAGGTTATCTCAGTAAAATTGGTAGAATCATTCTTGATTTTTATTTTGCTATAGTGAAGCATCCATTTTTTTTATACCTTTATTTCATTTATTGATTTTTATGTGATACTGAGTATTGAACTCAGTGATTCACATGTGCTAGGCAAGCGCTCTACCACTGAGCTACAACCCTAGCCTGAAGCATCCATTTTTCATGATGTCTTTTGTACATGGTTTCTCACCCTCCATTGTACATGGCAGATTTGTTATTAATATAACTTCAGAAATCAGATATTGTTTTCTCTTATCTGACCTTATCCTTTCTCTCAATACTCACCTGCTTTTCTCCAAGTCACGGCTTGTGAATGGATAGTCTGTGGCTCAAATTCACTCTTAATTCAGATTGACTAAAGATACAACACTGAAACCTGTGGTCAGGTTATTTCAGTTCTCAGTTAGTAGAAGTTAATTATGTTTTCATGCTGTTAGAGATAATGAACTTCTTATATACCTTAGGGGATTGGAGATGTATTGGCTTCAACTCTAAACTGTTCTCATTCCTAAGCTCTTTCCTTACTCTCATTCAAATGATGATTTGGAATGTCTTAATTGCTGTTGTTTTTGAAGTGTGTGTTTGAGTGCATAAAACTTTTTTAGTCAAGAAGTCAAATACTCCTTGCTTCTGTTATATTGTTAGTGTAATATATTAGATGCATTTTTGCAAATTACAAAAATTCCTAAATAGCTTGAGTCCATTTCCTAAAGAATTCTATCATTTATCCTTAATTTGTATGTTAATTCGTATGGCTCCATTTTCATTGTGAGAAAGAAGTAGAATTAAAGTAGGCTCAGGAAGTATTTCATTTACTCTTGTAGCAATCTCCTTCCAAATATTGCTCATTGGAACAGGAGGAATTATTATGGTCACAAAACTCCCTTCTGCAAACACAAGCTAAATTGGCAGTTAATATGAAAATAAATAGTATAGGAACCTTAGGCTAATAAATAACCATTGTTGTATTGTATTAAATAAGTCATTAGCTGGGGAGGACTGGATGAGACTGTTTCCTCATTCTCTTTGCTTTCTGCTTGATTCCGAAGGTGAATCTATGTTATCCTGTGAATCTATGATAATTCAACAATGGGTTAGCCTTCCACAAAAGGCCATCAGAGCCGTCTCTGGGGAGCTTAAAGTGGTCTTACTTCTTGGAATAGTTGACTGTTTTCTAAATTAGGAATAATAACTATTAAAAAGAATGTGGATGTATTAGGAAACTAAAAGAAATGAACAAAGACAGGTCAGAGTCTGGGAAATATGACCAAGTGATAGAATGTCACTTACAATTAATCTGCAAGAGGGGCTGTGATGCCGGTAATGTGATGTACAGGTCACAGCATTGGACAGGTGTGCAGTCCAGCTTACCTCATTAGAGAAATAAAACAGGAAAGTGCACACTGATGTTTATAAGCCTGCCTGCCGTGGGAGAGGCAGTGAAGGCTATGAAGTCTATGAGATGCACACTAGCATTTTAATGGAGGGAAAATCCAGGCTACCACAGAAGATGGAAAATAGGAAGAGGGTGGTGAAGTAGCCCTTTCCTTGGTTCATATTTGTTTGGGTTCAGTCCAATTTAGCAGGGAACATGCATGGCTAATCTAATCAGATAAAGTTACTGCGTGTTCTCATTTACAGTTTAAAAATTCCTGCACACAGGAGCATGTGAGTCTGATTTCCTTATAATTTGATAAGGTGCTTTCAGTTCATTGTTTCATTTACTGCTCTTAATAAAAATTGTGTGAGGTAGATTATTTCCACTTCAATATAAGGAATCTGAGGTCTCAAAAGGTTTAATGACTTGCAGAAGGATGTGCAGCCAGTCAGCAGCAGAGCGAAAACTGGAACATGAGTCTTCTGAATTCATTGCCTAATTTACTGTATTTTCTTGATTTCCATGGAACTGCTTTGTAAGGGGCACCTGCTTAAGACCCAAGGGGAGCTTTTCTTTCATCAGTGGGAGTGGGGAGGAGAGAGACGTAGTGGTTTCAGAATTTCTGTTCTCAAAGTATTGGTTCTAAGTCTGATCTAATCTTAATCCTCAAGAAAATCTTTTTTTATTTTCCTGTGGATAGGAATTTTATATATGTACATACATATACAGATACATATGTAGAATTTTATATACATACATGCATACATATATAGATGCACACACACATATACATACATACACATGTACATACATACTAGGGATTGAACTTGCCAGTGCTCTGCGATTGAACTGCATCCCCAGCCCTTGTACTTTTTATTCTGAGGTAGAGTCTCATTAAGTTGCCCAGGCTGGCCTCGGACTTGCAGTCCTCCTCCCTCAGCCTCCTACAAATGTCTGCCACCATACCTGTCTATTTCTTGTTATAAAGCTTTCCTGTTATTAAATAATCTTTGTAATCATTTAAATATAATATGTAATTCAGCAAGAAGAAAATTGTAGAATTACAGGGCCAAAGAAACAGTGATGCACATAGAAAGGAAATGAACTATGACAAAACATTGTTTTATCTCAGCATGGGGGAAAAACCCTTTTGTGTTTTGAAAAAAAGATAAAATGAAAACTACAAATGACGCTAACAAATTGGAAGGGGCAATGAATAAGTAAAGTCTGCTAAAGTTTTCACATTTAGACAAAGGATACTGAGTTAACTCCATGCC
Organism: Marmota flaviventris; assembly: GCF_047511675.1. Lineage (NCBI taxonomy): Eukaryota > Metazoa > Chordata > Mammalia > Rodentia > Sciuridae > Marmota > Marmota flaviventris. Next base: position 139,907,632 of record NC_092503.1, read on the forward strand.
TTCCATACTGATACAGTGAAAAAATAATAGTTTAGGAAGCTTTGTCAGTTTAAAAGAAGTCAGCATAAAGGAAATAAAAGGAAGATGGTAAGTAGGAATGAAAAATATAGGCATAAATTCAAATATATCATTATTTACAAATTAAAATGGGTTAAACTTAGCAATTAAAGAAACTCATTACTAGATTAAATATTTAGAGAAATCTGAAACAAAGAACACCTAATGTTGAAAATAAAGGATGGGAAAGTGATATATGCAGCAAATGCTTACCAAAAGAAGATGGGTACAGCAGTAGTGTTCTTAGGTAATGTAGAATTTATAGAAATGATGATAAATAGGGTATAATATATCAACCAACAACCCTAATAAATTATGAACTTTTATGTATGCAGTATTTTAACCTTAATACATAAAGCGAGACTGAAGAATTAAAAGTTGGATTTGCCAAGTTCTTGATTATGGTAGAAGATTTTACTTTTGTTAAAAAAAAAAAAAAAAAGCAAAACAACAACAAAAAAACCCACCACTACTGTGGATTAAGCAGAAAAAATGAGTAATGATAAAGGATATCTGAAAACCATGATTAAAAAGCTCGATTCATTTTATTTTTAAAATATGAAACTGTATTTATATGTGAGTGCATATGAATTCTGTTATTTTTATAAATGTTTTGTGTCTATATGTGGATGTCCATTTATATTCTGTACCCAGGAGTCAAATCTATATAGTTTTTTGGAATATTTAAAATAAATTGCCCATTATTAGTTGATAGGTGAAGTCTAAATAAATGTGAAAGAATCTATAACATGGATCTATGCTTACTTGACTATATTGTAGTTTGTAGTTAGAAAGCAATTTTAAAGAATGATGAAAATTTTCATGGCCTCATAAATTTAAGAAATTCACAACTCTAGATTCATGAGTAGAGAAATATTATATTAAATTGCGTATTACTTACCACTCACCAACAGTGAAAATACTCATTTCATATTGCTCATATGTTGGGAGAGATTGTCACTTTACGATGGAGAATATTGCTAGACTCTACTTAAACCATACAGTCATAGCATTAAAAAGGCAAAACTAATGAGATGTTGATAACAGGGTATTTTTGGCATATTTAGCTTTAAATGTGTTTATTTAAAAACATTGGAACCTCTGAAAATCAATGAATTCAATGTTTACTTTAAGATGCTACAAGGAATTTTTTTTTTTAATCCTAGGAGATAGGTTGGTATGCCTATTAATAATATCCCTAGTGTTTCCAAGTGATACATCAGCTGAAACAGTGAAAAGAAAAAGTGCAGATAACATCTACAACACAACTAGGTGACAAGATCTTCACAAAAGGATGGGAAGTTAAAACTTACAGCTAGAAGTTCTGTACTGTTAGTAATTGAGGTCATAGAGGGACACAGTGGTACCTGAGAGAAGGACATCTTCCTAAGGGATATTTTCAAATAATAAGCATTGGGCACCAAATTTACTAGTGACATTTTGACAAAACGTGTTAATTTTATGTTCATTAATGAGTACTAATAACTCAAAAATGGGGTCAATCTCACTTCTGTGTCTCTGATGAAACAATATGATACTAACAGTAAAGACTTGCCTGAAAAGTTGGAGTTGATGAAGTTATAGATTCAACGCCCACATTTATAGGGCATATAGAGGACAGATAAACAGCGGAAATCACATAGAGATGTAAAAATCTAAATCTAGACTATGGGAAATTTATATCAGTGTTGCTCAAGATGAGATATGCAGAATATAATAGGAATGAAAAGTAAATAGTTGTATATCTTACTCTAATTAGGATCCTAGTCTTGGGGGTGTACAGGATGTTGAGCTTGTATAAATATATCAAAATACATTCTACTGTCAAGTTTAACTAAAAAGAACAAAAATCTTAAAAAAATCTATTAAAAAATTTTAAAAAGAAAGTAAATAGTAGAAATGTTTAAGCACTGCAGAGTGTTTACAAATGTGCAAGTTGTCCTCCTCCAGCATGTCCGTGCACTTTTTGTGTTAGCATGTAGATGGTTTCAGATGTTCTTAAATGCTCTTTGTGAGTTGCATGAGTGTAGTTTGTGTACCTGTTGTGTGTAGTAGGCCCACATCTCAGTTCATGACCAACTGGAAATATAAAAATGTCCCTTTGTCAGTTCGAGAAGCTTTGTTCTGCATTAGTGACCCAATATCTTTAAGTAAATTCACAAAAACAAGAAGAAATGGCACCTAGAAATTAAAAGAAAGATCAGGTAATCAGAATGTGTACATTTTATTAACATAAAACATTTTTAATGAAAAAGAAAACATTTGAGGCCATTAGGAATTCAAACACTAACTGAATGTTTTAAAATAACTATGCTTTTTTTGTTTTCGTACTGGGGATTAAACTCAGGAGCACTGGACCGCTGAGCCCCATCTCCAGCCCTTTTTTGTATTTTATTTAGAGACAAGGTCTCGCTGAGTTGCTTAGACCCTCGCTTCTACTGAAGCTGGTTTTGAACTTGAAACCCTTCTGCCTCAGCCTCTGGAGACGCTGGGATTACAGGCATGTGCCATTGTACCTGGCTAAGGAGTTTTTTTCTTTTTCTTTCTTTTTTTTTTTCCAGCTGTGATGATAATATTACATTTCTATAAAGTTCTATCTTTTAGGGAAGTGTATTAAAATATCTGTGGGCAAAGTGCTGCAATGTCTCTTTTTTTTTCACAATATTGTGGGATGGGGGATTTGGCATTTGAGGATGGATGAAATGTTATGAATTGTAAATCAGCTGGGAGTTTTATACATAAGGATTCATTATACTTTTTATGTTTGCATGTGTTTGAAATTTTCCTAATATAAGTTTAGGAACAAAACAAGATTGAAGAAGGAAAGCACTTGGGCCTGTCTGTCAAAAAACCTGACTTGAGCATGTACCACCCCTGCTTTCATAGGGCAGACAAATATCAGGAATTTCTAAAAACATAGGACATATAAAGAGAAGAGCACAAATTGCACACAACAGAAAACTAAAAACAATTAAATCTAGAATTAGTAGCATCTTCTCCATCAGTTTCAGATATTTTTACACTAGTTTTTACCAAAATTGTGAAAGACTTGTATAGTCTGTATCATAAAATAGAAATGGACATCCATTTAAATTCATTTTATGAGGTTAGATGCATTAATGTCCAAAGCAGTTTAAGAGGGTGTTAGAAGGTTGATCTTATCAAGTATCAATCCTTCTCTTTTTTAATGAACATGTAAAGAATTAGATGAAATATCTGCAAATTGTACCCTACTCATTATTATGCATATATTACATTCTGCCATATTAATGATACAAGAGAAAAAGCATTTTATTATTTCAGTAGACATTGAAAAAAGAATTTTTTGACATTTAATTATCCTATGACGTTAAAAAAGCATTGCATGACATTAATGCCTCAGAATAAAAACTTTTGCCAACTAGGAATAGAAAGGAACTTGTTGAACTTTCTAAATGATATCTGTCAAACATTGACAGCAAACATCCTAATTAATAGTGAATCATTATAAACATTTCTATCAAAATTAACTACCAGTTAGAATCACCTGCTGTCATTGCTCATTTTCATCATTGAATTAATAGAATATCCAGATCAATCATCATAATTAAATGATAGCTCAGAGTTATTAGATGTAAGAATATGGAAAAAAATTAGTGTTTCTTTTCTGTTGGTAATAACCAATTAGAAAATAGAATAGAATAAAGATTTCATTTATAGTTGTTACTAAAATTTTGAAGTGCCCAGTGTGAATTATATAAGATGCTGAAGGTACGTATGGATAAAATTATCAAATATTACTGGAGATGTAACTTAATGGTGGAGTGCTTACTCTACCACTAACGAGGCCCTTGGTTTGATTCTTAGTACTACAAAATAAATAAATTAAAAATCAATAAATGTTATTAAAATACAGAGAAGAAAGAGGTACATACCAGGCTTTTAGTTTAATGGGGAGGAAATAATATAATAAAGATTGTAATTTCGTAAAATTAATCTGTTCATTTTATGTAAGTCTGATCAAACTGCCCAGTGGGTAAGTTAGAAAAATTGAAGGATCAATTTTAAAACTCAAAGGCAGAGCATAAGTATAAGGAGACATGCCTTATTCAGGTATTAGGATTTATAGTTTTGTAGTTATTAAGATACTTTAGCAGTGGCAAAAGGTTAATCAAATAGAGAACATTGAAACACTTCTTAGAGTTGGGAACTTATTATAAAATAGAAGTGATGTTAAGTAAGTGGGGGATGATGGGTTCTGTATCATTTGTTCTCAAACAATCATCTAGGGAAAATTCATTGTCTACCTCATACCAAATGCAAAATTTATTTTTGAATAAATTAATCCATTTCTTGAAGGGAAGACTCTAAAATTCTGGGAGATAACATAGGAAATTTTCATTATCACGTTGGTAGAATATAATATCTGAAATGTGAGAATGTATAAGTACAAAAATCCTTGAGGGGAAAAGTGTTAACGTTGACTACGTTAATGTAAACTTGCCTAATGACAGGCTCCATAAATGAAGTTGAGACAGGCTGAAGTAGATACATAAATAAAAATATGGACAAGCTACATGTTGAATGAAAATTTGCTTTTTGTATAATTGACAGAAGACCTGTGTTGAATATTCAAAAAGTCCTGGTCTTTAAAATAGAATCCAGTAGCTAAATGTCTGAAAATATTAAGGATGAGTGAATATATGGAACCATGGAATGCCCTGGGATATACAAAATCCCCCACCTCAGATGGCCAAGAAATATGTGGAAAAAATGTTCAACATCTCTAGCAGTCAGGGAAATGCAAATCAAACATACACTAAGGTTTCATCTCACTTCAGTTAGAATGGCAATTATCAAGAGCATGAAGAATAATAAATACTTGTGAGGATATGGGGAGAAAGGTATGCTCATACATTGTTGGTGGGATTGCAAAATTCTTCAAAAAATTAGGAATGGAGCCACCATGTGATTCAACTTCTCACTCCTAGATATTTATGTAGAAGAACTAAAATCGGCCTATTACAGGGATAACAGCCACTCCAATGTTTATGGCAGCACGATTTACAAAAGCCTAATCAACCCAGATGCCGGTCAGTAGGTAAATGGATCAAGAAAATGTGTTATATGTACACATTGGAATGTTTATTATTTCATTCTATGGCAGAAGACCATAAAAAAGAATGAAATAATGGCATCTGCTGGTAAATGGAAGTGGAGAAAATTATGCCAAGTGAAACAAGCCAGACCAGAAAAATCAAGGTTGAATGATTTCTCTCATACGTGGAAGCTAAAGTAAAATAAAGGAAAGAAGGTGGTTTTGGAGGGGATCAGGTATCATGAAGATGCAGGGAAGATTGGTGGGCTAGAAGAAAGATAGGAAGGATGGGAAATGTGAAGAAATATGGAATGAATTTAACAAAACCATGTTATACTCATATATCAAGTTTTTCACCTTTATTTATTTGTAGAAGAAATGAAGTTTGGTAGGGTGGGGGCAGGAGGAGGGGAGGAAAAGCGAGGGAGGGAAGGGGATTGAAGTCAAATTCCTTTGCATGTATGATTTTTCCAGAATGAACTCAAATACTATGTATATGTTGTGATTAAAAAAATAAGCACATAAGGTGGTCGATATGCTAATTAGCTTGATTTAATCATTTAATCATTATATATGTGTACATATAATTAAAACATCACATTGAAATATATATACATTATGCATCAATTAAAATGAAATATATACAAATATATACATTATGTGTCAATTAAAATGAAATCTTTTTCAAGAGTAAATAAAAAGAAGAAAACCACACCTGAAATCCTTTTCTCATTTTTAGACTTTGGAGACATTCTTGAGTGTGTCTCATCTATCAGGAAATAAATGTGAATGTTTCTTAACACTGTTAATGTTAGTCTCAAACTGGAACAACTTCATATGGTGGTATGTAGTGTTACATATCTGTGGAAGTAAATCACAACTACATGGTTCAACATGAGTGAATATAAAAAGCAGCGTTGAACAATGAAAGAAAGCTACAGATGCTTGACATTGTATAATTACATTTATAAACAGATGAAAATGTGGGCCAAAATGGCTAATGTAGTAGGAGTGCATGCATATGTGGAACAGTTGTAACGGAAAGCAAGGGAACAGTGAGCAACAAATTTAGTTGTTACCCTGTGAAGAGTGACCTGGTGTGATCTGGTATGTGCATGAAAGGACTTTCTAGTTTTCAGTACTGTTCCTGCTGGAAATGGATGTGGGTGTTAACCACCCATGTAGGTGTTTTTATTTTTCTTTAAACGTCACATGCGTTTTCATTTTGTTATGTTTAATGAAGGAAAAGTGGTCAAACATTGTAAGTGACCTGTTGATAGAAGAAGGTAATACATGATTGGCAGGTAAACAAGGATCAACTGATCAGTAAACAAGGCAGTGTAAATTAAAACAACCAAATGTTATTTCAAACCTATCAGAGTAGCAAATTTAATAATCTGGAAAACTGAAATGTCTAGAGGACCCCCAAATTTTATACCCTTCTGTTGGAAATATCCATTATTACCATGACTTTGCAGTGTAATTTGGCAGTTTCTAATGAAAACAAAATTGTGTACTCTGGGATGTTGTATTTAAAACTTGAAAAGAGAAAAAAAAAAAAAAAAGAAACTAATGTCCATCGATAGGAGCAAGGGTAAGTAAAATGAACTCTGTATATTGAATATTTTATAATAGTTAACGAACGTAAACTCTAGGTACAAATGTCAACAAGGATTAGGTTTTAATGTTGTATTCAGGGAGCTAAATTATCTTTCTAAATCAATATTAAAAATGTGCTCAACAACAAAGTACACCTAGCCATGCGTGTTCTTATGTACTTCATGGTGCTTTCTGTCCCCCTGTTTATGTGCACAGGTACCCAGTTTTTCAATTAGAGAAATATATAAGTAGGTATGAAAAAAATGCATGGGACTACCAAACAACAAAGTCACAATAATGTTTACCCTTGAGGTATAAGGAGGGTGAGTGGTGTCATATTCTTTGCAAATTATACAAAATGTTATGATTGTTTGGTGTATAGAAGAATTTTGAGACTTGAAACCCACTGTTCTACAGCTTCAGTACTAAATGTTTAGAAAACATTTATTGAGACATTTATTTTTCAAAGAATGGTAGCTAACATGTATTTGGCAGACCCAGCAGAGGGAACCCACACAAATCCTGTGTCTATTTAATGTGATTAAAATTTGTAATTAAAAAGTGCACACCTGGACCAGTGCTCAGAGAAGCTGTTTTCCTTTTGGGCCTAGAGGTCCTGTTTCAGCAGTTGCGCTGACCCGTGGTCCCTGTGGGTGAAGTGAGGAGTTGTGTCTGCAGTTTCTTGTCAGTCCTGACTTCAGAGTCCTTGTTTCCCTAGTTTGTCCTCAGTCTCCTTTGGTTACATCCCGTGGGTCATCTCTCTCTGGACTCTCTGTGTCCTGTACATTCATGTACCAGCACTTTGTCTTGAAGCTAAGGTGATTCATGATCAGCCTTCCTTCCTGTTTCTGTCTTCATTATTATTTAAAAAATCCATTTTCTAAATGCCTCTTCTTTTTAAAATTTTTATGTAAGAATGTGTGTCTCTCTTTAGTTTCTTCCTTCCTGGGTAGTGGTTTTCAAACTTGGGTGGGTTACCTAGTCCTGGTCCATGATCGCATTTTTTTTTTTCTTTTTAGTTTCTAGGAAAACTGACAATACAAAAGCAATGTAGCAAGTTTTATAAATGTCTTTCTTCATTTTAAAGGATTCTCCTTTGTCTTGAGATGCTTTCCTTGCACTTTCTTGTGTGTTAACATACTCTTTCTTTCATGGAGTGATAGAGATTTTAAACACATGACTGCATTTGGAAAATTAAATCATTGCTTATTCATTAACACAGATTTGCTTAATCTAGTCCCTAGACCTTTATTGAAATTTTTACCAGTCTATGAAATACAGAACTTTAGATTCTTATAAATGAACACAATAGTTAGGAAGACATTCTAAATATTACATGGTAAATATATAATTCATGAGTATTTACACAGAAACAAAGACAAGTGGTTTTACAGAAGAATGATAAGAGAATGGAGAAATAAGCTTTCATTATAATTTTGATTACACCACATTATTGAAATGGTACTTCAGACACTTGTGTTTAACCACTGCCCCCTTTTAAAAAATTGTCATGATCACTCTTTGTCTGTGTAGGAGTGGGGGAAGGGCTTCTCATTTTGGCTGTGCCCCTTGCCTGTAGTGATTGCTAGTAGAGTGGGCATCCTTCATTTTGAACAAGCCCTTTGGCATTCTTTGTGGTTTCCTTGTCAGAAACTGCTCTTATTTATCATTAGAAAATTTCACTTTTGCTCCCTTTGATGTTCTCTCCCACTTTCCAGATGGTTCATTAGAACCCTCCTGCTCCTGGGCTTCACGTTCTGAGCTTCCCCACTGTTACTCTTGTGGTGAGCCAAAGGTAGTCTCTTTATTCCTGCGTTCGGCCCTGAATCACTTTTTCTGTCTTTCCGTGAATGACAGGGTTTTATTCTTCACCATGTGGTTATTGGGTTTCCTTAATAGCCTCATGTGGAGGGGCTTTATTGAGGGCATTTTAATTTGGCCTTGATAGATTATAGTCACTATGTTTCTCTAATCTCTTCTTTAAAAATCTTTTAGGCAGAACTCCCCCTGTCAGACACACTTGAATTGAAACAGATTTCCTTTATTTTTTTCTCCCTCTGCCCAAATGTTTACTTAGTTCTATCTGAACAGTGAAGTAAAAGGTAACTGGTCACAGCAGGAGTCCAGGGTCCATTGGATTTGAGTATTTGAGTAATACCTCATTATTGCAGGACAAATGGAGATTTGGATGACCATTTGAAGAGTAGTCCTCTTCTCTGTCGCACAGGGCTTTTGCAGATAATTAATTCTTGCTCAGGATAAGAAAGACACTATACATCTCAGCCTGAGATCCATTATTACACTATATGTTATTTCCTGTAACTATCACTGTTGCTTTCGAAGCTCACTGCTTTGAAGTTTATATATCTTCAGTGTCTCCATCTGGTTAGTCGTTCCTTTAGGGTGCCATGCCATCTTCTTTGTGTTTCCTGTATATGACCCAAGACCCTGAACAGAGTGGCAGTTAATAGATGCACTAGGATGTCTTCTCCATTTTGGACTGCCAGCGTAAGCTCTGCAAAAGATGGCAACTGAGATATGTAACTGCATAGTAATTTACCTGTCTGCTTTTGTGGTCTGAACTCCTCAGCATTCTTATATCTAGTTTTCTTGCTTCAGCCTTCTAGAGGTACAGGTGTATAGGTAAGGGCCCAATCACCAGGCAGAAATCACACTGTAGCTGGATCAGGGAAAGTAAGATATTAAGATTTATTTTCCAGGTGTGATTGCACATGCCTGTAATTGCAGCAACTTCAGAGGCTGAAGCAGGAGGATCGGAAGTTAAAAGCCAGCCTTAGCAATATAGGGAGGCCCTAAGCAACTTAGCAAGACTTTGTACTGAAATAAAAAATGGGCTGGGGAAGTGGTTCAGGACTCCTGGGTTCAATTTCTTTTACCAAAAAAAAAAAAAATTAAAATAGCTCAGAAGTAGCGGTAGTAGGCTGGTGGAACTGCTGGAACAACACCCTGACATTTTATGATAATATGCCTTCTAGGTGCTGGCAAAGGATGTTTGGTGAGAAGTGTCTTGTAGGAAGCACAGTGGTATGAAAGTAACCCAAAGGAAGAGCTGACCTTTCTGGGAACTCCTTGGGGAGCTGAGTACTGCAGCCTGCACTGCAGGGCTGGACACTGGAGCCCAGAGGACTCAGCACAAAGTCCTTCCTTTGCAACATCTCTGCAGTGACCTCTATTGACAGAGCCTAACATTTTGTCAGCTGGCAAAGGAAAAATTTTTCAGGGGCCAACTCAGTTTCCACAAAGTAGGCCTTGATTTGTGGCTTAGAAGCAACAAATTAAAAAGTGGTAGAGTCAGCTTTCAACCTCTTCTGAATGTCTAGAAGCCTTTAGGGAGATAGGCTGTTATTCATCCAATAAATGGGTTGCCAGCGGAAGTCACAATTAAGGAGGGAAAGATAATTGTTCTTAATTCTGATTTGATATTTCTGAGTATAATTTGGTAGTGGAGAAGCTTTCTAGTTATTAATTCTTATTTTATAGAACAACTAAAGGAGAGAGGATATTCTGAAGGGTAAAATCCTATATTCCTGAACCAGCTATAGCATCGGAAGAGAAACACATGAATATCCTTTATATTCCTTTCCTCCAGGATCTCAAGAAAATTCCTGCTATTTACATTCTACATTTGCTGTTGAAAGCTAAGAGTGCCTCATTAGGTTTTACTGAATTCACGTAATTACAGTAACAATGTCTTTTTTACTAGCCTAAGTGATATGTGAAAGTAGCAGAAATATTTTCACAACAATATTATGCTCTTTCACAGACTTCGCACCTTGCCAGGGACAGCATTTCTTTGCCTGGTGCATATTACTGAATGCTTCTTCTCTGGATGGAGTGGCATAATTTCACATTTTCAGCCTGGTAGGTGCAGGTGGGTAGTAGGTGAGAGGCATTATCAGCCAACCTCTGAACCACCCATGATGCAGTCCTTTGAACTGTATGTTCAGATCACCAAATCTATTCCTCGATGTAAAAAATGGTTTTCCTGCTGATTGACTTATAATGTACCCTTTACCAGGTCCTTTTGGTGTTTTCTTAGATTTCTTCTTCTTCTTCTTCTTCTTCTTCTTCTCCTTCTCCTCCTCCTCCTTCTCCTTCTCCTCCTTCTCCTCATTCTCCTCCTCCTCCTCCTCCTCCTTTCTCTCTCTCTCTCTCTCTCTCTCTCTCTCGTACCAGGGATTGAACATAGTGGTGCTTACCCACTGAGCCACATCTACATCGCTTTTTTATATTTTATTTAGGGAAAAGGTCTTGCTGAGTTGCTTAGAGTCTTGCTAAGTTACTGAGGCTGACTTTGAACTTGCAGTCCTCCTGCCTCAGTCTCCTTATCCTCTGGGATTATATGCATGTACCATTCACCTGACTCTTCTGAATTCTTGTCCTGGACTTTCTAATGCCATTCTCTTGCCTTGATTTATCCCAGAGCGGATCTCTCTGAAATCATAAGCTCTTTATTAATCCAACAGATTTCAGAGATTTAAAAAAAAACTTCTTAAATTAGATATACCTTTTTAACACAATGTTATTTTTTAGCTATTTTTTTAGTGATGAGACCTTGTAATTTTGAATGGGATTGAGAGCATTCCATCATAGCAATGATTTCTATGATTTCAAATTATTGCTATGATTTCTAACCACCTTTCGTCATTTTAGAATCCAGTGAGAGCTATGGGCAGTCCCCACAAATATACCTACTTGAATATATACATGGAGGGTTTTGTGTGTAGTTTAAGGTTTTTTCCAGGCTTCTGGATTACATTATGTAATTTGAAGTCAGTGTAAATGTCAAAGAGATAGTTTCAACCTCTAAGTTAATAATTCCCATGCTAAATCTGTTTGTAAAGTGGAAAAACAATTCTTTCTCTCCCTACTTACAGGATGGCAGAGAATGCTGCTAAATTTGAGAATGGCCAGATGTGACCTGCTGAGATGATTTGAGAATCGGGTTCCAAAACAGGAGTTAAGACTCAGTGGTGTGTAGGAACAAAGGATGAGTTGAGTGTGTTTGGGAAAGCCAAGAAAATAGTTTCTGAAAGGCATTATACATTAATATATGCTATTGGGTTTATTATGTATCCCATATCATTTCTTCCCTATAGCAAGGATCTGTCCTAAGTAGTAGCCATTTTACAATGAAGAAATAGAAATAGTTGGCCAGTGAAGACAGAGCTACCTGGAAATCAGACTCAGATACAGAGTTGGGTAGCATGAATCCTGTGGGGAATAGGTCGTACTACACATCCAGTAAAAGTTGACCCTTGGAGTTCTGTTATGTGTTGGAGTTTAAATAATTTGTTGTATTTTGTGTAGTTTGAGTTAAGCTTACGTCAAAACAGAGAAGGTTTTATGTTAGCCAAATGGAAATAATAACTTTCTAACCATAAGGATTCTGAGAGAGAGAACAAATTTTAAGGGAACTTGGGTTTACCTTCTTCAGATTGATGGTTCTCAGTTTTTAATTTTTTTTTCTTTTTTTAGGTCACAGACTTCTAGATAAGGTGCCCTGATTTTATTTCTACTTTCAGGCAAAAGAAACTCAGTGACAACAATGATATATCTCTTGTTGGGGAATTTTGTGGTAGGACTATGTGGTTTATGTATTCATCTGCTTCGGCATTAGTGCTAGAAATGATTCTTATTTCAACTATAATTTTAAAATCTAGTTAATATATTGATTTCATTATACATTAATATATGCTGTTGGGTTTATCATATATCCCAATGGATTAGATAATAAATTCATCCATAATGAGGCATCTATAACAACAATGATTTAATATAAGAGACTGTCAGGCTGAACATGATGATGCCTGCTTGAAATCCCAGTGACAAGGGAGGTTGAGGCAGGAGGATCACAAGTATGAGGCCAGCCTGGGAAATTTATAAAACCCTGCCTCAATATTAAAAATAAAAGGACCTCATTCATCCCCAATAAAGTTCAGTGGTAGAATGCCCTTGAGTTCAGTCCCATATTGTAAGCAAACAATAAACAAAAACCCCTTAACTGTACCAGCATTTGATCTACAACCAATCCAGGATATCATTGAAGATCTGATAGTTTCCTTAGGCAGTACTGTGGTTATCCCAGCTTTTCAAATGTGTTTCAGGTTTTTGGAGCTTTTTGATGTTATCTGTTTTTTATTAGGGTTCTTCAGAGGAGCAGAACCAATTAAGACATACAAAAGATCTATTATAAGGAATGGCTCACATGGTTTTGGAATCTGTAGTTCCATCTTGAGCCTGAAGGTCCGACAATCAGCGGAGACAATGGTGCGAGTTCCAGTTTGAGTCTGAGAACCTGGAGACTCTTTGTCAATTCCAGCCCAAATCCAAGTATGGGACCAAGAGAAGACCTCTGTGTCAATTTGGAAAGAAGTAGAGAGAAAATTCTTTCTTCCTCTTCCTTTAATTGTATTCAGGTGTTCAATGGATTAGGCAAAGCTACCACATTGAGGCAGTGTGCATCACTCATTCTGCCAAATCAAGCCTTATTCTCATCCAGAAACACCCTCAACAGACACCTAGAGTAATGTTTCACCTGATTTCAGCATTCTGAGGCCCAGATGACACATGGCATGAGTTGTCACACTGTTCTTGGACATCTGTCACCATGGTGGAATATGGAGCAGCCCCAGTCAGTTCTATGAACTACTAAATTCTGTTCTATAAATGCCTCTTTTTAGTAACTCCTGGCACATCACTTAGTCAATTACTTAGTAAAGAGTGCTTATCTGTACATGAAGGTGTAAAAATATGGAATTATGCCATTTTTGGCCTTTAAGACTGAATAAAGTTGAACTTTTGGTTGTTGGCTCTTGGTGTGTGTCTGTGGGATCCAACATTATTTCTTGAAAATGCTTGTTTCTAAGAGTGGTGGTGGTTATGCAGGGAAAAACACCAGCTTTTGAGCTGGTGAGAGGGCTGACAAGTCCTGGCTCTCCAACTCACTCCGGTGACCTTAGGTTAATTCACCTGGTTGGTTCTTAGTTTCCTTAACTAAGATGAGGACAACTCCTGACTGATACTGAAACCTCTAGCGTGCTGCCTGATGAATGGGAGGTGTTCATCAAATGGTACCTACCCATCCCTGTGTGTTTATCTTAAAAACAGATGTCTCCTTTTTCTGTGTCAATTAAGGTACATCTAGTGTGGTGTGATGACACACACCTATAATTACAGACAGAGGCAGGAGGATAATAAGTTTGAGGGTAACTTCATCAACTTAGCAAGACCGTGTCTCAAAGAAAAGGTGGGGGTCTGGCAATATAGCTCAGTGGTAAAGTGTCTCTGAGTTCAATTCCCAGTTTAAAAAAAAAAAAAGTGCACATCTACTCTACTTGAATATTGCTAGTCATTCAGATATCTGGCCTTTTTTAGTTCTGATCTACTTTTATTGTTTTGAAGCCATTGCTATTTTTCCTTTTCCTTCCCATGTTGACAGATTATTATCTTTTCTCTTGGCTTCTTTTAGAGTAGGTGATAGAATTTAGATGGGGCCCTGGTCCTGTTATATTTCATCCACTGGCATCATGAATGAGCTGTTTAGCCACCTGAAGAAGAAAATGCAATCTCTTTCTGTATTATCTGTCATCATGGCTGGGAAGATGATGACGAGAGATCATAATTTTGAACAGACAGTAGAATGGATGAAGTTTTCTCCTCCTGTAAATGGTGATTGTCATGAGAAACAATTCGCACCAGGATAGGGTGCTTTTTGTTTTTGCCATTGTTGCTCTTTTCCTGGACATGACCAGCCATTTAATCTCTTGTGTATTTTGTGTACAGTTCCATGCAGTTTTCTGGCTTTGATGGATTGAAGTTTCTGGTGTTTTCTCTGTTTAGGCGAGAGCTTGGCAGAGTATTAACCCAATCTCTTCTCCTGTTGGTATCCCCCAGAGAACCCTTCAGAGAAATGCTGAAAAGTATACTTGTCGTGATATGTCAGGGTTAATAAAAGCAGACAGAACAACTCACCTGATTTCCGAAAAACCCAGATGCGATTGGTTGTATCTTTAGGGATTCCAGGGGTTCAGGTGGCTGCCAGGAGCTGTCCACTGACAGTGCAGTGGAGGGCAGCACAGCTCATGCCAAGAGGACAGCAGCATGGGGGCGTTTGGATGGGACTTGCCTCCCTGAGGCTTTTGTTGACCCTGATTTCTTGGGAATGTGTTTGGGTCACAAAGCAAGAGTCTCAGTAGCCCCTGTAATACATTCAACTTGAGTTGTAATATCTTCAACTTGAATTTTTTTCCTACAAGCCTAGGAAACTTGGACAGACACTGTGATCCAGCGAGGTCCTGTTTGTATTTGAAAATGAAGGTCATGGGGCTGGGGTTGTAACTCAGTGGTAGAGTGCTTGCCTAGCACCTGTGAGGCATTGGGTTTGATCCTCAGCACCACATAAAAATGAATAAATAAGGTATCATGTCCATATACAAGTATTAAAAAAATTTAAAAAAAATAGAAGAAAATGAAGGTCATTTCAAGTGAAGATGGGTTCCCTGACAAAGCTTAGATCAAAACATGTTCATTGGAAGCTCGGGCATCTCATCTAGTACTGCACCCTGACTACCAATATTTTGTTCAGCTGCCTGGCAGAAGTTGCTTCTCAGTCACCAATGTATTTTGTAGCATCTTTCCCCACAGAATATTTCAGATTTCTTCCCATTACTCCACTGGCACAAAGTCTCATTGCAAGGAGAGGAAATGAGACAAGCAGCAGGGAGAAAATAAAGTCTGCTTCCTGCAGAACACAGCTTTAATGCATTCCCTCCCCTCTGCTAATCTCTGTAACTTGATTAATTGGCATGTGGTGTGTTGCAGAAAATCTAGGGAATGACAAAGCTAGTTCAATATCAATTAGCTAAAACAGGAATGGACTTCCCACAGAGACCCTAGGACAGAGTTGTATTTAACTGGGCCCTTTCAAGCACAAGCCTTCCCCAATGATGTGCAGTAGAAAATCCTACTTAGGGCCCAGTTGTTTAAAGAAATTAAAAACTGTGGAAATTAGCAGCTGAAATCCACTTGGATGAATCTCCTATCCCTTTAATATGTCTGTCTATTCATCTCACTAAGACATCACAATCCTTCCTCCAAAGTGATTTGAATACTTAATATTTGTTGAAATGCCTTAGTTGGATTTGAATAGTATAATTGAATTTGCTTGCTGTGTTCATGGGAAATGAAAGCTTGGGAGTTCATCTGGTAAGATATGTGAATGTGCTTATGTTTCCAAGAGATTTATATTTCTCTGTTTGTGAACCAAGTATTAATAAGCAATGGGTCTGCCACATAAATAAACCAGTGTTCATCAGAGTTGCAGGCTGTATTTACCACTCTCCAGATGACTGGTCTGTCCCTAGGGCTCAGAGGTCACATATTTAGGTTTGGTTGAGCTGAGGTGAATATAGATCATGACTGGATGCTGTGTGTTCTTGGGAACCTCATCCTAAACAGGCTAGTTTATCCTGACTAAATGTTGTTCCTTTTATTTATAGCCTACTGAGAGAGACAGATAAATAAACTGCAAACTCTGCTCAGCACGGTTAGCATAGTGAGAGGGAGCTGACCAACACCCAGAAGGAGAAATCATGTTCGTAGTTAGTAATAGAAGGTGTCTCACAGAGTCTTGAACAAAATGTGGTTATACAGGGAGAAGGGAGACTATGTTTCAGGAAGTGCGCGTAGCAGATTCTGAGGGCACCAAGGTGTAAAAGAGTGTGACAAGTTCCTAGAACATGTATTGTGAAGTCAGTGGCATATGGGAAGGTGATGGGAGGTGACTGTAGAGAGGGAGGCACAAACTGCTCATGAAGGGCTACCTGGGTAATTTATTTTGGCTTTTCAACTTTAATTGAAAAAGAATGAGGAGTCTTTAATAAGAATAGGAATGATGTAATCAAATGGCATTTTAGAATAATTCCATAAAGTAGCATGTGGAATAGCATTGCCATGTGAGATTGGAGCTGCAGGACAAGTCAGAATGACTATGATCGTCCAAGAGGGAACAGTGTGGGCCAAACCACAGAGGTGGCAGAATGACAGATCAAACAGCACAGGAAGGAGGTAGCACTTTCTTGATCTCATCCCTGCATAGGAGAATGTGAGACAAGGGAAAAGCAGTTAGCACTAACTTTAAGTTACTTTATTTGTGTGGTGCTGGGATTGAGCCTAGGGCCTTTCACATGCTAGGCCAGCACTGTC
This sequence comes from Marmota flaviventris, assembly GCF_047511675.1. NCBI lineage: Eukaryota > Metazoa > Chordata > Mammalia > Rodentia > Sciuridae > Marmota > Marmota flaviventris. Next base: position 139,924,592 of record NC_092503.1, read on the forward strand.
CTCTAAGCCACAGCCCTAGCCCTTGGTTACTCTCTGGGGATATCATTCATGGAGGTAAGTATCAAAGGAGGGGCTAGTAATGTCTAGAGCCCGAGCAGAGCAAGGTGAGTTGTCTTTGGGGTCATCTTCCTCCTCTTTCTCTTCTTCCTCTTTATTTAGACCAAGGTGGGTGTGAATAATTGAAACTTGCCTGCAGCAAAGATAAATATGTTTATAAAAGGAACAGACTAGAATTTGGGAGGCTTTTTATTGAATGGCTTTTCTGTTCTCAGTAAGGAAGAAAGCAAAGCCAATATTTTTCCCAAGTGAATGCAATGTGTGTGGGAATAGATATTTTAAGGAGCGAGATACATGATTAGTGTTGTATCTGAAGTTAATTGGAGGGAACAGTTAATACTTCCTACTCCAAAATTTGGTTCTCAACTCAGCATGTGCTTATTGAGGCAGTTGTAAATTAATCAAGTAATTAGGAAAGAGAGCATGAAGTGTCTGCAGTGTTCAAGGCGCTCTGTGATGGTTTCTACTCTGGAGGTCGTCTGGTACCCAGAGCCCTTTCCTCATGCTCTTAAGTTAGTTAAAAATCGTGATCATATGTCTTCTCTCACCATAAGAGTTTGTTGTTGCTCTTAGGACTTAGTCTTCCTGTAGCCAGTCTCAGTCAGAAGAGTACATAGTCCCCATATTCAATTTTGTAACACCCATCTATTTTAGAATAGTTTTAGATTTATAGAAAAATTGCAGACAAGTTTCTTAAATAACCACACCCAGTTTCCCCTATTATTAACATCTTACGCTACATGTCACATTTGTCACAATTTGTTAATGAGGCTGTCAGCTTTCCTTAACTGTAACAAATCCCAGAGATAAATCAACTTTCAGGGAAAGGTTTATTTCTTCTTGTAGTTTGGGAGGTTTTAGTCCATGGTTGCTTGGCCCCTACCTTTGGGCCTGTGGAGAAGCCTGGGGTGGGGAGCAGTTGGGGGAAGAGGGGAGGGCATGTGTTTCAGGAGTTTCTCACCTCATGACAGCAAGAAGCAGAGAGGGTGAGGAGAGGGAGAGAAAGAAGAGAAAAGAGAGATGATGTCCCACTATCCTCTAAAGACATTTCAAGGACATGTTCCCCAGGGAGGACCTAATTTCCTTGCACTAGGCTTTACCAAGCCTTTAACACATGAGCCTTGGTGGACATTGAAGATCTGAATCATAGTGGTAAACCAGATTTCCCCACTTCCTTTTTTTTTTCAACCCCTCTTCCTTTTTTGAGATGGAGTCTTGCCCATGCTGGTCTTGAGCTCTGGAACATACATCATTTCTGACTTGAACCCAGCTTGATACATACAAGAGTTCAAGACCAGCAGATTCTTATTTCAAATGTTACTTTTGCCTTTTCAGTGATTTTTGCCTATGTAAGGAGTTGTTCATTTCAGAAACTATAATTAAACCAATAATTTGGATTGTCTTTGGTATTCTCTAATATGAAGTCTTGCCCTTTTAGAAATCATACAGTTGAGGGGGGAATAAGTGCAAGGACTAGGGATGTAGCTCAGTGGTAGCCTACCATGTCTAACATTCTGGGTTTGATCCCTAGCCCAAGAAAGAAAAAAAAAAAACCATAAAAAACATATTAGTTGGAATTTGATCAAGTTAATATAATCCTGGTATCAGTTTTATGTGGTCTTTAATTTAAAAGAAAAATTATTATCTAGGAAGTGTGGTTTGTTAGATATAAATCTTTTTTTTTTTTTTTAAATGGGATTTATGTGCCTAAATCTTTGATCCACTTTGAGTTGATTTTAGTGCAGGGTGAGAGATAGAGGTTTAATTTCATTTTGCTACATATGGATTTCCAGTTTACCCTGCTCCTAATCAAAGAAAAAATAGGCCCAAATCTTTACCATGTTGGCTCAGGACTGACTTTCTTAACAAGATTCCTAAAGCACAAGAAGTAAAATCAAGAATCAATAAATGGGATGGATTCCAATTAAAAAGCTTCTTCTTAGCAAATGAAACAATGTATAGCGTGAATAGAGAGCCTACAGATTGTGAGAAAATCTTTATCACATGCAACTCTGATAAAGCATTAATCTCTTGGATATATAAAGAACTCAAAAAACTTAACACCAAAAAACCAAATAATTGGTAAATAGGCTAGGGAACTGAACAGATACTTCACAGAAGAAGAAATACAGCTTATCAACAAATATATGAAAAAGTGTTCAACATCTAGGAGTTAGAGAATTAGCAATTAGAGAATGCAAATCAAAACTAAGATTTTTATCTCATTCCTCTCAGAATGGCAATCATCAATAATACAGGCATTTTACAATAAATGTTGGCAAGGATGTGGTGAAAAAGGTACATTCATACATTACTGGTTGGACTGCAAATTGGTGCAACCAATCTGGAAAGCAGTATGGAGATTCCTCAAAAAGCTGGGAATGGAACCACCATTTGATCCAGCTATCCCACTCCTTGGTTTATACCCAAAAGACTTAAAATCAGTATACTATAGTGACGAAGCCACATCAATGTTTATAGCAGCTCAATTCACAATAGCTAAACTATGGAACCAATCTAGGTGTCCCTCAATAAATGAATGGATAAAGAAAACGTGGTATACATATATTTAATGGAATATTACTCCGCTTTAAAGAAGTGTGAAATTATGGCATTTGCTAGTCAGTGGTTGAAGTTGGAGAATATAACGTTAAGCGAACTTAGCCAATCCCACAAAACCAAAGGCTGAAGGTTTTCTCTAATATGCAGATGCTAATTCACAGTAAGGCAGGGGGCACAAGGGAAGAATAGCTTTACCTTAGATTAGGTAGAGGGAAGTGATGGGAGGGGAGGGGCTGTGGGGATAGGAAAGATAGTAGAATGAAACAGACATTATTACTGTATGTATATATGTGACTACATGACCAAAATGATTCTGCAATGCACACTCAGAAAAATGAAATTATATCCCATCTGTGTATGATATATCAAAGTGCATAAATGCATTCTACTGTCATGTATAACTAAAACAAATTAAAAAAATTTAAAAATGGGATTCATGGAGTATAAATAATAAAATGAGTTTTTTTTTTTTTTTTTGGCAGCGTGTCTTGCACCATGGCTAACTTGTCTTCTCTGCCTCTAGATGGCACTGATTTTATACTGGCCTGTGAATTTTAAGCAATATAATTTGGAAATGAAAGATCTTTTCGGGTTGACATTTTGTCTGTTAACTTGTGCACTCTGTTTTCACTTCCCTCTCAAACCTTGTTAAATTTCCAGTCATTACAAAATCATGAATGAGTGGTGGAGAACTGGCTGATAATTTTGTAAGATGAATGAACCATTGAAGTCATGTAACCTACAACGAGAGCTTTCTGGAAAAAGTGTAATGACTCTCTGTTGTCTCCCAAGTTCTGTTTTGTCAGTGGATAGTGTTCCAAGCCATTTTTCTAGATAGAACTTAGCTCTCTGGCACTCATTTCCCAGGCCTAGGCAATTTCAAAATCCTTATGAAAAACCTCTTTATCATTCCTAACTATTTATCAACTCTCTCATATTCCCTGGGCATCTTTGAGCTTTTACTGCCAACACACCAATTCATTATTTTCCCCAAAAGCTTCTTTGTGTCTCTTGTTGCCAAAGAACTCACCCTACTTGTTAATCAGAGGAATACCCACCCTGCCCCATTATGATGTTGATCTTTTCAGTCACATCCTTTCTAACAGGATCATATAGCTAAGTTAAGTGTTTAAACAAAACAGCTTGCAGAAGTGTCTTAAGACATGGACAAAGTGCATTATCTGACCAAAATGAAAATATCACTTGAGTACTGTAGTGGAGTTTTTACAGTGGCTCCTCCTCCTTCTCTTTCTCCTCTGCTTGCCTCTCTTCCCCTCACCCCATTAGTACAATGCTGCTTTGTATAACCAGGGTGCATCCTATGGCCTCATTTCTTTCATCTACTCAGTTGGTCTACTCACACTATTTTGTTTGATTGTGTCACCCAGCCATTAGCAGCATCTTGGATCATCTCTGCTGCAGTCTGGCTGCAGCAAAATAACCCGCGGGGGGGTGGGGGGTGGGGTGGGGACGAATAACTTGTGAACATTGATACAGCAGGAGTAGGAGCCGTTTATTGTAGGACAGGAGCGGTATTTATACATTCCACACAACTTATCTTAATTAACATAAACTAGATACAGCAGTCAACCAATAAGGAATCTCCATACTTAAGGGCTTCTGGGCGTAACTTCACAAACCACTCCCTCTGGCAAAATGCCAGGTGCCATCCTGACTTGTTTACAGACCTTAACATTAACCACTCCCTCTGGCAAAATGCCAGGCTCCATCCAGACTTGTTTACAGACCTTAACACATCTCTTCGTTTGTCATGTCATTTTTACTTGCATTTGATCGTGTGCAGAACAAGAGTGCTTTATTACCTTAGACAAAGATTGACTTACAAACCTGAAGTTAACAATGGTGATATAGTTGTGGCCGACTGACTTAGCAACTGCTTAAAATGTTCAAATGTGATTTAAATGATTGTAAGGTTATAAGATAGAAGTGCCTTGTAGTTTGAAAAGTGTTACATCTGTTTGTTATTTTCCTCCCCCGAACATTGTTTTAACTCTGCTGCTTCCTTTATCATTTGTGTTAGTGTCATTTATTTTCTCAACTCACACACATTTCTTTCCTCCATTTCTCATGTTCTTGATTCTCTTCTATTTAGGAGGAAAAGGGCTATTATTAATTGGTGTCAAGTGCTGGAGTCAGAATAGGTGCCTCCCTGTATTCCACCCTGCTTGGATGTTCATGTGGTCTGTAAACACACAGTGCCTTCATGGAAATAATGGATACCAGGAGCATTATCGTACCTAACATTTGCCTGTGAAACACTCCTCCTTGAGTGATCCGAGAGGCTTTTCACACCAGTGCAGGTACACATGTGCTGAGTGCACTCAAGAGGCAAATCTTAATCTGTCATCTTTTGAGGAATTTAGTGGTCCTTGTCCAATAAACATGATTTAATTAGGGCAAACTGTCACTAGTTTATGCAGGGTGCCTAAAGCAATTCAAGTGTGTATGCCACTACAGCTCAAATCAGTTTGTATTTTATGTCTAATTTTTAATTCCATCTATCTAATCCTTTCTACATTGAAGCTGAAGGGAGTGGTAATATATATGCCACCATGGGAGTATTCATGGAGTCTAGAAGATAGGGCTGGCAAGTCAAAGATTTTGGGTTGAATTCAGGCTCTACCACTTACAATGTAATGGTTCATGCAGCTTCAACTGTTCAACCTTCCTGCTTCCTATTTGAGCTATGGGGCAGTACTAAGGATTGTGAGGATTAGATGAAACCATGTAGTAGGTAAGATAAGAACAGATAAGATAAGCACAGATTAGATAGCAAAGATCTGTTACTCTTAGCCAGTAGTAGTATAAGCAGTAACAATGTTTATTATAGGGTCATTTCTTCCCTCACAGATACTCAGAGAGGCAGGATGGGTAAGTAGCATTGCTGTGTAAGGCACACTGTGTAGATGAAACCAGTGATAAATGGAGAGAAAAACGACTACTTTGGAACCATAGACTAGTCCTAAGTAGTATCTTGAAATTCTGCTGTTGTGCAGCCCAATTTTCCCGTGCCAATTCATATACATCTGCAGTATTTATTTACATTATTTTTGTGATGGTTTGCTTTTTCATTTGCTTTTGAGATGTGTGTTTAAAATCTAGGCCTTTTTGAAGAATTCTTTTGACTTTCTAACTTTTAAATTTAATTGACTTTCACAATCCACTTTTATTTTTAAGCTCAATTAGAATTAATTTCCTGCAGCCTCTTTTCTCATTTCTGAACTACTATTCATGGTTTCTGTAGTCAGGGTAGAATTTGTGTTCTGGGTCATTTGAGTTTGTATAGGACACTTAAGAAAATGTCAGAAATAGAAGAAGTTCTAGAGGGAAAACAAATGACACAGCCTATTGTGGGCAGTTAATGGAAATCTAATTTAATTTAATCAACACTGCCGTGTCTCTCAAACATAAAAATGAGACAATCATTTAAAAGTCCCTGGTACCAAGGTGATGTCATTGTTTTGGTCCTTGATTGATGTCTAGTTGCCTAAGTGATTTTATCCTCTTTGGATATTCGCCTCTCTAGATTTTATTTCCTTATTTGGAATTGGCTTAGTATATCTTTAAAGTGCCTTTCTTTAGTATTATATGTTCGTTAGAAATAACAGCTGTCTTTGAATAGATGGACTTATTTTTCTTTGTTGTGTTATGCAGATGGTTTTACATGTTATTGCATATTATTTCATAGTTTTCCAGACTTTAGTACATGTACACATGTTTTGGTCATACCCATGTTGCATGTTATCACTAGATTGTAGCAGTTTCTTAAAAATAGCCTTAGAATGACTTATTATTGTTGTAAGCTATTGTATCTGTGGGTTTGTTATGGGAGTTATATACTTTCCTAGTATACATTAAAGTTAATATATAGTTATTAAAATACCCTAAATCTTCTTAATGCAGTGTGTGCCACATTTTAAGAATCATTGATGAGTTTTGGATTTGTTGCTTCAACCATTCCTATACCTCCTAATATTTTTGGCATGTTTCAGATACCTAACAGATAGTGCTTCAGATTTTTTTTTTTTTTCTTTTTTGAAACCTCGTTTGGTCACAGTCTGAAATTGAGTCCTATAGTACACAATTGGACTCCTGGGATCCTGGAAGACACACACATTTATGAAAGTGGTGGTATCTGTAGCAGCAGTGAGAGGCTCTGGGTTGACAGTGGGGAGGAAAGTACTTTTGAATTAATGATAAGCTTTATTATTAATTAGAGGTGTTAATTAGAGGTATTATTAATTAGAGGTCAAGCCTGTCATGTTTGAAGAAAAAGGCACCTTGGATGACCAAGGGTATGAGAACAATTTGCCTTGTGTATAAACTGAGAAATGCCTTGATGGTTACTTCTCACCTCCTGGCTTCTGTGTTGATTTTTAGTTTTGTTTGTTTTTTTGGTATTGGGGATTGAACTCAGGGCTGTGTACATGCTCTATCCTCTGAGCAAATCCCCAGCCCTTCTGTGGTGGTTTAGGAAAGGGCAAAATGAATGAGGCTTTTCCCAGCATTGTTAGGCTTTTAGTCTGAAAGAGTATTGTGGCCCTCAATTTTGGCTCAGCAAAGTACTAGTTGGAGTGCAGCTTAAGCTCTGACTTGAGGTTTTTTTTTTTTTTTTTTTTTTTTGGTTTTGTTTTGTTTTGGTACCAGGGATTGAACCCAGGGATGCTTAACTACTGTGGCACATCCCCAGCCCCCTTTATAATATTTTGTTTAGGGACAGGGTCTCCCTAAGTTGCTTAGGGCCTCAATAAGTTGCTGAGGCTGGCTTTGAACTCCTGATTCTCCTGCCTCAGCCTCCTGATCCACTGGGATTATAGGTGTTTGCCACTGGGTCCTGCTAAGGCTCTGACTTTTTAAATGATCAGTTTTTTTTTTTTTTTTCTTGAGTGGAAATTTGAGAGATCTGAGCATTTCTCTCTGCTAACAAAATAATGACATTGGTGCCAAGGAAGCGTCAGAATGCAGAGGAACATAATGCTGATTTAGTAATTTACATATGTGTGTGTGCATGTGTGTATGTGTATATTTGTATGCATACACAGAGATTGCAGTAAACTCATAAAGATTTTATTGTTTTTATAGGATGTTCGATTCTCAGTGTCCAATTAGGAAATGTCTAATTGGGTAGCATCTGATGGGAAATCTGTTGTTTTTTTCTTGTGCTTTGTGTACATTACATGGAATAGGGGCTGTTTATTTTCACGAATGAGCGTCACTTTGAAATATCCATGTTGTTAATAAGTGGCAGCTTTTATTTTTTAACACTCAATGTCTTTACATACTAACCATGTAGAAGGATTCCTCTGTGTGTGGTGTGTGTGTGTGTGTGTGTGTGTGTGTGTGTGTATTTACTTTTCACATGAAGTAGAGTGGGATTCACTCTGCAGGTTTTCTTGTTATCTCTTTTGGTTAAAACCAGGATTATTTTTCAAGACCCTGTTTCTAGTTGCTGATCTTTAATATTTTGCTGATTGAACTTTTAATGTATAATGATGAGACTTTGATTCTTTTTTATTATCAAGCTAGATCATGTAGTAGGACTTCAACTTTTTCTTCATTACAAAGGATGCTCTAGGACTCTTGGGCCGTTATGGTTCTGAACAGTTATTACATTGTTAGGGATCGCACTTTCTATCTGGAGCCACATTTTGACTAAGAGTACCTCATTCTTCCTTGTACTACTACTAAGGAAATGTTCCCTTCTATTCCATCCTACTAGTTTACCTGTCCTTATTTCCCACTAATTAACATGTCCTGGAAGTGATTCCCATTCCAGGAGAAATCAGTTATGTCTTTAAGAATAACAAAACATAGCCAGGCACTGTGGCACATACCTGTAATCCTAGTGGCTTGGAGGCAAGACAGGAGGATTGAGTTCAAAGCTAGCCTCAACAACTTTGCCCTAAGAAACTCAGTGAGACTCTGTATCTAAATTTAAAAAATATAAAAAAAGACCTGGGGATGTGTCTCATTGGTTAAGTGCCCTAGCTTCAATCCCTGGTAACTCCCCTTCTTTATCTACCCAAATTAAAACACCATATGCTGTAACAACTTGAAGTTGGCCACTGTATTTTTTTGTATTAAGAGATACAGACATGTGAATTATTTCCTATTCCCCCTTTTGTCCTTCAAACATTCATTGTTTTTTTCCTATAACTTTAGATAGAATCCTGCTTGTTGGGATAATGTATAAATACCACAAGAAAAGAAAAAATATGAGTATTTCTAGAGATGATAAAGTCTTCCAGTGTTATTGTTCTGTTTTTAATCTTAACATTTTAATATTAATGCTATGACCCAATACCTTTCTAATAATGAAATAGTGTTATTTTTACATATAACTGTTCTTATAAAGAAAAATGGGTATCATTTGCTAATTTAATCGTTACATAGTTACTAATTTCATTGCCATTTAAGAAGAAGAATGTTCATGATTTATATAGGCTCTTTCCCACGAACTTAAATATTACATGTTCATTATGTTTAAAAGAAAGATATTGAGAATCCTTTTTAAAAAGTAGACTTTTTAATTAAAACTATTATTATATTTCAGTTAATTTCCTCAAGACACATTAATTCCACCAATGATAAAATTGTTCAAAATATTTTTAGTGTCATTTTTAGAATTTTGAGTGATCAAGCAGTGAATAACATTTTTTAATTAGTACCCAGGTATAGCATGTGCAGAGTTTTGAGTTCAGTCTCCAACACCACACATACATGTACATAAACACACACACACCCTAAAATCCCATAAGGTATAAAAGTATAAAGGATTTTCATCTCCTGATGGATTTATAATGTGATTCTGAAAGGAGTTTGTAAAGTTAAGTTCCAAAAACTTCTATTACTTTAGCAGACTAGGTATGCTGCCTGGGGAGAGGGGGACAACTAAATATAATAATTTTGCTAACTCTTTTTAGGCTTAGAGAAAATGGGAGAACTCCTCAAGAAAAGGCATAAGTGAACTGAATTGAGTGCCTGGAACGGGAAGCACACATGAATTGTGGGGAGTGTCTGCAGGCATGTGCCCTCATCAGCAGGGCAACCTGGACACCAGGCTTTGTGGCAATGACAAGTTGGGGAAGCCAAACCTGTGACTCATCTTACACTGTGGAAGAGAACCAAATAGGTCCTAGGGCTATCTGGGCTCTGGCTACACACAGTCTTTGAAGGAATGCACCCTCAGCCTGGATCCTGACGTTTCCCAGCGAGATGTATCAACCAATCTAAGATCACCAGACACGAGGAAGCAGAATACTGTGTGCGTATTTCAGCAGAAATGACACTCGGTTGCTTCAGCTATTGAAATTCCTGGCCATAGAGAATAAAATAACCGGGTGAAATGTTTAAAGAAGTAAAGGATGAAATCTCAAAAACGTATAAACAGTAAAAAATATTTTATTCAAAAAAGACTGCACATGAGCCATGAAGCCATGAAAAGGCATGGAGGAAACTTAAATGTGGATTACCAAGTGGAAGAGGCTAGCTGGAAATGTACTCATGATTTTAACTGTATGGCATTCTGGAGAATGCAAAACTGTGGAGACAGGGAAAAGATTAGTGGTTGGCAGAGGTTATGAAGGAGAGAGGTTTGACTAGGCAGAGCACAGATGATTTGTAGGGCAGTGAAACTACTCTGTATGACATTATGATGTGGATACATGTCACTATATATCTGTCAAAAGCTGCAGAATGTACAACTCCAAGAGTGAACCCTAATGTAAACTATGGACTTTGATTTTAATGTGTCAATGTAGGGATATTAATTGTATAAATGTACCACTCTGGTGAGGAGTGCAGTTGATAGGGAAAGCTGTGTTGGGCCCGGGCAGTGGGTGTTGATATCTGTGTCCCTTCTTAATTTTGCTCGGAACCTAAAACTGCTATGAAAATGAGCTTTTATTTTTAAAAAATGCACATTTGAGATGTAACTAAAAAGGGCATGTCGAAAAAAAATGTTTTGACTGAAATTTAATTTTTTTTTTTTCCTGGATCAGAATTCAGTCCATTATCACAAATAGATTTAATTGTCATGACTCTACTTCCTTTATTAAACCAGGACAGTTTCTGAGTCTTCTTTTGCCCATCACAACCTTCAACACTTTTAGAGATTACTGGTCAGATATTTTGTAGGATGCTCCTAAATTTCACATTTTCTGATGTTTTCTCATGGTCAGATTCAGGTTACACATTTTTGGCCAAAGTATGATGGAAATGAATGCTGTGTCCTTATTAGTATGTTATTTCACAAGGCAACATGGTGTTGATATGTGTCATTTTTGGTTATGTTGAGTTCCTTGATAGTCAAACACAGTATTTATTATGTTTCTCTGCCATAAAGTTATTATTTTTCCCTTTTTAAGTATTAAGTTTCTTGTGGGAAGCTGTGTTGAGGCTATGTGAATATTCTGTTTCTTAACATATTTTGCTCTACTAACTTTATAATCCATTCGTTTATTACTGTGGTGTTTTCCCAATGGTTATTCTCTGTATCCATCATTTTGTCTAAAGTAATTAGAATATTATAATAAGAATGACCTTTATCTTCTCTCCCACATATTTATTCAGTTATCTCTATCTATATGGCATCATGGATATTTATTTATATGGGTTATAATTCATTGGTAAACATATATTTTGGATCCATATTTGGCAGGGAGAAGCTTGACTCTTGTGCCTTTTGATGTCTTTTTGGCTCAGCTGAATATCCAGATTTATCTTTCACTTTCCTTTTTGCATTCCTTTAATCAGTTATTTCTCAAAGGAATTCTCCTTTTATGAAAGCATGGTATTTAGAAACCCAGACTTATTGTTATAGGGAATGTCATTACTTTAAGGACCATCCCCGCTACCAAATGAACAGAGGAAGGGAATCAGTGTATATCTGTTTCCATTTATGTATTGACATATTTATTTATACACATGCGTTAAGAATATGAATTCATATGAGTGTGTCCAGTTCCAAGCTAGCACCAAATAAATGGTTTGGTCTAGGGGTCCCCATTGCCTTTGACAATGACAGTGAGAAACCTGGTCCTTTGCTGGGTCCGGTGGCACACACTTGCAAACTAGCAACTTAAGAGGCTGAGGCAAATTTTGATGCCAGCCAATGAATGGAAATGAATGCTGTGTCCTTATTAGTATGTTATTTCACAAGGCAACATGGTGGTTACATATTGGGACCCTATTTCAAAATGAAAAAGGACTTGGGATGTAGATCGGTGATAAAACACCCCTGGGTTTAACCCACAGTTCCACAAATAAAACAACAACAACAAAAAATAGAAACTTGGTTCTTACCCAAAATTTATTTGCTGGTTTGATCAGCTATATAGTAACCATATAAGGTAGTTTCAGAATTATTAGTATGTATCTCTGTGGTAAAAATAATTACTAATTTTTATGCAGTTATTTGCTATTGTGATCTTAACTGTAGAAAAACTCATTAAAATTCCGTTTTCAAATTAAATTCTTTGTTTTCTTCAGTGTGGCTCTGTCATTTATTTAAAATAATGTTCTACACCCTGTTATCCTTTGTATTTCATTTTGGGTTCTAGCCACCTCTGGATGGATTTTATTTTTTGGTGTTTTGAGTTACTAGAGTAACACGATTCTGTAAGTCAGAAGTATAAAAAACGTTTACACAGAGAATGTCACTACCCTACCCTGATCTTTTTACTCCATTCCCATTCACCCATTTTTTTTTCCTCCTGTTTCTACCCATTTTCTTGCAGGTAATTCATTTTTTCAATTTTGGTTTTATGCTTTAGTTTTTTGTTTTTGTTTTGCATGAATGAAAAAACTTACATGTATTTTATTATTTTATTCCCTACACAAAACATGGCATATAATAATATCTATTTCGCACTTTGCCTTTTTCACTTCCCAGTTTATCTTGGAAATCATTCAATATTCGTTCGGAGAGCTCTTGTTTATTACACCTACCACTGGTGCTCTATTATATAGGTAGTTCATAGTTTATTCACCATGTCTCTAATAGTGCGAGATTTTTATTTCTAATATTTTGTGGTTTCAAGAAAATGCTATGAAAACCTTGGAAAAGTGCATTACTTTGGGAAGTATACCTTTGGGATAAATAGCTAGAAACTGGAGTAGTGGGTCAGGAGATGAACAGTAAGTGTAGTTTTGTAGGATGTTGCCAAATTCACCTTAACAAGAGTTTTTCCAGTCTCCATTACCACGACCATGTATAAAAAGTGCATGTTTTCTGAAGTCTCCCCCAAAGAATATGTTGTCTAGCTTTTTAATTTGTGCCAGCATCATAGGTTAGGAATAATATGTCAGTGGTTAATTTGCATTTCACTGTCTGATTTTTTTTTTTTTGTATATTTAAGGGTCATTTTCACTTATTGTTTGAGGATAAATAGTTCATGTATTTTTCTCTATTTAAAATTGAGGTTCTGCCTTTTCTTCAGTTTTTAAAAGTCCTTTATGTTAGAGATTGTATCTCTTTGTGTTGTATGTTGCTTCTTTAATTTTTTTTCTACTTTTATATCAGGTTTTATATTCTAGTTTTACATCAGGTTTGCCATTTTTTTAAATATTTTTATTTTCCTATTTTTATCTGTTTATTCCTTTGTATTTAACATTGTTTTAGGTATTTTTCTTGAATCTAGTAGGTAGCTGGGTCATGCTTTGTGTCCAAATTTAACATCGTTTTCCCCTTTAAGTGTTATTCCGAATTAAATTTATTTGCATTTATTGATACAATGGCTGTTTGATCTCAACTTGTCATAATATTTTGTGGCTGTGCATTATTTTATATTGGTTGGTTTTTTAATAAGGTATAGGTTATTTTGCTCTTGAATTAAACTTTTTGTTGCTATTCAGAAAGGTTATATATTTTTTTAAATGATTGCTTTTATACTTACTTCTTTTAAACACCTTATTGTACTGCTTTCTTAACTTTTTATAGTCTGGTTTGTTTTTAAGATATTGTCTAACTATTGACTACATGATAATCAATGATTGTATTCTACATTCTGATTTTTAGTTACATTATTTCTACTTTGTTGGATCATGTCACATGTAACAATTGTATATTAATTATCCAACTTAATCTCCAGCTTTGTTATAGTCAAATCTGCAATTTTATTTTATTAATATTCTCCACATTAGCTTTTCTTTCTTTCTCTCTTTAAAAAAAATTTTTTTTTAGTTGTACTTATTTATTTTTATGTGGTGCTGAGGATTGAACCCAGTACCTCACACATGCAAAGCAAGTGCTCTACTACTGAGCTACAGTCCCAGCCCCCCTCTCTCTCTCTTTTTTTCTTTTGCTGAAAAATTCCCATTTATTTTTTGCTTACATGAAGTTCTTGCATTGGTAAAGTTTCGTAAAGATCTCCCTGATAATGTAGCATCCCTGTGTCTTTAGGCTTTTTCTATACCCTTGATCCTTTAAGGACAACATTGATGGATATAAAATTCTTGGTCCATACAGTTTTCAATTGAGTTGTTTGATAATGTGGCTCTACTGTTGCCTTGTTGTTTTTGTTTTAATTTATTTTTAGTTGTAGTTGGATGCAATACCTTTATTTATTTATTTATTTATTTATTTATTTATTTATTTAGTGGTGCTGAGGATCCAATCCAGCGCCTTGCATGTGCTAGAGGAGTGCTTATGCTGAGCCCCAGCCCCAGCCCTTGTTGCCTTGTTTTGTATGTTTCTTTTGAAGAATTTCCCTTGCCCTGCGATTCTTACTCATTTATTTTATTTTAGTTTTGTTTTCCTAGAGGCCATGAGGGCTTTTCCATTGTTATCTTTTCAGTTTAATGGGTTAACCATTCAGTCCTCCATAATTTATTTTCTCAAGTTCTCACTGTCTTTATTTTCCCATCAGTGGCATTCTATCATGTGACTTTTCTCTTCTGGGGACTCCAGTTATATAAACACTGTCCCTTCTTTGCTTCTCTTCCATTTCTGCCACTTATTCTCTGCCTGTTGTTCATTTTAAAATTTTGAATTGTCTCTTCCCTTCATTGCTTTTCTGCTTTTCTTCAATGTTCCTTATTAAATATCCATTGACTCCATTGTCTCTTTTGTACTTTACAATTTGAACTTGAGTTTTGAGAAGATTTAATTTCTTCTGTTTTATTCCTGAGTCTGATCATTTCTCCTTGCAATTCTTTTTTCACTCATATATTTGTTGTTAATTTTTGAGATTGGACTCGAGTGACTGTAATGACTGGTGATGTTAGATCAGCATTACCACCTCACTCTCTTCTTTCTTTCCTTAGGTTTTTCTCGGCTTGCACTTGATTTCCTCAAAGGCTCCTAGTGGATTAAGAATGGCATTGTTCCCTCTCTGGGTACCTTTTTATACAGTTATTTTGATGCTCAGGAATTCCGTTTTTCACATTATGCTGAGGGAACGGTATTTAATTGTTTCATTTGTTCTTTTGTTGTGACAAGACTTTGGCACTTGTCATTGTATTTGATGCCTGTGACAGGATCTTTTTCTGAAATTTTTTTTTTTTTTTTTTTTTTTTGGTAGCGGGGATTGAACCCAGGGGCACTTAAACACTGAGCCAATTCCCCAACCCTATTTTGTAAATAATTTTTCTGGGCATTTAAAGGAACTGCCAGTCTTGGTTTGGCTTAATCCATTTTCACAGCCTGAGGCTCTCCCTATTGCCCAGGGAATGACACCTAACTGCAGGTATACACAAGGACAAGATTGAGTTCTTCCTTATGATGAGGATGATTCCTTTAGGGCTGTTTGTTTCAGACACTCTGACTTGGTCAGACGCTGGGTTTCACTTTTGTCTCACTTTCTATTTTAAGTTGTCACAACCAATGTTCAGTTTTTCAGTTGATATGTTGGGTAGGCAAGATATTCCCAGTGGCTTTGTGCTAGGCCTTTTTTCCTGGTTTTATACTTTCTTATAGAGTTTTGTTTAGTAATTTCTATTTTATTACTTTTTCAATGCTCTTGCCAATTTTTTAGTAGCATTTATCAGGAGAATTGATTCTAATAATTGAACTCAACATTATTAGAAATGTCAGTTGATTAACTCTTTAAATAAAAATGTTTGTTATTTTTTTATTTCATGGGACTTCTGGTGGGAAGGATGATAGATTCATATACACAATTCTCTTTGTTACTCAAACTCCTAGCTCAGGTAGAGACCTACTTTTTTACCACAGATGGGCAAAAAAGTAGGTCTTTACCTACTTTTATTGGTAAAGCAACTTTTGACTACTAGTAGCTATGATTGTTAGTGATGATGATAATGCGGAAAATTTATTTTGCCATTGCACTATGCCAAGTACTCTGTATTTTCATGTATTATTTTATTTATCATAAAGTGTGTTGAGTGTTATCTCATTTTATAGATCATTACCAGAGGCATATCTACCAGATTTCTTGCATGTGTTCACATGGATCCTAAGTGGCAGAAATGTGGGGCAATTCCTGTCCTGGGCTTTGGAAATAAAAGAGTAGCAAATTCCAGCATGCTTCCTGCCTTCGTGGACTTCACAGGATTTGATTCCCAGACAATACTTTCTTACCTAGTCCCAGGTCACAGTACAGGGACATTGTGGGATAGTTGGGGATATCATTTTTGAGTCTGAAAGCCTGATTCATTTGTGTTTTCACTAGAATTGAGGATACTGTCTCTAACTTGGAAATGACTATAACTTTACACAAATGTAAAACAGAGAGATATCAGCAAAGATGAGAACAGTCTCTTAATTCCCTAGACTCTCTGCACCATGTAGCATAGAGCTTTACTCAAAGTTGCTTCTAAGTGGATGTTAATTTGGGTATTTTTATTAAGTATGAGATATAGTTTTTATTGCATATTATAACAGATTAAATTTTGTGTTTTAGCTGGATTTCTATATTATTTCAACTGGCTTTTTATGTATTTATTCTTTTCCTTTTGGTTTACAGTTATTTGCTGATATAAAGGATGGAGACTGCCTGAAGCTCTTTGAACAAAGTTCTCGCTCTGCTTATAAGCAAGAGACACATACCATGGAGGCCTTGAAGCTTGTAGAGTTTGACCTTAAGCAAACTCTCACCAGGCTTGTGGCACACCTGTTTGGAGATGGTAGGTACTCAGATGTCTTTGTGTTAGGCTTAGATGTCCAGTAATTACCATCTTCCAAGTCATAAAGGTTGAATCTAGATATTTTGTTTAAGTGGTGGCATAATGGTTTCAGTTCTACTGGGATACAACCCATGAATTTCTTGGTTTATCCCATTTAAACTCAAGAGGATATGAAAGTAGAATTAAGTAGAGAAGAAAAATGTTTATAACCTTCAATAAGAAAGATGATGGCTTAGGATCAGTGTAATCAGTGGAGAGAGAGTATACTAGCTAATTAGTGTTATTAGAATATTATTATTAGATCAGACTTTAAATGTGACTGAGCCCAATGGAAAATTTTATATGGTAGTATGTGATTACTACTATCAACAACAAAAATATTAATGGTGAATTTCCTGTTGGTGGACCAATATTGTTAACATCTGGACTCTCACTTTAGTCATCATTATGCCTATTGTCAAATGCATAATTCATGTAATATTTAAGAAACCACTAAACAATCATATAAATTCTTTATATACACACAATCTTAAAAATAGCAAATCAATTTTAGGATAATATCTTTTCTAGGAGATGGGGAATCGTATTAGGGGGTAGAAACCAGACTTCAAGTGTGTTAATAATGTTTTATTTTTTAAAAAATATGAAGTTAAATATGACAAAATGTTATGATTTGATAAACTGAATATGGGTGTGTGGATGGTTGCTATTTTCTACCCCTGCCTCTAGTTGTGAAATATTTCATATTAAAGTAGTATAATGCAACAGTAAAAAGGGTTTCAGGTAGAGAGTTTTGATGTGAAAATTCTATTATAGCCAACTTCTCTTTACTTTCATGACAAAAGAAAGGAATTGTTATATTTTTAACAGTAATATCATCTAACACTGAAATACAGAGAGATGGATTATAGTGTTCACACCGTTTTGGAGGAAGGTTGGGATAGGAGGAATTGTAGTACTTTTAGGAGATACAATTCTGTCTCAAGTAGCTATACAGAGTCAGGCTCATCTGAATTTTTCCCTTGTCAAACTATGGAAAGAGATTTTTAGAATCCTCCTTTTTTTATGCATTCCTACACATTTCTGCAATCACAGTTTGTTAATCTCACAATTTAGTATTTGTGAGATTAACAAACTGGATTTTCAAGGAGTTGCAGGCATCATGGTATATAATAAGCTAGATATGATCCTTGTCTTCAAGAAGCCACAGATCTTAAATCCTCTGCTAAGAAACATTAAGTATTCTGTGGACACAGGGGAGAGAGGCGTCCTCCAGGGCAGAGTATGCACTCAGAAGGGTTCCTGGTGGAGGACAGCCCCACTGACACTTTGAGGATAAGTAAGAATTAGCCAGTGAAGGGGTTGGTCACTAAACAAGAAGAGGTGGAGGAAGAAAAGAAGACAATATAACAAAGTAGGTGAGACACAACTGCTAGTCCTTGAAAACACACATAAAACAGAATAGCATTAAGGAAAGAAAAAAAGAAGAGGAGACAGAGAGGAAGATGATTGACAGCAAGTCTTATGCCCACTGACAGATGGTAGTGTGGAATCAGGTGAAAATGAAGTTCTCTACTATCCACTTATTCTGAAATATTGAACAGGTCATTTACTGCTTTAGCCCTCAGTTTTCTAACTTCAAAGTTGAGGCAATACTTATTTCATGTGAGAATAAAATGAGAT
This sequence comes from Marmota flaviventris, assembly GCF_047511675.1. Classification (NCBI taxonomy): domain Eukaryota; kingdom Metazoa; phylum Chordata; class Mammalia; order Rodentia; family Sciuridae; genus Marmota; species Marmota flaviventris. The sequence continues at coordinate 139,943,000 of NC_092503.1, forward strand.
AAACATGTGAAAGGTGCTTTATAAGTTAAAGATTTTAAATCAATTTGAAAATATGTAAAAATGACAAAAGTAAAGGAAAATTAAGGCAATAAAAGCAGGAACTGTGAGGAAGGAGAAATGAAATCAAAGAGGGATAGTTGTGGTTGCTTTATCTCCGTTGCTGCTCATGGAAATGGAAACAGCCCTGTGGCCCAGCTGTCATGATGTGGAGGTGGCTTTAACATCCTTACTGAGTACTAGCAAATATTTTAAAAAGAAACACTGTGCTAGACCCTGTGCAGATTGAGGATATACATTTCTCCAAATGTGATTCTTTACTCTTCTTCGTGTTATTATTTTTAACATTTGGATTTGTATAGCTTTCAAAACTGTGCACTGAGGTGACAATTTCCAGAGAGCAGATTTTCGTATAAAAAATATTTCTGCAATATGTGATTTTTTCTGACTCTGATGGCTGTCTTGACATGGTAGGCAGGCTCATGACAAAGAATTAGGAGTCTTACATTTTGAAACAACAATGAAGTGGTAGCTTCTCTTTTTCAGGCATATATTTACCTTATTGTTTTAAAAATGTTGTTGACCCACATTTTTCAGCATCAGATTTCATTACAGATAGGTGTTGCTATTATAAAATCTTCAGATTCAGTCTTTGTTTGTATTAGCAGAATCTCGGAAAAATCCACCTTGGACAACATGTGGTGTTCATGTGTCCTAAAGCCTGTCAGTGAAAAAAGCCTTGTAGTCTTTTGTTTTCTTGCAGCCATGATCAGTTTTACCTCCAATCACACAATAACTGAATGCCCTGAAAATGCTGAGAGACTCTGCCCACACAGCTTTGCCTCATGCTGAGAGCCTTGGTTGGAAGAGCTTGTCCCTGGGTTTGCCAGGCTTGTCACGTCTGCTGTGCTGCTGCTTCAGGGACATGCTGAGCAGGGTGAGAAGGTGACCTGAACCCAGACCCAGTTCATGAACTACAAGAGTGAGAGGGTCTGTGTCACAGAAAACAAATAGTGCTGTGTGTTTTCTTAGTGTTCATACTGAATAGTAATAATCTCCTCAAGATTCTTGGCTGTTTCTCTTGACCCTAAAGAAATGTGATTGTTCCTATTTTAGGGATTTCAGAGGCACCACTTAATTGTGGACTTTTGTTGTTACTTCTTTGGTCTGTGTTTGTGTACATGTGTCTGTGTATGTGTTTTGCAATCTTCTGAAGAATATTTTTGGCCCCATGAATCTGAATGTTATTTGATCAACAATAGAAGAAAAATAAATATTAAAAAAAGAAATAATAATGATGATAATAACAACAATAGCGATGATAGTTAGCACTTTTAAATCCTGTGCTGAGCACTTTTACAAAGATGTTTTTCTTTGGACTGCATCTGTGATCCCCATTTTTCACCTGAGGGGAACTGACACAGAGAATTCCACATGAGGATCACCTGCTGCTAAGTGTTGTGGGCAGTTTTATTTCTGAGCTCATCGTTGATTTTTGCATTTATGAAAGGACAGAAAGCAATCACTGAATAATATTTCTGAGCCTATGAAAACCAGAATGTTAAAACAACCTGGTGAGAATCGGGCCTCTCTCTAGGAACTGCCTTCTGACCCCTGCTTTCTTTCCTCTGTTGTTTTGGCTTGTGGTACCCAGCTTGTGGTAAAGCCTGTGTTTGCTGCATCATATCCAATTACATTTTGGATACCAAGGATTGCTTAAAAACTTCACTCTTTCTATAGTTAGTTAATCAATGGGGACTGCTTTGCAAGCCTTGGAAATACTCAGCAACTCTTTATATTTGTTTTTATGGTGTAGGTTTTTCACCTTTTATTATATTATTGGATTCCTTTGTTCTTGAAAAAGCAAAATTAAAAATTAGAACACACTATTTCCTTGTGGCAATTTGTTGTTATTACAGTTGCTTTAGTTTCAGGGTTTTTTTTTTTTTTTTCCTTTCTGCAAATGTGTTTTATTATTTTCTGCTAACATTTCAATTGTACCAGCATCCTAAGGCAATTATAAGAGAGGTTATCATTTCAGAATTAGAAGGAAATAAAAGAACCCTTTAGACTGCCTTTATGCTTGTGTAATTCATTGTCGTTTTTCATATTTCTCAATTGTTTTCATTTTGTACCATGTTTGGCAATCATTTCTTTTAGAGCAACTGCAACGGGGGTTTAGGATTCTTAACATTTTATTTAATTTCTCTTTCTGTCCTTTGGGTTTACAGCCCTTCTTTTGTACAGTCTCTTTACTAAACATTGGAGTTTCCCTTTATAATGCATTGACCTCACACTCCAGTTTAGATCAGCAGGTCTAAAGGAGAGATGGATTGTGCTACTGTGCTGCTGATTAGATATGTTGCCATGGGGCCATTGTGTCTTTACCTGTGTAGAATCAAAAAGGCCTGTGGCGGTCATTGAGATGCACTTCCCATCACCCTGCTAAGGAATCTCTGCTGATGGGAATTCAGGAAGCTTCTAGCCATCTTCTTCTTAGGGGGACAGCCTCAGCTGCGGAGAGTCTCCTTGCCCTAGGATGTGCCCATTCCAGGACTGCCCACATCCAAAGATTGAAGGTGGCAGGAGCATAAAGGCCTTTCAAGGTCCAATTCCGATGGGCTGTCTATCTCAGACCTCTGGCAAGGATCAGGCTTTGTTGGGCCTGATTGCTGTGGTTGACTTATCCCTCTGCCCAACCTGATGCCACCACCTTCCTTTCACAGGTGTTGATTTCACCCAAACCTGCTTGCCAACCCAACTTTTATAGGGACCCACATCTGGTGGCACTCAACCAAAACATTCTAGGCCCCTGCCTTGTGAATGATGTCCTGCTCAGGAGGGAGGTCCTGTGGCCATGGTAATGAGGATCTTATGCATTTCATATCATTTTGTATTTTTTCTATTCCTGAATTTTTGTTAGTGTAACTGAATGAAAGCAGTTGGAATTAACGTTTAAGATTATAAATGTTAGCTCTACTTTGCTCCTGAAGTTAAAATACTTCTAAGATTATCACTTTTAATAGTTTTTACATGAGCTCTCTTGGCTGACTGGTGCCGCCTGATTTGGAGAGTGTTATCTTTCTCTCTAGTGCTCCTAGACAATATGTAACAAAGCAGTCATTTCATTCAAGTAGTACCCAGTTGCCTGGTGAGAATCAGGCCTCTCTCTAGGAACTGCCTTCTGACCCCTGCTTTCTTTCCTCTGTTGTTTTGGCTTGTGGTACCCAACTTCACTCTTCAGCCTGATCCTTGGAACTTTATGAAATGGGGATGTGAAGTGTCTTGCTTTGTGCCAGTAGAGGTGCTCTGTGGAAACAGGGCTTCCCCTTAGGAATCAGTTGGACAGAGAATCAGATATGTTCTAAAACTCCCCTTCTTTGGGGACTCCAATTACATGTGTATTTGGCCACTTGAAACTTTTCCTTTTTATTTCTACGATGCTCTTCCTTTTTATTCTCATTTTAGGTTCAGATTTTAACCTCTGATCATTTTGATAGTTCCTGTTACAGTCTTTTTCTGCAATGTCTCATTGCTGTTAACCCAATGCTCTGTATTTATCTCATGCATGTGCTTCAATTAGTCTTTTGTGTTGTCCCTGTCTATACATAACATTCTTTTAGCTTTTTGAACATAGTGAGTATCATTATAATATGTATTTTAATATCTTTTTTCCTAAATATTGTCTGTTATCTCTTGATAAATTGCTATTGATTTTCCTTTACTTAATATTTCTCTTCTATTTTGCATGTCTGGATCTGTAGGATCTAACATTGTAAATTTTACCTTGTGATGCATTTGAATTGTTTTGTTTTCCTGATAACATTTAGGAAATTTGTTCTGGAAATATTTACAAGGACTTTGATCCTTTTATGTCTTCTTTTTAAGCCTTCTCAGGTAGGACCAATGTAGTGTTTAGTGAGGAGCTAGTACTAAAGGAGCAATACGTTTCTTAGTACTGTAGTTGATAACTTAAGAATTGTGATGTTTTCCACTTGGCTTTTGGGAACCAGCACTATTCCTGATCCTGTGTGAGCATGATACTCTTCCCTCCTTCCTTATGGCTTGTTTCCTGGCCACAGTTGGTTTCTAGAACACTCAGGCATAGGTTAGTATTCCTTTGAATACTGCAGGGGCTCTTCTGCAGATCTCCTGAGCTCTTTCTGTGTATTGTCCTTCTTTCCTTATTCTATCTGTTACACTCCAGTCACCCTGATTTGTCCAGACTCCTAGCTCTTCCCCTTCAGCTTTGGGAGATAGCTGGGTTCTTCTGTTTTTTCCTTTCTTCCTGAAGCGATATTAGTTTTCTTCCCTTAGTGTTAAGTGTCCTTGGTGACCTGGAGTCCTATGTCTTGAGTGGCATCATTTCATATCTTCTGGCCCTTTAAATTCATGGGCTCTACTTCTGCAAATTCAACCAGCCTTGAATCAAAAATATTTAAAACAAGGAGTCCGTTCTGAATACTTACAGAGTTCTCTTCTTGTTACTGTTCCCTAATCAATACAATCTAACAGCTGTTGAGATAGTATATTGTAAGTAATCGGGAGCGGATTTAATGTATCCAAGACAATATGTGCTGGTTTTATGCCAATATTGTGCTATTTTATAGAAAGCTTTGTGAGGCTTTATTGAGTGTCCCCACCAGCACTGGTACATATGCCAGGGGATATAGCTGATCCAGTGCGAATGGCCAGACTCCCTAAGTCTTCAGCTTTTTAGGGGTACAGCCCCAGGTTGCATTTGGAGGACACATTTTGTCATTTTGTCTTGCACCAGCTTGGAGTTTATCTCATCCCAGCCTCAGGTCTTGGGCTTCCAGCCTCCGTAGGCCCTCATCCAGCAGTGTGTTGCCCTGCAGCTGATGGTCCCTGTCTTCTGCTTTGGTTTTGGGCCCAGAGTCCAGCAAACCTGTTTTATTTTCTCACTGCACAGCATTCATGTTCTGTTTCTGGCTCATGGAAGTGTTCCTCTTATCTGTGAACTTCACTGTACCTTGTTTTTTTTTTTCTTTTTTCCCCTATGTGTGTGTGTGTGTTAAACTAGGAGTCTGGCCATGCCATCTTGGTCTTCTGAGTGCACTTTGCATGGGAGCCAAGATAATGTCACATTCACCATCTCTGCCAGTGGAGGGCAGCCTGGGACTCTGCTTTTGGACACACCTGGCTCTGATCTTAGCAAATACTGACTTGACTTGAAATTTAGATTAGATATGTAAGCGGTCTGAGCCACATTTCCTTCATCTGTAAAGTGGAAATAATAATTATGGTGCAGTGAGTCTGCCAGCCTTACATCCGTGTAAGTGTTCAGTGAGAGAAGGCATCAACATACTTCACACAGTACCTAGTACATCGTAAATGAACCCCAAATGTCAGTTACCTTAGGAACACAATTTAGAAATGTTTGGGTTTTTTTTTTTTTCACATTTTATAAAAGGATGAGGTTTTTTCTTTTTAAGATTATTCTAATTTCTATGTCATTCAATTTAAAAATCACCCATTGAGTATTTATTACATGCCAGGTACTTTGATACATTGTTTGCATAATTCTGCAAGATAAATTTTTACTAAAGTTCTGTGAGGTAAGTATTATTCTTAAACAAAATTGAGCCCCTGAGACATTAACTTGCCCAAGATCACTTGAGTAAAAGTGGTAGAGTTGGGATTTGATCCTAGTTCTGTGACAGTTTTTTGGATCCATGATGTCCCACCTATCCAAGTCTCTAAGACCAGCTCCCTGAAGGCTGTGGTGTGAGTCTATAAGGTGTCTCTTATGTAGTCTGCTCAGAATATCATTTCCTTAGGGCCTGTATTAGGGAGAAGGATTGGGAACCAAAAGGTATATGCTCTGGCTCACTCCAAAAATGTGATGCTATTAGACTGCTGCTTGTTAAAGAACAGGGTCTGTCACTTGTCCTAGTGCCTTTACCTCATACCTAGATTTTAGAATGAGGGGCCCTATTAAATTGAATTGTACTCCATTTCTAACCTCATTATAAGGTGCAGAAATGATACCAATGTCTTAAAATCCAAGCCCTAAACAAGAGGATTCCAATATAGAGGGGTCCAAGGGCAATAAATAGCTTGAGACACTTTAACATACACTGGTCTTTCTACCAAGTAGGAAACTTATAGCTGTGGGATCAGTTACACCATTGCCAGTGGTGGGAGAAATTGCTACCTTTTATTTTTCCCTTATTACTTTGTATATGTCTTAGCACAGTGAGTCATTGTGGCTGAAAGACTACTAACATCTTCTAGTGTGTGTTTGGGAGGTCCCACACCAGAGGATTTTATTACCCTCTGTGACAAGGAGAAGGTGGTGTTTACTGTTAACTTTGTAGTTGGAATGATTTTACTTCATTTAGCAGAGTGTAGCACTGGACTCCAGGGTACATGGCTGTGTGGACATGTAGGATATATATGGCACACTAAAGAGTCACAGTGTTGGCATTGCTGTGTTTGTAAGGCCCTAGATGGAGATGAAGTATAAGCCATGAATGACTTCATGCTGCTTGTGAGGTGGGCTTTGGAAGTGGAATCAATGTTCATATTCCCACATGGATGCTTCAGGCCTCAAATGTGCCTCCTCTTCCTCATAACTGCTAGTCACATGGTTGCTTGGTTCAGAAGATACTGTTTTCCTTTGTGAAGGGAGAGACAAGAGATGCAGAGAGTTAACAAGGGAGAAGGCAGGCAGCAGGAACCTGAAAATCTTGTCCAGGGCACTCAGCTGTTACATTAGCTAAGTGGCAGCTGCCTAAGGGGATCAAGCTGGTGGTCTTTTATCAGCAGAGCCCTGAATTTCATCTGGGACCTGGGCTCTAATATGACTCTTTCACTAATTATTACCTTGGCCTCGGTGGAAAGTATTGAGCTAATGTTAGTGCAGGATGTGATATAACACCTAGAGTGGACAATTTGGCAGTACTTATTACAATTATAAAAGCATTTTCTCTTTGGCCCAACAGGGTATTTTGTTGCAGCATTGCTTTCAATAACAAAGAACTGGATATGCTCCAAGTATCTATCCATCAGGGACATCTGTAAATGTGGGCGAGCCACACAGTGGAACACTTTTCAGGAGTCAGAAGAAGAAAAAGGAAATGCTCCGTGTTTGCATAGAGAGGCCTCCAGACATATCATTAAGTGAAAAAGCATGATGTGGAATTATGTGCATAGTATTCTGTTTTTCACATAAGAGGAAAAATAGAAATAGATATTGGTTTATGCTTATGTACAATGATAAAGTGTAAACCTTATAAGTTTACTACAAGGATTCAGGAGAGTGGGGAGAGACAAGGACAGGGTTACAAGTGAGACTGCTCACTGATGACCTGCTATATAGTGAGATGTGTTTTTTTTTTTTAGAGTATTTTGACTTTGGTTCCTGTGAACTTTTTACCTATTGATATTTTTTTTTTTTTTTTTTTGTAAAACAAATCTTTTTAAGAGTAGAGCAACATTGATAAATTAGAAAATAAATGAAATCAGAAAATAAGCACATTTTCAGTTTTAAGGGCTCATGGTCCTAAACAGAAGCCAATGAGATGGAATTGTGAGGTGCCTTTGACAGTGTCAGCTGGTTAATGGTCCTGTTAGATTCATGTGTGTCAGTTTTTCAAGATTTTTTTTCCAGCCAGAGCGTACCTTCTTTCATTTTTCTCTCCACCTTTCTTTCCTTTGTTGGATACAAACTGTATCCTGTTCAGAAAGTGGGAGGAGCAACCCTGGTGTTGCTGCATTCTGCTCTCCCTCTGGTACCAACTAAGGGAAAAAGAAACCTATTGAAAAATTAATGCCAAACAGCAGTGATTAATTGCATATTTGTGTAGTCAATTTTAAAAATTATTTGCATCAATGGAGGGTAGCATTGGTAGGATGTAGAAAATCACTGGTGTGTGCTCTAGTTTGGACCATCCACCTTTCAAGATTTAGATTGTACTTCCTGTGGAATGTAGTTTTGATGACAGTCTCATCTCTATAAGGAGTTTGAAGAAACAGGTCAAGAATCCCTTTAATTAGCTTTAAATCAGGGAAGTGTTTACTAAGTATGAGATCTCTTACGAAGGTGGGTTGGGGGTGGTAGGAGATGATGTCTATTTAATATTTATAGTACTTCAGGCAGACCGTTCAGGAGGCATTGCACAGGAGGTAAAAGATTGACGAGAAATGATCACCGCCCCCCCCCCCCCTGAATTTTGTCCCCTGATGGTCTTGCCAAGGATGCAGAAGTTGGGAAGCTGGTACACTGTCTGGGTGGGCAAGATGCTGTGCAGACTTCCCTGTGCCCTTTGTCCTCATGGTGGGGCTGCCAGAGTTGAGAAGGAATCAGAGTTCTTGCTACACATCTTCTGTTTGGGTGCATATCACTGTCGTGAAGAAATGTCTACTTGCCACCTTAGAGGTCCTGCTTTAGGGGTTGCTTTTAGACATTGGGGCCTACTCATCCTTGAACAAACTCAGCATCTCCATTTAGAAGTGAAACCAGGTCTCTCCAAGGTCTCTGCCTCTTAGGTAAATCTGCCTTCCTGCAGGGTCCTTTCTGAAATCACTGTGTGAAGTAGCTGTCATTATACACAACTGGGGTCCTCATAATTTCACAGGAAAATGGTGGAAATCTGAGACTTGAATTTATATTTGGATTTTCTTCTCCCTGACCCTAGGCTGAAAATTGAAATAGAAAGCCTTAAGCTCATTTGTAAATGTGATTTGCTCATTTGTTAAAGTGTGTTTCTCCTCCTCCCCCCAAAAAGAAGTAAAAAGAAAAAACTTCAGCCTTATTTTTCACTAGATATATAATACATGTGTTTAATTTTCCTCTCTAACCTCAAAAAGAGATTAGCCTAATGAATAATGAATTCATATGATGTGGACATGCTTACTAAAATTTCCCCTTTATTAATATGAAACACAAAATACATAATTTTTTATGGACATTTTACCGACTCCTGATACTTGACATGGGAAATAAGTCACAATTTTGAGATATTTACTTAGTATGGTATAGTTTAATGCCAAAAGCATGTTAAGATGCCATTTTAAGCAGATATAGTAAGACATTAATTTTGAGGTCCTGCCACAAAAAACAAAAGGAAAAGTTATTTGGGGGCTATTCAATGAATGATTATACTGTAGTGATTTAAAAAATGACCACCATTAATGTGTCAATATCATGGAAATTTAAATAGAATACATAAAAGAATATAGTAATTTTGCCAAAATTACACATTAACTGATATAATTTGCTTTCAAATGATTACTGTTTGTTTGAAGTAGAGCCATTAGACTGCTCAAAAATGGTGTTTGGCAGTTTAGGCTTTTGCCTGTTTATATAAAGGAAATAAAACTGAAGAAGTTCTTAACGTAGTAGATCAAAGGAAACGAATAGTGTATGGATTTGGCATTCTTTGTAGGGTTATATGGACTTTAAAAAGGAAATTTAACAAAGGATCTGAGGGGGTGAAATTAATTAAAAACCAGTCTCATAAGACACAACTTTGGACAATCTGTGTTTTCCTTTTTTTATTTTTATTTTATTATCAATGGGTTCTGTTCCATATTATCATTAATATTTATCATCTTCCTTGGTCCTGAAATACTTGGCTTGCTTCCCTGCCTTATCATGCTTTGCTGTGTGTAGTTTTCACTGTGGAGCAATTATTTTCATTGCTATGAAGAGACACCTGTAGGATGACTGAGCCCAAAGAAACTGAGGGCTGTGGTGGCCAAGGTCTTAAACCAGAAGGGTAATGGTCGATGCAACATATGGACATTTTGCCATTAGAATTTGTTCAACGTTGCAGACAATTTCAGCCCAAAATTACAGTTTGTTTCCTAATCATAGAAGCAATAAAGCAAATGCCCTCAGTAAAAGACATTAAGAAAAGAAAAGTTTCTGGAGAGGGGAAGAGGCCTCACATCACTTTCCAGTTCATTCTTAAGCTGTTCTGTCCCATCAGCACCAGCACAGATGTTATGTAAATAGGATCCTGTCTCTATGGAGACCTCGCTTCCCATGAGACAGTATTCAGCAGGTATTCAGCACTTAAAATGATTGATCATGGAATGACTTTAATCAGTACATGAAATGATGATGATGATGATGATGATGATGATGATTTAGGTACCAGGAATTGAATCCAGGGGTGCTTAACTACTGAGCCATATCCCCAACCCTTCTTATTTTTTGAGGCAAGGTCTCGCTAAGTTACTTGGGGCCTTGCTAAGTTGCTAAGACTGGCTTTGAACTTGTGATCCTCCTGCCTCAGCCTCCCCAGCTGCTGCTGCGATTATAGGCGTGCATTACTATCACTGCTCCCAGCTTCAACAAATGACTATTTTGAGTGCCTACTAATGTCTTGAAAATTTTTCTTTCATACTTGGGGGAACCTAAGATGTTATTAGTGTGAGATGTAAAGTTATATAAACTAAACTCTATTTAGCCTATTTGAAGGAATTTTAAAAATTTGATACAGGGAAATTAACTGGTGCAGAATGCACTTACTCTATTCTGAGCCCTTAGATATTTAATGATATGATGAAGAAATTATGATGTTATTCCTTAGTGCTGTTGCTATTTTTGGCAAAAGTCAAACCAGTATAAAAAGCTACATGATAGAATTTGTTTTTCTGAACTCTTTTCATAAAATAATTTGATACTTGCCAGGAGTTACAAAAAAGAATGTTCAAAATTGTTTCGTCTCCTGGTCCTTCTGCTCTCAGTTTTATGTCCTAAGGCTTCACACATTTCTGTTTGCTAGCAGGATTGTCTCTGGTGCTTTTATGAAAATATTGATAGGGGATTGTTGGTCCCAAAGAAGGGCAGACACACAGGTGTACAAATATCTTCTCAAATATAGCTGCAAATAAACAACTGCTCTTCATGTATGAGCTTCACACAGAAAAGTCTGGACTGCCTGGGTAACTTGTGGACTTTGCCTAAGTGGCCAGCAACTGGGTCATCTTTTTTTCCCAGATGAAAAAAGTATTTGCAAAGTGTACTCAGCAATAACAAGCAATGAATCACAGCTTTATGCAACATGGGTGAATCTTAAAATATACAGAGTGAAAGAAGATGGACAAAAGACCATTACATTCTGTGTGATTCCCTTTTTAATAAAATTCTAGGGAATGCGAGCTTGACTATAGCAACAGAAGAGATCTGTGGTTTCTTGGGAGTTTGGGAGGCCTGGAGAATAAGTGGGGACTGCAGTTGGGTGCTGAGGATTACAGAGGGGCACAGGAAACTTTTGAGGGTGATGGATATGGGCATTATCCTGATTATGGTGACAGTTTTATGGATGTATATGTTTATCGACATTTATCAAATTCTGTACTTTTCACATGTGCAATTTAATGTTTATTATACTCATATATAATAAAAAGAAAATATTTTACTATTATAAACTAAAATGCTTGCCATAGATAGCAGGTAGCTAGGAAAATAAATGCAACTAAAACTAAATAAGTGCAACTGAAAAGAAAAAAAAATCAACCTTCTTCTTTGGAATTTGGGGCACAGGAAAAGACCTGTGTCTCATAATTCTCCTCTCATTTGAATTTTGATTCATAGATACAGAGAGTTACTTTTTAATTGTCAGCATCTGGATTTTGGAATTGGACAGACCTAGACGTAGCCAGTCGTCTGCTAGTTTTGTGACTTTGAGTGAGATACTTGACCTCTCTAATTTTCCCCCCATCTGTGAAATGGGATGGTAAAGGCTCAATAGATAGAAGCAATTTTTTATTGCTTTTATTATTTTTATTCATTTCACATTCTAATTTCCATAGGATAGTCTTGACTGAAAATGTGGTATTTTAGATTCCTATGGGAGGGTATGTTACCCTTGAAAATTGGATCCTTTATCAAGGCCTTAGAATTGCCTGAAAATGAGAGCCCTGCCACTAAGGGCAAGGAGCACAATGATTTGCAAATGCTCACTTTCTGTGTTCTGGAACCTGGGCATGGAGCTGCCAGGTGACCTCTCACATGGTTTTTCGGCATTTAAATGACATCTGATCTTTGCAGGCTTTCACTGTTTTAAGTGAACTAGTCTTTCTTTTATTAAATAAAAATTTTTTTGCTAATAATAATAATAATAATAATAATACCACCATTGCAGGTGCTAACCAGAAAAAAGGACCAGATCCTGGAATAATTTCCTAAAACTACCAAAAATAGGGCTAGATGGCAGTTGGAAATAGGTCCTGTGGACCAGAGCTATGAGTGTTCTTTTGTTTTGTTTTTTTAAATCATGCAGATTTGAGTAAGGAAGATATTTGTCATTTACGTTGAACTGAGAAAGCTTTGGGATGATAGGGCAGTCCACAGGCAAGTAACCATTGCTTCTGCATGAGTGGGGGTTGAGAGTCCAGAAAGTTTATACTAAAACAGATTGCAGGGGACCAGGAGCCCTGGTGGTTGGCCAGGATGGGATTTAAGTCAAGACTTTAGTGTACATTCAGGCAAATGGAACAGTCTGTTTTGCTTTCACCTGCAAATGTTAACGGATTAACTTCTCTTATCTCTACCCATACCCCATCCGTTGGCCCTTGTAAGTAAGTATAGGATATCTCATAATTTTTCTTACATCAGTGGGTATGCATGTTTGGAGGATAGTATAGCAAAAATATAATTTTTTAAAATACTCTGAAATGGTGTCACTTTCATTTCTAGAAATTAGAGAGAATTGCGTGCTTTCTCATGATCTGGACTTAATTTTTTCCTTTGCCAAATGGTTGCCGAAATTGACAAGTGATTGATTTGGTTTTAGAGGGTCCCAGAACTACACACAGTGCTTTTCATATCTGGAAAGACATGCCTAGTTATTCACAAGTTATAAGATTTATTGCCTTACCCTAACATGTTGCAAATTAGTTTGTTTGCTATTTATTTTACTCAGAATGTAGTAATTGATGTCGTTTGCTGAAGGGCAGATTTGATCCCAAGAAAGGGTAGACTGCCTCATGATGCTCTTTCTTTTTTCTTTGTCATCTCTGCAGGGTTGGAGATAAGATGGGTGGACTGCTACTTTCCTTTTACTCATCCTTCCTTCGAGATGGAGATCAACTTCCACGGAGAATGGCTAGAAGTTCTTGGCTGTGGGGTGATGGAACAGCAACTGGTCAATTCAGGTAGAAAAGAATCTCACATGTTACTGAAAGGCTCTCTAAAGGAACCTTCTCTCCTCAAGTAACCTCCTAGTCATTTGCAGTCATTTCCGTAGTATTCCTCCATTGCTATCCTTCTCTCCGTGGTACCCACTAGACATATCTGACACCAACTTTCTCACATCTCATTTTGCAGAAGCTTCTTTGGAGATCTTTCTTATCAGAACCTGGCTGCTGGTTTGTACCTTGATTTTGTGTTTGTTGATATGTTGCTTTCTGATTGCCTCAGAGGCAATTAAATGCATGTCATACTCGAGCAGTTTGTCTTCTAAACTGACTTCCTTCCAAGCCCATGTGTAAGCAGTAAGCACTAAATGGAGATTGTCCTGGGTTCCTTTTCCCTGCTCCTATAGAAGGGCATTTGCTGTGTGCCTTGGAGGGCAGTTGTGGTTCCAGGTTGGTCAGATTTTCCCTTGGTTTCACTCTTAGGTCCCCTTCCTTGTAGGGGTGTGGACTTAAAGGGCCCACAAATTCTTCTCCAGGTTGGTCATGGGGCCTTCAGCAGAATGGAGAAGAGCAATCTTCCTGGGTGACTAAGAAATGTGGGTAAAGATGGGATAATGTGGTCATGGAGTTAGAAGATGAGGGGATTCTGAAGAGATAGGGTGCATAAAGAATTTGCTGGGAAACTGGATGTCTGGCTCTCCCTCTTACCCTTGTTATATTATGGTTTAGATGTGAGATGTCCCTTAGAAGCTCATGTGTGAGAAGGTTCAGAGAAGAAATGATTGGGTTATGAGAGCCTTAACCCAATCAGTGAATTAGTCACCTGATGGGATTAATTGAGTGGTGGCTAAAGGCAGGAAGAGCATGGCTGCAGGAGGTGGGAAATTGGGGGCATGGCTTTGGGGTATATATTTTGTATCTGGCAAGTGGAGCTCTCTCTGTTTTTTAACTGATCATCATGTGAGCTGCTTCCCTCTGTCACATTTTTCCTCCATGATGTTCAGCCTCACCTTGAGCCCTGAGGAATGGAGTCTGCTGTCTATGGATTGAGACCTCTGTAACTGTGAGCCCCTAAATAAATGTTTTCTCTCCTAAAATTGTTCTGGATCTTTTAGTTGTAGCAGCAAAAAAGCTGACTAGAACATGTTACCAAATGAGCCCCATTTTGCCCACAGCACAGGATGCCAATCACTGAAATGACAAGTTTGGCAAAAGAGAGTTTATTCACATGATGCCTATGCTGAGGAAGTGGGAGCCCCAAATCTCAAATCTACCTCCCTTGGATAGGGTTCAGGGGTATTTATGGGATAAAGAAGCAGGATGGTTTGAGGTGTCAGAGAAGGTGACTGGAGGCAAGGAAAGATTCATTGGTCAGCTGCTTGTGTATTGTTAAAACTTTGTGGCTCCTTAGAAGCACATTCAGAAAATGGCAGAGTTAGCATGATCTGTGCGTGGGGTTTTTGGCCCTCTGAAGTCAAAAGATTCTCACCCATCAGACAACTGTTGTAGGCCCCAGTAAATGGTTGGCAATTTCAACTGATTTAAGAAAGATTAAAGCAGCCTCCACGTAAAAACTGCTTAAACAATTGTTACCATAGTGACCATCCATCAGAGGAGCTTCTGATAGCAAAGCTGATGGGATTATACTGCTTAGCTGTGTGACCTGTAAAATTGGTCATCAAAGAAAGTAGCTAAAAGCAAATGGAACTAGTGGATTCATTCAGATTTCCCCTTGGTTTTACTCTGAGGTCTCCTCTATGTAGGGATGTAGACTTAATAAGCTCACAGATTCTTCTCCATTCTACTGAGGAAGGTGGTGGAACGCCCAGTGGAGGCCAAATGCTTCACAGGCAGTTTTTGAATATTTGAAGGGCCATCCTAGAGGAGAGTGGTGACAGAAATCAAAATTAAGGCCTGTAACAATTGTGAGGCCAGCACTTGGGTAAACCCTGGGGTTTTCTTACAGCTCTCTCAATTAATAACTGTGTCTCTTCAGGCAAGTTACTTATTACCTATGATCTTTGGTTTTTCCAAAATTAAAGTGGACACAGTGACCCCATCTTCAAAGTTTTGTTATTAAGATTAATTAAGATGATATTTATAATGTTCTTATTAGCAAAGGATCCAGCACACAGCATACATTCAGTTGAAATTAATATTTAAAGATTTTTCTCATGGTTAGAGCTATTTACCAACAGGAAATACTTTAAAAAGGCTATCTTGCATGTTGTAGATCAATTTCTAACTAAGTGGAACTAGTTATCTCTTTGATCTATACCCATCTCTATCTGTGATTCTAAATTTGAGTTTTTGGTTTTAGAGGGAAAAGAAAGTAATAAAAAACTGAAAGAAAGGGAAAATCAGATGCGTGTGCATTTCAGTAGAGGACACAGAATACTGGGAGTAACATTTAGTCTGTCCTTGAGTAGGAGCTAACTTCAAATATCCCTGTGGTCTTTTGTTTTTTAGACAAAAAATTTGAAGGACTCCTAGGCTTCCTTCTAGAAGTGCCTATTGTCAGAAGGCCAGAGCTAATAAAGCTAGGAAGGGGTAGAGAGAGAACATGGGAGGGGAGGGGAGGGGGGATAGTAGAGGATAGGAAAGGTAGCAGAATACAACAGTTACTAATAGGGCATTATGTAAAAATGTGGATGTGTAACCGATGTGATTCTGCAATCTGTATTTGGGGTAAAATTGGGAGTTCATAACCAACTTGAACCTAATGTATGAAATATGATATGTCAAGAGCTTTGTAATGTTTTGAACAACCAATAAAAAAAAAATAAAGCTAGGAAGGGAGATCAACTTACATATCAGTTGTCACTTGGATTTGTGCCTTCTTATATTTCCTTCATAGTTTTTACGAGGTTTATTCACAAAATAACTGGCTGAATATAGTTATCTGAAACAAGTTTCCAATTTATTATTGATCATTAATGAAACTGCTGTTCTACAATTAAATCAGCCATGTTAGGTATTCTTGAAGGGAATGGCAAAGTAAAAAAGAAGACACCCAACATGCAAATATGTTTCGGAGATTCACAGTGTTGGTAGGATGTGCTTCAAGTCATTGGGAAATTGTATGCATAAAATTTAAATATCCTGCTAGGGAGGGAGAATAAAGAAATAGAAGAGGTGACTTTTATAAAAGAAACTGTATAGGTTTTGCTATTTGAACTTGAAGTTATTGTGACAAAGTTCTGCTCTGTTTTTAGACTTGAATGTGTTTTGACTTCTCTAGTTGAAGATTTTAAACGATTTGCCTGGCAGTTTCTAACTACAGACATTATTTGCAAGTACAGTTGGTTTTCTGTTTTCGAAGTTCCTAGAGCCTGAAGAAAGACAGGCTACCTGTACATCATTCCTCTATTTTAGTCTTTTCTCCTGCATTTTCTTTCCTCTCCTTTTCTCCCTTCTCCCTTCTTTCAACTTCCCTTTCTCCTCCCCATTTCTTTCTCTTTTTCAAAGAGAACTTCTAAGAGACAAATTGATGGTTCCAAATTCTCCTTCTTTAAGGTTCTTAACTCTATTAGGTTAAGTACTAAAAGTCAGAAACCAACGATGTTGGAGCAATGGTAGCAGCAGACATCCTTTGAGCCCTTCCTGTAGGCTAGCATCTTAGAAAGCATGCTTTTTTGGGGGAGGGGGAAGGTACCGGGGATTGAACTTGGGGGTACTTGAACACTGAGCCACATCCCCAGCCCGATATTTTGTATTTTATTTAGAGTCAGGGTCTCACTGAGTTGCTTATTGCCTCACTTTTGCTGAGGTTGAACTCACGATCCTCCTGCCTCATCCTTCTGAGCTGCTGGATTTACAAAAAAGTATGCTTTTTATGCTTTCTTACATTTCACCTTAATGAAAGGGTTCTATGGTAGGTGCTATTATTCCCTGCATTTTATAAAGCCTGAGAAAGATGATCTGGATCAAATGGCTAGATTGCTAGTGAGGCTTGGCCAAGTCATTTTTTTTATTTGGGGGTGGGTGGGTGCTAGTACTGGGGATTGAACTCAGAGGCACTCAACCACTGAGCCACATCACCAGGCCCCCCTCCCCCCGCCTTTAAAAAAAATAGTATTAGAGAGAGGGTCTTACTGAATTGCTTAGCACCTCACCATTGCTGAGATTGACTTTGAACTTGCCATCCTGCTGCCTTAGCCTCCTAAGTTGCTGGGATGACAGGTGTGTGCCACCATACCTGCTGGCCACGTCCTTTTGATAACAGTTATCCATGATATCATGCTACCCAAATTGTGGATTGCATTATTGGGAATGATAAAATTGATTTCAGATAAGTTGTTTGAAGTAGTATTGATTGAAAAACTGAAACAATGAGGCAAACTGCAAATAAAACTTCACTTGTTTTGTAATTTGTTACCTCTGAAGGGCTCTGCCGCTTGGGTCACCTTCTGTGATAGAGTGATTTATTTAGAGCTTGAGTTAGATTACTCACTTAAACAGCGTCAACATTTTCTCACATGTTGAAGTTGACAGTGGCCTGTGTATGTTTTTGTGCATGGAATGAGGCTCCTCCTAAGGGCTTGTGGAATCTTACTTTATTTCTTCTTCCTTAAGTTGCAGAATCTTCCCCATTACTTTCAGATTCCTTAGAGTTAGTATTTGTGATGAATAGTGACCATTTTCTTGTGTTTCTCTCAGGGATGTGTTATGAGGACAGCACTGAGCCAGGTCCCCACATATTACACCCTTACTTCTCACTGGACTGACTCAGGCTGCTTCTGCCCTTTCATGTGGTATGTGGAGCACAAATTTCTAAAGCCATCCCAGTGAGGACTATGGGCCGTGCTTGTGCCAGGAAGGAATTTACCACTTACTGAGCCCCTGTAAAGTTTAGAAGATTTTAAGTAGGCCAAGGGGGGAGAAAAAGCTGTGTAGTAGAACATAACTTACAAAATGAGTCCAGTTCCCTACATCCTCATTAAAATTTCAAACATGACATTTTGGGGAAACATGCATGAAAAGTTTCCAGCCTTAAACAGTCATTATTTGTTCATTCATTCATCACGTATTTCCTGAAGTCCTTCTAAGGCTGTGAAAAATAGAATAAGTACTGTCTTTACCTTTGAGAACATCACACAGACATAAAATACACATATTTGCAGTAGAGGAACAGTGGGCAGAGTGACAGGGAGGGGCAGGGATTAGAGAAGACTGTGTCAGAACTTTGTGCAGGTGACATTCAGGCTGGGTAGAGACAGTACAGGTCTTTGTAACAGGCATTTCAGAACACGTTAGTTTCCTCTTCCCAGGGAGTTCTTTACGTTGTCTTTCTTTGGTTGCACAGTTGGCATGTACAACACTGCATTTCCTTTTCTGAGTGTGAATCTATTTCCAGTTTAGTCCTCTCGTTGATATCTGCTCTCTCCAAACTCAACATGCACATATATGGTTTAGTATTATTAGTCTAAGATGGCAGACTTTCAAATGGCAAGGGCCAAGACTAAACAAGGCATGGCTAGATACAAGCAGACATACTCTTAATATATTTAGCATCTCTTTTTGGAAGGCAGGATGCTATACATAGAGGAAGCTACAAAAAAATGGATGTCTTTTTGCCTGTGAAAACTTACAAAGGTGGTAGGGTGCTACTATAGTTTAGATTTGGAATCCCCTCAAATGCTATTTATTAAAGGTTGGTCCTTAGCTTTGTGCTGTTGGGAGGTGGTAGAACCATTAAGAGGTGGAAGTAAGTTAGATCATTGGGGGCATGTCCTTGAAGGGAATATTGGGACCTTGGCCCCTTCTTGTTTTTCTCTCTCTGCTTCCTGGCCACCATTATTGTGAGCAGCTTCCTCTATCACATGCTCCCATCAGAACTGCCTTACCGAGGTCCAAAGACAATGAATCAATCCTGTGTAGACTCAAACCTTTAACTGGGAGCCAGAATGAACCTTTTATTTTAGAAGTTGATTATCTCAGGTATTTTGTGACAGTAATGGAAAGCTGACAAACACAGGCAGGTAAGATTATATCAATTTTACGTAAGTTCCAGTTTTGAGAGCAAGCTTTGTGAGATGAAAAGAGGTAATTATGTTAGTTGAATTACTGGAGGCTTCAGAGGCGAGATGGCCTTTGAATTAGGCCGTAAATAGTGTTTTTTCAGATATGTGATTAGTAATCAGTTGGTGAGCTTATATAACTTGTCTGCTCATAGGATATCAGAGTCTGTAGTTTTGTGTGGGGATTGGGATGAATGGTTTAAACTATCCCATGTAATTCTTGTGAAGGACCCACACTCAAAACTTTATACCCCCCTTGTCTTTAGGATAGGGTTAATATTTCCCTAATTTTATTGTGGTATAAAGTATAATGAAATACACATTTTAAAGGTATACAGTTTTGTCCGTTTTTGACTTATTTTTATATACCTGTGAAGCCATCACCACAATCAAAATAATGAACATTTTTATCACTGACGAATGTATCCTTGTGCTCTTTTGCAATCTGCCACTCCCTCCGGCCCTGTCTTCAGGCAGGTATAACTGCTGTCATTTCAGATTAGTTTGCTTTTTCTTGTATATTATACAAATAGAATTGTAGTATGTATCAGTTCACTACATTTTGAGTACTGTTTCATTGTATAGACAACTCCAATTTGTTTATCCTTTCATTTGTTGGTGGACATTTGGGTTGTTTCCAGTTTGGGGCAATTCAGTGTGAAAGTGATATAAATATTTGTATAAAAGCCTTTGCGAGGGCATGTTTGCATTTCTCTTGAGAAGAAACTTATGAGTCGAAAGTTCTGTAAATGTCATTTACATCAAAGTAATTGCCTAGTGTTGCTCAGCTCTTCTGTGCCTACTGATTTTTTTTTTCTTTCAGTATTCTGTCAGTTGCTCGGGAAAGTATTTTCTACTATGATTATGGAGTTGTCTATTTTGCCCTTTTATTCTGTCATTTTTCTTCGTGTTTTTTTGAAGCTATATTATTAGGTGCATGCCTTTTTTATAGCTGTTATGTTTTTTTGGAGGAATTACTCCTTTTATCTTTATGAAATCTATCTTTATATTTGATTCTTTTTTACTTGATGTCTGTTTTATTTACATTAAAATATCAATCCCAGCCTTATTTTCCTCCCTCCCTAGGTATAGTTACATATGTTATATCAGCGTATATAGCGTATGAGGTGTTGAAAACCTCATCTAGTGTGAACATGGTTTTCTTTAAATAGTCATATGCATTTTAAAGTACTTAATACCAAAATAGTATTCTTTTGTTTTTGTCTGGCTATTACCATTTTTCTTGCTCTTCCTTCACTTTCAAAGATTCTTATTTTCTTCTAATAGTTTTTCCCTTTGCTATGAAAAATTCTGGTTGGCATTTCTTATAGACTCTGTGCTGGTGATGAATTCATTAGTGATCCTCTGCCCGAGCATGAATCTATTTCCTCTTTATCTTGAAGGATATTTTTATGGAATTTAGAATACTGGATTGATGGATTTTTTTTCCTCTTAGTTATTTAATGACTTTTTTCATTGTCTTCTATGATTTCTAAAGGAAACAACGTATTTCTTTTTATCATTATTCACTTGTGTATACTCTTGTTATCTTTCTGTAGTTACTTTCAGGAGTTTTTTCTCTGTCTGTGGTTTCAGCAGTGTGCTTTTGATATTTCGAGGTATTGTTTCCTTTGAGTTTCTTTAATACTCATGTTAAATCTTTGATTTTGCTCTAGGATATCCAGAGACTCTATTCACTTTTCCTGTTCCCACTTCTTTTACTCTCTGTTTTTCAGACCAGGTAGTTTCTGTGAATCCATGTTCATGTTGTCCCCAGTGTCCTCTTTTGTCTCCTTTCTGCTGCCTTGTAAATCTCTTCTTTTCCTTTTTTAAAATATTTAAATCTACCAGTATGTATTTACACTCAATAGCAAAATTTAGCCTAAAAAGTCAATAGGGTTAGAGGTAAATGTACCATTGATGACTTCTCTGAAATAAGTTTCTTATTTCAGATCTTGTTTATTTTAAAAATGGGGTTTGGTTTTGTTTCACAGTTTCTCTTTTTCATTGCTATCAAGCATATTTTTCTTCACTTAGAGCAAAGTTAAATAGTTGCTTTAAAGAATCTGATAATTTTAACAAGTGGTCGTTTTAAGATTGACTTCTGTGGAAAGCTGATCATATCTTCTTGATTCTTTGTCAAATAATGTTGTATTGTGTGCTGGATCTTGCAGATGGTGAGTTGGGGACACACTGGGCCCTGCTGTAATCCTGTGGTCACTGTTAATGAGCAACCTGGTGGGGTTCAGACCTTGCTTTCTAAGGGCAGTGATTCAGATTGGTAGAATTGTGCTGCTCTGATTTGTGTCCATCCTGTATGTGGTTGCTTTGGGGATTGGTTTGAAACTTGTGGCAGTGGTTTGAGTTTGTGCTTTGTGTGCCGTCGGCAGGGATAGAATTATGGCCTCTCCTTCTGGTCTCTCCATTCCAAAATTTTCCCCTTCATTTCCAGCTGGAGAAGCACTTTACCTGTATGTAGAGAAATAGGCTTCTCTCTGAGGTTTAGTTGCCTGTGGTGTGAAGCAGCTCCACAACTGTGACCCACCTTTGGGGCAAAATCATGTTAGCTCCCCCCTCCAAAAAAAACCCACCCAGAAAATGAAATAGAAAATTCACGCTGTGATGTTACCTCTCCCGGTTTTGCCTCTCCTTCATCATTTTCCTATTGTTTACTTTCTAGAGTTCTCTACTTCTGTTTGTGGGCTTGCCCAGAGCTTTTAGTTCTAACCACAGGGAGACTTTCACCCCATTACTGTGGACCAAACTACAGGGTGCATTGTACAGACATCCAGGGTGAGAGGACTTGCATGACACCACCATGTATCATGGAAACTCTGCTGTACTGGTGCCACTTGTCTATTTCATCCCTCAACTTTATTAATCAGAATTAATCCTAGTGCAGGTTTGAGGCAAAGCAAATGGAGGCTAAGATCCATCAGCTCCCTCCCTTGCTCCTCCCCTCCTCCCATCTCCTTTTCTCTCACCTTCCTCACTTGCCTTCCTTCCTCTCAATCAGTCTGGACCCTTCTATTGCCCTTTTAAAAAAGGAAATACATGTGTCAGCCTCGTGTGTAGGTTCCGTCTTGGAGTTCTTCCTTGTGACGTATTTTCAAGCTGTCAGAATAGAGATGTCTTTTCAAATATTGTAAATCTGTCCTTTTTCCTCTTTCCAACTGATAATAAGTTGGTGAGAATATCTTCCGATGTGAAATTAATCTGCATTAATTTAGAAATTAAGGAGAAGTAATTTCACGATCACTTATCACACTTTACAAATCTTAAGAGTATATATAATGATCACATATAACTATGTGGAGAAATCATATATATTTATAAAAACAGAATCACACTTTTAACTGTTTTATTAGTTTTACAGGGACTGTAACATGACTGTGCTCTGATATTACCAGATATCCATCTGCATTGTCATTTAAAAAAATTTTTATTTCTAGGTGGACATAATAACTTTATTTTACTTATTCATTTTTTTAATGTGGTGCTGAGAATCAAACCCAGTGCCTCACATGTGCTAGGCAAGTGCTCTACCACTGAGCCCCAGTCCCAGCCCTGCATTATCGTTGCTAATGGCCATGCAGCCATCTCGCCAACCTCTCCCATGTTGGTATGTTGTTGACGGTAGGTCTAGAGAGGAGCACATGCCTTAGTATTTTCCTGGGATAAGATTATGAAAGTAGAATTATGGCCACATGCATTACAGAAATATGTTGTACTCTGGGAAAAATTACCTGCCTTGTTTGAAAGCACTTCTTTTCCCACAGTCTCAAGAGCAACACCGAACACCTTCAGTCTCTTTACTCTTTATATATAACAGGAAAGACATTTTATACTGGTGTTGTTTCAATTTATTTATTTATTTATTTATTTTGATCACTAGTGTAATTGGACATGTTTTCAGAAGTTTTTGGCTCTGTCTGCTTTCTAATGGCACTTGAAAGTGTGCTAAAATATATTCTGTGTGTTTTCTTTGTAGTCTTCCTCTCCAAATGCTAACCTTATTGTCATCTCTGTTGAAGTCCCCCAGGTATCTCCTCTGGCAATATCTTCACTCTTTTCTTCTCACCACTCACCTGCGAACAGTTTTGGTTTTGAATTTTGTGTCATTATCTTGACTTTCATTATAGTTTTACTGGCTGTATTATATAACAAGTTAACTTATCTGCGTGTGTATTTTTTAACAAATGGAATCACACTGTCAGTAATTTGCAGCTTATTTTCCATGTGACATTATGAAATCATTCAGTTCATTTGTTTTTCAGTACTTAAGTTCTTTTGGATGAATGAATATGCCATAGTTTATTCATTCATTCTTTAATTTTTTTTATATTTAATTGTTTCCAATTTTTTTGCTCTTGTTGAACATTTTTGTACATCTAGACAATAGGTATAAGAGTTTCTCTGAGGTATATTTTATCTAGCAGTAGAATTGCTAAGTCAGTACCTCTGAGCATCTCTGGCTTTATTGGATATCACCAAATTGTTTCCTGAAGTTCCGTTCCTTATTGACCCAGCCGTGAACCTCTCTGTGAAAGTTCTCATTGTCTATGTTGTTTTGAACACTTGACCTTGTTCAACTTATTTTTGCCAGGCTGGTGTAACTTACTGCAGTTTTCATTTGTCTTTGCCTGATTTCTCTTGAGGTCAAACACATTTGACATTTATTTTACATTTTATTTATTTGACATTAGTTCATTTTCTATTAGGGCTCATTTTTCTGGTTTTTTTTTTTTAACTAATTGGTAGGAATCTACGTTTATATTGGATGTTAATTATTTGTCATTTGTATGTATTACAATTATATGCTCCAGTTGTGTGGCTTTTCTTGTCACTTTTCACAAAAGAAAAAAAAATGTATTTTTCTCTTGGCTAGCTGTAGATTTCTTTATATCATATCATTCTCCCAAAAAGGTACTTTGTCAGGAAATATGAGTGGGTGTAAGTTGACAAGTTCCGTGAAGATAACCCCCCGCTTGTCATGCTTGATTCTGGTAGTTTAAGTCTCTGATGGTATTGCTATATCATTCATATTTCCAACATCGGTATTCTAAATATTTAATGTCTTTCAGACATTCACCTTCTCTCTCTCCCAGTATTCTGTCAGATTTGGTCCCCACCCTATGTGACAGTTTCTCTTGGCTGGAAAGCATATTCTAGGATGCCCTTGTTTGACTAGGAAATGTAGCTCCGAGCTTGCCTCGGGACCCCAATTATACTATTTTCACAGAGTTGGATTTATTTCCTGGAATATTTTCTAGTTCTCCCTAATCCTCCTCCTAATGTATGTCACCCCTCAAATATTTCTATTCCTGTAATAAACGGTTTTCGCAACTAGATTGAAGTTGCGGTGTGTGTCTACTCTTCTGATGTTTTACAGCTGTTAGGATATGTGTCGTATACTGTTGGCAGCATAATTTTTGGAAAGCAGAGAGATTCTACCCTCTGAGAAGAGTGTTCTTTTCAAAGTTAAAGTTTTGTATATTTGGCACTGTATAAAGTCATTGCCATTTAATCTTCCAGTCTGTCTCCATCCAGGAGGAAGCTGTTCTTTTTCCTTTTATCCCCAGCATACCTGAAAGTGTGACCCCCGTGACACAGTTCAACTATTGGCTTTTGATATTCTGCAGCTCGTAAGGTAGATTGTGAGTGTCTAAGTAAGAGGTATGCACATTTGGCCCGTTTGTATTGTTGAAAATGGTCATTTCTTTCATTAAGCTCCATTATTTTTCCCGGTTCTTCACTTCTCCCTTTCCATGACTTTGAAGTGCTTTCTGCTGTGGGAGAATTTTACTTCTCTGCCCGGTTGATGTGGGGTTTGGTCCTGTGACTTCTTTGGCTAATAGGGTTATTAGCAGATGTGATCTGTAGTGAGGCTTGAAATGTAGTTGGCAGTGATTTTTGCCTTTTTTCACTTTTTCATGAGGTGAGCAAGCCCTGTGTCACCTGGTGGTTTCAGTGCTGAGAAGCATGTGGACTGCTCCTGACCCAACCCCTAACCTGAGCCCAGCCAGGCTGGAGCAGCTGGGTTCCAGCCCCAGCCACTGAGGTTTGGTAGTGGTTGCTGATCAGCTGTAGCTGACTGATAAAATGTGTGCTGTGGTTGTCATATGTCTACTTCCTCACTTTTACCAAGGGCTTATAGTCTGCTTGAGATTCTCTTGTTTGATATCATTTCACAGAAAATTCTGTTGAATTCATTCACTTATTTCAGGTATTTCCTCTCTACTTCCCTGAGGAGGGTGGTTGAAAAATCTTGACCTTTTCTACTTCTCTTTCTCTGGATAGAGGCCATTGCATAGTAATCAGAGTATTTTAGAATGTTATGTGATAGTCTCCTAAACCAGTCAGGAATTTTAGGGATAGGGTTTATCTGGAAAGTTCCCGAAGTTCGTGTGTGTACCTGTGTGTGTGTCCATGTGGATGGATATGTGTGTGTGCTAGGGTTTGGATAAGTGTGTCCAAAGACCAATGTGTTTCAAGGCTTTGTTCCCAGCCCTTGGTGCTATTGGGAGGTGGAGGAACCTTTACAAGGTAGAGCTTTGGGGGAAGTTTTCTGGCCACTGGGGGCAAGCTCTTGAAGGGAATATTGGGACCCCTCCACGCTGGTCTTTATTTTCACTTCCTGGCTGACATGAGGTGAGAAGCTTCCTTTGCTTTGTGCTCTGCATCATGGTGCCACATGGCCCTAAAGCAATGGGGCCAACTAATCATGGGCTGAAACCTGCTTACTGTGGGTCAGAATAAATCTTTCCTCTTTTAAAGTTTTTATTGCAGGTATTTGTTTTGGTAATGGAACACCAACTAACATATTGTATTTCAAATATAGCCTTTTTAAAGTTTTAGTGCCAGGTGTCTAAATTTAACCATCTCAGGTAGAAGATTATGACTCACTAGAATGTAACCTTATTGGGATGGGGATTTTGGGGGGTTTGATCATTCTTTTGTTTCCATTTCCTTGAACAATGCCTGCCTAGCATATACAGGTAGTCAGTACACATATGCAAACTAAATAGGTGGCTGCATATACCTCCTGCCCCACCCCTCCAGTGTTTATTCTTCTTTCTGCAGGATCATAGAAACAGTACAGTGTTGAGGAAAACTGACCTAGTTTTCTATGCTGGCTCTTGGCTCTTTCTGCCCTCAGCAGCTCTGCAGTTCCCAGTTAACAAAGCTGGTGTGGTGGGAAGCACCTGGGCCTTGAAGTTAAGATGTAGCTTATAGGCCTGGCCATTAGCTGGGCTGGAGATTTTGGTCAAGTCCTGTGGGTCTCAGTTTATTCATCTATAAAATGATTGGCCTGAAAGATAATTTTCAGATTTATTTTTAACTCTCAAATCCTAAGCTTTATTCTCTTAAACATCCCAGAGATTTTTTTTTTAAATATTAATCAAACCCATAGGGGACTGTGTTTTGTTTTATAGCATCACATGGAAAATTGCATACCAGCGGGATTTTGGTATGTGTAGTTGGTTAATCAGGTTTTTTGTCCCCCTTAAAGAAATTCTCAGAGATACTCCCACTCCCCCCCCCCAAAAAAAAGAAAGAAAAAGTGATGTTCATGTAATTGAATTTTATTTAAACTATTTATGGAACTTTTGCTTTATGGGATCACTGTAGCTTTGCAAGCAGGTAGTGATGTGTTCCCAGTAGCTCAATTTTATTTTCTCCCCTGCAAAAAGGCAATTTAGAAGTTTAGGAATTATTTATGGTACTGTGGGGATAAACACAATCTGCTAAGTTATTTTTCTTGTGTCATTTTTTTCAAGGTTCATTTCTGTTTTTTTAGGCTGGAAGCAATGTCTTTCTGCAATGGCCACATTTTTATGTCCATGGGGAAAAAAATGAAGTAATGTCATTAGACATAATTTATGCCAGATTGTGACTTTCAATTGGCATAATTCAGGAATTGAATACTATTAGGTTCTATGTGTGCATATACACATGCACACCCAATATTCCATAGTCAACCAGGTGTGGAAAATGGTAGGGTGAAAAAGTTGGATGCTTTCTTTGCTAGAAAGTATCTGAGTTAGGAAGAGGTAGATCCAAGTGAGAGTACAGAGCCATTCTCAAATGTATTTGACCATAGAACTCTTTAACGAAATAAACTCTTTTGTTGAGCATGTCCCAGGATGGAGACTTAGTAAAGTGCTCATCCTTTGGCTGCAGGGGTTGACAATAAAGTAAGAGGTTAAAAGAAGTGTAATTTGGGAAAGTAGTGACTACCTATAAGGAGAAATTTTAAAATTTTATCTGAGAGGTGTCTTCAGTGTAAGGTAAGCTGCTGATATCAACACATGAAAAGAACATCTATTTTGCTCAGGCATGATGGCGCATGCCTGTAATCTGAGTGGCTTGAGAGTCTGAAGCAGAGAATGGGAAGTTCAAGGCCAGTCTCAGCAACTTAGCAAGGTCCTAAACAACTTAGTGAGCTCCTTTGTCAAAAAATCAGATGGGGACATGACTCAGTGGTTAAACACCCCTGAGACCAGTCTCAGGTACCAAAATAAAGGAATAAATAAATAAATAAAGTTAAAGTTCTTATTAAGAAACAAACAAACAAACCCCCAACACCTATTTTCCATTTTAGACTGTCTTTGGAGTTCTGGCAATTGCAGATTTATGGGGTTTGAAGGCTCAGGAAAGAAAAGTCCTCAAAATTCATTATGCATATTTCAAACTTATTACAAATGTCAGCCTTTCCTCCTACCTTTGATTCCTTCATCAATCCTTTATTAAATGTGTGGCAGGCTCTGTGCTAGGTGCTGTGGATATGGGAGTGATTTCTGCCTTGAGGGACTCACAGTCCAGTGGTGGAGACTGACAGGTCAGCTACTATGTCCAAGATTCTGTGGTAACAGTTGAAGGAGGAATCAGTTCTCAAGAGTCTGAGGCGTCACTTGAATGTCATACTTGAACTTAATACTAAAGGTTGAGTAAGTCAGATGACAGAGGAAAGGGAAGATGTTTTACTTGTACATAGGGATGCGTGGAGTGGAGGGTTCTCAATGTGTTCTGGGAAGATTGACTTGTGTGGACTGCTGGAACACGCCAGGAGTCTTGGGAATCATGTCAAGGAGATCTAGCTGGGTATGATGGAGCACACCTCTAATCCCAGCAACTCTGGAGATTGAAGTGGGAGATTCATGAGTTTGAGGCCAGCTTGGGCAACTTAGTGAGACTGTCTGAAAATTAAAAATAAAGGCCTAAGAATGTAGTTCAGTGGTAAAAGTATTCCTAGGTTCATTTCCCACTACCACAGATTGATAGATAATTTCTGAAGGGTTTGTAATGCAAAATAAAAGAACTTCAATCTCAGTCTTCCAGGAGTACTGAGCCATTGAAAGATTTTAAGTAGGAGAATGATGTGATCAGATTGACCTATGGGAAACTGGCATTGGTGGACTTATGGAATAATTGCAGTTGAGAGGCTAGGAGACCATGTGAGCACTCTAGAGTCCACGTGATGAGACCAGGAGCCGAAGCTGTGGGGGAGGGGAGAAGGAAGGACCAGATGGTAGTGACTTTGGGCCATGATCACCAGACTTTGTTTGTAAGGTGGGCACATCTTGGCATAATGAAGATAATGTCAATTGAGGGATCATTTAGTCTGCTTGCAGGTTTCCCAATGTACACAAGCTCTTGGAAGTTACTTCACATTTCATCAACTTTGTAAACTTCCTGAAATTATGTCATATACCTTTTGCATATATTGTGTAGGGACATTTTTTAGGAGGGGAGCAGAGAATAGAGTAATCATAGTTTCTATTAGATTCTCTAAGGATCTTATGTTTTAAAAAATATCAGGAACCACTAAACTAGTCTATTATGTTTATTCAGCTAATGACTAATTACAATTTTAGAACTATCTCTGAGATAACCAAATGAAGGACATGATGAGAATATCACTGAATAATTTTCTGACTAATGAGAATATCTACTTTAAGGACTTTATTCAGAAAGTGCACTTTATAGGTGAATGCACTTTGTAATACATGAAAAGACAAAATATATCCAATATTTTTCAGTATAGGGTTGGGCAGGTCAGATAGCATATGTTGGCAAGGTGGATGCTTTGCAAATGCCTTAGCTGTTTTGGGTTGTAGTAATAGAATACCAGACACTGGGTAATGTATAAAGAAAAGAAGTTTATTTTTTTCCCATTCCAGTGACTGGAAAGGCCCAACATGGTGTCACTGTCTGGCTGTGTCACAACATGGCAGAGAATTGGAAAGAACTGGCTCTGTGTAGAAGGGGCATGTGGGGTAACAAAGAAACAAGAGAGTGTAAGAGGGCCAGACTGAGATTGAAGGTCTTTTATTTTGCATTACAAACCCTTCAGAAATTTGAAGGTATTCAAGGTCTTCTACATTGTCTGAGTCTTTCTTTCTTTCTTTTGTTTGTTTTTTGTTTTTGCTTTGCTTTGTTTTTTCCTGTCACAAGACATGACCCACCTCCTGCAAGACAGCATCAATCCATTCATGAGGGTGATCTGCTGTGACCTAATTACCTTCTTTCCACTTGGTCCCACCTCTTAAAGGTTTCAACACTGCAATATCACCACACAGGGAAGGATAGCTGCAAGTAAAGATAAATAAGGTCGAACTCCTGCCCTCAAGGAACTAATGAGAGAGACAGTCACATAAATAGCCACATTAGCAGATAAGTTATCATATCAGGTGACAAGTGAGTTCATGGGAGCCAGGTACATTATGAAAAGATGTTATTTTACCTTGATCTTGAAGAATGCATAGGAATTTGCCAGGGCAGAAGAGATAAGACTTCTAGGCAGAAGATATAGCACCTTGAAAAATATGGAATTCCAAAAGATCTGGAGTGTTTGAGGACAGAGAACTTCAATATAGTTAGGGTAGTATGGGGGCAGTTAGAGAGCAATGGTGGGGGAGAGAGAGATCTTGAGAAACCTGGAGTGTGAATGGCTTTGTAGGCAGAGCTTGAGAGTGTGGACTCAGTGCTATGGTTACTGCAGCCAGTAGGGATTTCCTTGGGCAGATAAGAGGATGATAGAGTAGGAGGAAGACATCCCCTGCTTGTATTGTATAAATTTATTTTCTAGGTAATGTGTTCTTCTGCTATGTGTGTATGTGACTGTGTATGTTATATTCTTCCTTCCTCTGCCTTTGCTGCTTCTGTTGGAGATTTATAGTATTTTTGTATACTTCAAGTTTTTTAAATGCAAGTATAGTATGTTTCCTTCTAAAAAAAAAAAAAGACAAACTTAGTATGTTCTTTACGTCTTTTTTACCTGACTTTTGGTGTATTTTAGAGATGTTTGAATGTTAGAAGGCCTAACATATTTGTTGCTATTCACAGGTACATGGTGCTTTCTTGTGTATGTATTTAACCAGTGCTCAGTTGATAAACCTGTTGTGTTGATTTCAGTCTTTTCTTCTTGAAAAGAGGGTTTGAGTAGCTATTTACATATGTCACATTTCAAATGCATGTGTATCCATGGCATTCATTTCTTACAGTGGAATTACTATAGATCATAGAGCATATGTATTTACAAAGTATACGGACATCATGCCTAACTAGTAGACCTGAGGTGAAGCAGCCATATTTTATGTGTGGGTTGAAAGGAGATTATGCGTGAACAAAAGGCAGGTGTTGAGGACAGTGCCAAGTGTAGCCTTGGGGAGTCAGGCTGCCTTTGGACAAGATGGAGACAGAATGGTATGTAGGTTGCACCCAAGCTGTGGGCTTCTTAAATCTGAGTATTCATAAGACATCCTGGGTAGGAATATCTAGAAGATAGTAGGGCATGAAAAATCCGAGAGTGTAAGAGAGCTCTACCAAAGTTTTTGGAGTCATCCGTATACTTAAAAGTCATGAAATTAGAATAATGTAGGAAAAATCATCAGAGAAGGAAGAGGAGGGCCAAGGAGTATAAAGTTTTTTTAAGCTTCCTTTATCTATTGAATGTGTTGAAATTCATTGGCGTAAGGAGAAAGTTCTGTATGGTTCTGGTCTTTACCTCATTCACTCATCAGCACTTACTAGATACATGGTACTGCTAAGTAGGGATAGAAGGCTAGAGAGATGGTCCCTGGGCTCCTGGACCTCACCATCATGGACAGGCTAAGGTGCAGGGGCAGTGTGGTGCAGGCCTGCTGTGAGGAGGGCAGTACAGATGCTGTGCAAACAGTAGGAGGTGGCATCTGGTAACTTGGGGGAGTTTGCAGAGAGGCCTCCTAATCTGAGAGTTGAAGAATGAGTGAAGATTGGTGAAGGGAATGGAGAAGGGGAAGTGTCTTCTGGGCCAGCTGTAGGCAAACTTGTTTGGCAAAGAGCTGGCTTATAAGCACTTGAAGCAGGGACAACCCTCTGATCTCTGTAGCAATGAGTCTGCAGAGTAGCCATAGACACAGGTGACCACATGAGTGTGACTGGGCTCCAGTAACTATTTATAGACTCAGAAAATATCATATAATTTTCATGTTTCATGAACTACTATTCTTCTTTTGATATTTTTCAACTATTTAAAAATGTAAGATTCATTCCTAGCTTGCATGCTGTACACAGAGAGGCCAGGGGCCCGGATTGGCTTGTGGGTTATAATTTGCTGATTCCTGTTCTAGGCAAGAGGACAGCGAGTCATGATAGAGAAGTGAGATTAAGCACATTTGGTTTCTGTAACAACCTTTTCTTAATGATCTCCTTGCCTCTAGGACTTCCTACTTCCATCTCTCCTATGATCAGTCATTCCATCTGTGTTCTTAGGCCACCTCTTCCAACTTTTCTGAAAGGCCTTTGGTGATTGAAGGTATTCAAGGTCTCCTACATTGTCTGTGTTTTTCTTTCTTTTTTTTTTTTGCCTCAATTTCCCTTTTGGAAGGATTTGGGGAAGAATTTGCCCAACTGCTGGGAACATAGTGTTTAGATATGATTGGAGGTGGTATAAACATTTCAGGGCTTTCTAGGTCACTGCTCATTTCTGTGTATGCATATTTAGTTTGCTTTCATTCTGAGCTTTTTGTACATTTCCTGGAAGAGTTACTTTTGGATTAATTTACGTATTAAAGTCCTATATTTTAATCTCATTTTTATCCTGCCATTTCAGGTATAGGGAAATAAATGAAAAAGTCGTCAAATGTTGACTTCCAAGGCTTTATTACCTCAGACAGCTTCATTATGTTTGTGGAAATCTAGTGTGCTTTGAAGGAATTAATCTAGCCTTGCTTGCAATCTGTATATGTTTACATAGAATGAACAAACATTGCATTGCATTTCCTGAAAATTCAATTATTCCTGTCTCCAGGAAACATGTTCTGCTTAGTATTTAATTCTCAAGTAAGTCAGTATGATGGTTCTTGAACTGTCATGAGAATTAGGGATTTCGAGTGTACTGCATACTTTTATAATTAATGGAGAAATGGCCAGTGAGACTTTTCATCATGATGGCCCTGACCCTGTATTTGAGATTATGGGAGACATTGGCCTCAGAATGTACTGATTTAAAGTTCTCTCTAGATTTTTCTTGGAATTAAGAGACATAATGTTAAGGTAACGTTCTGCATGATTAATATTTTATTTTGGAATTTACTTTGCTTGTATATGGTTTATTTGTTCAGCCGGAATTTTTTGAGTTTCTACTATAAAGTACATAAAAGACATTTGAAATGATTGCAATACGGTTGGTATTTGTTATCTGTTCTGATTGGTTGGACCCTTGATAACCAGCAAGGATTAGTTTAAATGTTACCTTTCTTTTGAAACATAATCTCATTCTGTATACAACCCCAACAACTGACCTCCCATCATATATTTTCATTGCAATTAAGTAATTATTTTATAGAAGTGCCTATCACATATTACTACCATATCTTTTAGAGTTAAATGTTATTCAGCTCAACCTTTTTCTTCTTCAAGGCTCTAAACTCCTTGAGGGTAGGAAACATAATTCATACTTATTGATTGTGGTATTAAAATATAAGGAAGAAAGCTGGATTTGGAGTTTAAGATTCAGTGATGTGAATGAGACTGGGCACCCAGTGATCAAGGAGGACAATTTGAGTCAGGTTGAGGGCATGAACTGCTTGTAATCTTTGAGAAGTGTGGTGCAGTGAAGTGTGGCACTGTACTAGGAATTGAGAGTGGATTGGAAAGCTACATGGGGAACTGGACCTGATCCTGAGGCACTGAGGCCACACATAAGGATTTGGATTGGGACACAAGTGAAGGTTTCTAAACAGAAATCATGTGGTGAGATCAGTGTGACCTGTCAGGTCCTTCCTGCCCAGACCTCCACCTCTTGCACTCTCTTTCTCACACTTGCCGTAGTTAATCCATGCTCCCAGGAGGTTTTATTTTTATTTTTTGTACTGGGGATTAAACCCCAGAAACCTCTACCATGGAGCTGCATCCTCCTCTCTCCCTCCCTCCCTTCTTTCTTTTTTTTCCTCTTTTTTTTCTCTCTCTTTTGAGATACGGTCTCCTAAAGTTGATAGACTGGCAATCTTCCTGACTCAGCCTCCTGGGTCACCAGTATTAGAGGTGTGCACCACCAGCCTGGCCAAGGAGCTCTTGAATGTATCTTGCACACTGTTCAGTGTTTCCTGACTGGAACCTAGGCATTCCTAGCATTGTTTTTCAAACTGTGCAGTAATAATTAATTTCTTATTTTGCTTTTGTACTATTTAGGAGCTATGTTAGGGAGGAGATGAGTTTCTTTGTTTCTTTTTGTTGTTGTTGCCAGGGCTCAGGTACTCAGTTGATATTTATTGAATACATGGATGGATGCATGCATTTTGGCACAAAAACTCTACTTCTGTACTGAAAGATAGATTGGATGAAACAGAGTTGGGATGTGGAGAGATTGGCAAGGAGCATCCTCCAAAAGCTTAGGAAAGAAATGATGAGAACTTGAATTATGGCTATGGCAGGAGAAATTTAAAAGAGGTTCTGGAGACCTGGAGAAATGGAACTGACAGGACCCAGTGATCAGCAGATAAAGTGCATGTTGTGAAGGGCAGAGGGAAACAGAAAAGTTGAAGAATAGGCTCCTGAAGTCACCTGATCTGTCACTGTCCAGAAACTTTGTTGGGCATAGTGAAGCTAGTCCCTGTATGTATGAATGAAAATCAGATTAACCCATTTTATCCTATTATCCCTAATGTAGCATACCTACAAAAATGTTAATTGAGACATAAAAATACCACTTAAGGTAACTTTCAAATAATATTTTAATATTTATTATGTTTACAGAATTGAAAATTTGAGGCATAGAACTGAGGCCTTGGTTTATAGCAGAGTTTACAATAAAGTAAATAGGGAAACATTGTATGCCTATTTATTTACAGATTTATTTTAGTACACTCTTCAACAAAGGCTACAAGCTAGTGGTATCTGTTGATACAGATACATCTGGGCAAATTGAGAGGCAGAAGGTAAAGGCAAAATAAGAATAGCAAAATAATAAAAGCTAGGCTAAGGTTGTAACAAATAAAAATACATTTCTCACAGTTGCTCCAAAGAGATGTAGATTTGATTATCAGCTCCCTAATGGAGAGACAGAGAGACATAATCATGTATGAGTATCTACAATGTCTGCACGATAAAACATGCTAATTTATTTCTTTCAGGGATTACTAAATATGCTTGTCACCCTCCCGCCCCAGTACTAGGGATTGAACCCAGGGTGATTTACCACTAAGCTATATCCCCAGCCCTTTTAAATATTTTTTGTTTTGAGACAGGGTCTACCTAAGTTGCTTAAGGCCTTGCTAAATTGTTGAGATTGGCCTTGAACTTGAGATCCTGCTGCCTCAGCCTCCTGAGTCACAGGATTATAGGTATGCATTAGCATGCCTGGCATAAATGCAGTATATTGACACGGAAAGCTAAGAGGAAATTCCCTCTCATCTCTGAGACAGAGCGTCTTAAAAAAAATAAATAAGGTTGAATTTGAAAATACTCCTTCTGACATTCCTTAGCCTCTTTTTACTAGTGTAACAGAATTTAATTTGCCTTAGTTAGCACATGATGAAGTTAATTGTAAAACATCTCTATGAGCCAACTCTGCAAATTATTTCCAAACACCACTGTCTCTTACCTCTTGCTCCCTTGGTGAGTGAATACTTGAGGAGTCTTATGTATATGACAGATTGCCAGGTGCTCCAGGTACCACCAAACTGTGTAAGAATTTTCAAAGGAGCCTACAGCCTCACTGGGCAGTCTAGGCATAAAGAAATGGAAGGAAGTTATATGAAAGAGTTGAGTAATTAGATAACCATATAGGGATGCTGGTGGAGAGCCTGATTCACTGCTTTGTATGAACTTAGACATTAAATGATCAGACCAGTGTGGGCTGCATGGCCCAGAGAGGTTTGAGAGGAGAAATACTTTAGGATTTGTTTTTGTATGTGTGTATGTACACACACACACACACACACACACGCACACACACGCACACACACATATGTGTGTATTTTTAATGGCAGCATCAATATTTTTGTTATACAGGTTATTAGTTCATTCTTTTAACACAGCTTGAATTTTAGCACAATTATTAAGATTACTATTTGAATGAAGTTCAATATCCTTAATATGTCCTTGGAGTTGTGCCAGTTCTGCCTTGGTCCTGACCTCTGAAGCCACACATGCCTGCCATCTTCCTAGCTCTGGTGCTCCACTGTGCAGGCCTTTCAGTATTCCCTTCCTTCTGCTGGGATTGCCTGGGTGGGTCAGGTGACACCGCTCCATAGCACCTCTTACCCCTCCCCACCTTGGTTTGGATCACCAGGTAACAACTTACTGAGGTTACCACTTTATTTACTGTCTCTCATTCTCGCCTCCCTTTCCCAAGACTGGAAGTGCTATGAGGACAAGGCCCTTGTTGGGACTTCACCATTGACCTGGCAATCAGAAAAACTTGTTTTTGAACAAGGGCATCATTGCGAGGAGGTTCGCTTCGCCGTTCTTCATTCAAAACTGTCTTGGTTATAGCTTATTTGTTGTTTGTTTCTTACCCTGCAGATGGTTACCAAGCAGCTTTTTGATTTTTACATCTTTGCAGAATATTACAAAAAGCTATTCCAAAGATGACATGAGCCTCTATTTATTGCCTTTCAAAATATATACACTTTTAGTGCCAAGGGAAGATTTTTGAAGCTTGGGTATGTGTTAGTCTCCAGGGAGCTAGCAGGGAAGGCCAGACTGTGAGAGTGTTAGTCTAGTAATGTCTGATGTAGTTTACTGAGCAATTTCAAAGCAGAGTAATGGAGGTAATCTCAGAAATTCTAAGCAGCAGCGTTGTAAAAGTACAGAGTGTGGCTTTCATTTCATTGACCTGAAATCAGGTTGGTTCTCTTATCCTCCTCCCAATTTGTTTTTATTACCTCAATACTATATGTTGTGGAGGTTTTAAACATTTTTAGAATAACCTTCTTTGTTGATCTATAAACTTCTGCCTTCTAATTTTATTGCTATTAATTATAGGTCACTGAAAATACAAAATTCAGAGAGAATGTGGAATAGTAAAAAGAGCTTTAAATGCAGCATTAGGAAACCTACCTGGACAACAAATTTTCAATGCACTGATAAACTGTCTGGCTGCCATTGTGACCCTAGTGTAATCTTGTGACATCTTTGATGCTCAATCTCTCGTCTATACAAGGAAGCAAGTAGAGATGGCATGTCAAATTGCTTATAGTCTCATTTTATGCTCATCTCCTTACATCTAGCTTCGTTGATTTAACAAGTATTTATTGCATGCCTTCTGTGTGCCTGGTTCTATCCTATATCCTTGAGATACAGCAGAGTGTGAACAAGTGTACATTCTTGCCCTACTAGCTTCTTGGGAGATTTGAAAGGTTTAATAGTATTTAGTCATACCAGTTTTATTTAAAGTTCTGTGATTAAAATGGTGTGGCTACAACAGATGAATGGATAAAGAAAATGTGGTGTATACACACACACACACACACACACACACACACACAATGAACTACTACTCAGCCATAAACAAGAATATAATTATGGCATTTGCCAGATGGAACTGGAGACTATTGTGCTAAGTGAAATAAGCCAGTCCTTCTAAACTGAAGGCTGAATATTGTCTCTGATGTGCAGATACTAACACACAATAAGGCATGGTTAGAGGTAAGAAGAGAAGTTCACTAGATTAGACAAATGGGAATGAAGGGAAGGGAGGGAGGATGGGAACAGGGAAGACAGTAGAATGAATCGGGCATTACTCTCCTATGATTGTATATGAGTACATGACCAGTGTAACTCCTCATCATGTTCAACCACAAAAAATGGGAAGTTAGACTCCGTGTATTATGCAATATGTCAAAATACACTCTACTGTAATGTATATCTAAAAAGAACAAATTTAAAAATGGTGTTGCTGGAGAAGACGATGAGTGAAGAGATGGTAGGAATGTTAGTAGGACCTACTGAAATGTGGCAAGTGGGAATGGCTCCCTCTAGGACCTTTCTCATGGCCCTGAGAGAGGATAGGATGTTTCTAATCCCTATCCCTATCCCTATCCCTATCCCTTATCCCTATCCCTATCCCAATCCCAATCCCTGTCTGTCCCCAATTCCTGGTGTGTGTACTACCAGCACAAAAGCTGAGAAAGGAAGCCTGAGGGTGACCTGCCTGCTTGGCTTTGATCAGAGTCTTCCTTGCTATTGGGTTTAGCTTCTAGTTGTAACATTCCAAATGTTCATATGCCTCCCTGTCTCCCAGACAAAAGTTCAAACTCCTGCTCTTCCACCAAGATGGAATCTTTCTCTTTTTCCCCTATATGTGCTAACCCCAGCGGGCTGGATGACAGCTCATTGTGATGATCCCCCTCCCCATCAGGGGATGTGCACATTAAATGCCAGTGTCGTCAGAGATGGCGGCACACTTTGCCGTACACTTGACTACTAGAATCTAGAAATTTCATTTTTCTCCATGAACCTCCGCAATCCCTACTGTCTTGTCCACTCCTGGAGAGAAAGGGATGACTAGCTTTTATTGACCTAATAGTTCATGCTGAACACAACGCCCGGCATATTACCAGATCCGCTGAAATAGCCGAGTGGGCTGTTGCCATAATCGCCTGCAATATTGACTGTATTTTACATTGGGGTTTGATATTTGAGGATTATTTTCTAACTCTCTTGATCAGAGCTCCTTGACAGCAGGCCTGTGTATTATTAATTTATTTGTTAATCCCCTGAAGCACCTGGTTCTGGACTCCATGAATGTTTAATGTGTTGAAATAAAATGAATCTTGGATATTTGAATTTGTGAGATGGAAATAAGGATATGGTTTTCATTCCTTGTTTTTTAGGGGAGGGGGAAACTGAGTCAAAAGAGCTGTTGTCTTACTTAAGGCTAAAAATTAAGGGATATAGCCAACAGACTGGAGTAGTAAACGAGCATTGTTAACTTTGAAAAGCTACCAGATCTTTCCCTTTCTTCAGAAGCATGTCCTACCTTTCACATACAGATCTGTCATGCAAACTGTGCTTTGTGTGCTGGAAAGCCTCCCCAAGCTAGATGGGTTTGCTTGGGTATCAGCAGAGGCCATGACTGGCCATAGATATGGGACACGTGGCTGCTGAGGTTCCTTTGCCCATCCCTGTCCTGTGCAGGCAGTCAGCTCCAGGGCACAGCTTGTGAGTCTGTTCCTGTGGCCAAGTCCCTTTGGCTACCTTCCCCTTGGCTCCTATTGGCTTGACTCTGCCTTCTGCTCCTAGAGTCTGTCTAGGTTTGGTCTTTTGTAGTTATTTAGAGCCAGGCCTGGCCATGGCTGAAAATGTAGCCCTGGCTTGGTGGGAAAGGGCTTTGGGCAACAACTGTCTGTACCATGTCTAGAACACCTGAGGCCCTATCATGGCTGGGGTTGCCAGGAGTCTGGGTGGGCAAGCTGGCCTTCCTGCCCCAGGGCCAAGGAATGCTGCAGCCCAAAAGGGAATGTTCTCCAGTCCCTTGGCCAGCCAGCTATCACCTCTGAAGCCTAAAATTGCACATTAATTCACAAATGGAAAGTCAGAAGGTGATCTGCCCCCACCATATCCGCTAAAGTTAAATCATTAAGAGCATTAAATTCAGGACCTTGTTTTCCATGTAGAGATCAAACCCATAAGGCCTGCATAGTTACATAACCCACCTAGGACATGTGGATACTATTGAGGCTGGCACTTCAACCAGAAACCTGCTAAGTGAGGACATTTTTATTGTTTCTTCTATCTCGTCAAAGTGTCTGTTGTTTCTTATTCCTGAGAATGGCAGGGAGTAAAGGATTATTTATTTCCCTTGATATTTTTCATTTCAAGAATCAACATGGGCAGATTTATAGTGTTCACAAAACATGCTGGTAGCAATTTGATTGCAGGGAGAATGAAATTTTGCTCAGGCAAGTGCAAATTTATCTGTTATGGTGAGAAAGGCCAGGCCTGTATAAATGGTGTGATTCTATCCTAAAGATAAATTTTAGCAGGAATGGTAGTAGGAGTTTTTTGTTGTTGTTGTTCTCTCAGATGCATTTGATTAAAAATTAAAGCATGGAATATATTAATTTGACCACATGGAGTTTCCATGTGATGTGTTGTTTTATAAAATTTAAACGTTGAAACTCATCACCCGTGATGTTTAGCAGAACTGTTGACACTGGTCTTTGTGGACAGCATGGAGGAAAATGAGATTGATTAAGATCGGCTGATGGATTCGATTTTTAGGCCTACACTGCCTTTAAGACAAACAGGTTCATATATTTCTGAAAATGGTGACTCTGGGATACTTTAGAAACGAATTTGAATTCAGGCAATCTAATTAGCCTTTGGCCCTAAATATTGGTGTTTTCACTACTGATTTAAATATAGACAGTTGATAGTGGTGACTGCAAACTTATTTCAGACCTTATCTCAGAAAACCAATCTGTGATTTTTTTTCTTGCATGACACATTCCTGCTCTACTCTATTAGAATGTTACTTTCTGATCTTGGATCATTTTAGAAATAGTGTTTTGAAGCTTCTTTTTTCTGTTGTGGCCTTGGTGCACAGTGACACAGCCACTGTTACAGAGATTAGGAAGCGCCCGCTTGTGTTCTGCCTGTATTGGGGTGCTGTTTTAGTCAGCTTTTTTGTCACTGTGACTAAAAGATCTATCTGACTGGAACAATTTTAGAGGAAGGAAAGTTAATTTAAGGGCTCACAGTTTCACAGGGCTCGAGGTGAGGCTGAACATCATGGCGGAACACTGTGGTGGAGGGAAGCAGCTCACATTATGATCAGGGAGGAGGGGGGGAGGGAGGAGGAGGGGGAGGGAGGAGGGGGGGGAGGGAGGGAGGGAGGATATCTCCACTTGCCAGATACAAATGTATACCCAAAAGCCACACCCCAATTCCCACCTTCTCCAGTCACACCCCTACCTCTTCAGTTACCACTCAGTTAATCCCTATTAGGGGATTAATTTACTGATTAGGCTAAGACTCTCAAAACCCAATTATGTCTCCTCTGGAGTTTAAGGGCAGGGGTGACTCTGCCCAAAGAACTTTGGCCTCAGGATGATTCTGAGGATTCTTGTCACTGCCTTGTTTTCTTTAAACCCCACCCACTCCTAGTTCTGGGGATCAAACCCAGGGCCTGGCAAATTGGCACATGCAAGGCAAACACTACCTCTGAACCATATCCCCAGCCCTTGTTTTATTTTATTTATTTATTTATTTTCGTTTTGAGACAGGGTCTCATTAAGTTACCCAGACTGGTATTCCTTCAAAAAAATAAATAAATAAATAAAAATGAAAGCTCAGGCTGGCCTTGAACTTGAGATTCTTCCATCTCATCCTCCTAAGTAGTGGATTATAGGTATGTGCCACCACACCTGGCTTCTTTATTTTTTTCCAAAGAATTTTTGTCTTTTTGTTAAATTTTATTCACAGTATAGTTTAAAGAGCCAAACAGTTCTGTGAGTTTAATATTAAACCCCAACATTCTTCTTTATATCCCTCCTACCCCTCCACTCCCTGCCTTACTGTCTCCAGCTTTCTGGGGGCAACAAGTTTCAACACCTATAGCAGACTCTGACCCCACTCTCTGTTTTCTAAGTAATATGCTAATGAGCTCATATTCATATTCTTGGTTTCTTTCCATTTTACATATTCTGCTTTGAGTAGGAAATATGAAATATGTGGATTTAGCCATTTCTTCTTTATTCTAGGATTAGAACACACCAAAGGCCCCCTTTTCATCTTCCTAACTTCCCTTTAGTAATCTGATAACTTGGGATATTATTTTGACCAAATGCTGTCCACAGGAAAAATATTTAGTAAAATGTCTTGCTCCTGCCTATCTATTCTATATGATTCTCTCTGATTCAAAACCATACCCTTCAAATTGTCTGAACCTCCTCTCAGTCCATTCACAGGCATCAGTCTATCCAGTGGATCTTACATGGCTGTCGCCCGTCTGACCTGCTCCTGTCTGGGCAGGTTCATCTCTTCATTGGGCGCTCAGCTATCATCTTGGTGTCTCTCTTAGCCATACTCTTAGAAATGTCCTTTACTAGTCTTTTATGTGGGATATGTAGTATGTTATTTGGCAGTTCAGTTGAAGGAACAGAAATCATACTAGCTATTTTAAATAGGAAGGGACTTAAAACAGAGATCAGGTGCCTTCCAGATAATCGGGGGAACCCTTACCTTATGCCATGCTGACCAGCAGAGAGGCAAAGCTGCAGAAGGATGGCTCCGCTTCCGCGTTCCAAGTCTCTCATTCATTCGGTCCATCCAACTGGAGGAAGCTATTTCCTAAAGAATACGGTCGTTATGAACTCCCATTTTTACCCGTATACAGATTGCAGAATCACATCGGTTACACACCCATGTTTTTACATATTGCCATACTAGTGACTGTTGTATTCTGCTATCTTTCCTATCAAATGTATGAAAAATGATATGTCAAGAGCTTTGTAATGTTTTGAACAACCAATAAAAAAAAAAAAAAAAAAGAATCCGGTTGTCAGGAAGGCCAGGAAGTGCTTTCCAGGCTCTGTCTTGTGGAAAAGCAGAGAAGATTGAAATGAATTTTGAGTGCCATTCCACCCTGCACACTCCACCAGGCCTTTGTGCATGTGTGAGACTGTGAGAGTATGTGTGTGTGTGTTTTCTCTTGTTTTGATGAGCCTTATCCTCCAGTGTCTTTCTGGGAAAGGATACACAGGGTGCAATTTCCTTGAGTCCTTGCATGTGTGAAAGTAATTTACTCCATCCTGACATCTGCACAATAACTTGTCTGCATATAACCTTTTTGTGTGTGAAAATCTTTTTCTTTTAAAATGTTGAACATCACCATATAGATTCCCATTTCCTTCTTTAGAATTCTGAAGAGATTTTAATTTCTATCATTTATTTGTTTTGTCTCCTTGAGACTTAATTTTTTTCACAGCTATATCAAGGAGTAATTTTCATAACATAAAATTTATCCATTCTAAGTATACACTTCGTGGTTTATTTAGTAAATTTGTAGTTTTGCAACCATCGCTACAGTTCACTTTTAGAACATTCTTGTTACCCAAGAAAGTTTTCTCGTGACCATCTACAGCCAGTCATTATTCTGGCCCCCATGTCTCCAGCCCCAGGCAAGCACACTCTACTTTCTGTCTTCATAGGTTTGTCTTTTCCAGACATCATACTTCATGCAATCATCTGCACATGACTTTATTCACAGAGCATGATATTTTGTAGCTCATCCTATTAGCATGTCTCAGGAGCTGGTTTGTTACTATTGATGCATACTAGCCTACATATTTTGCTTACCCCTTGATGGGCATTTAGTATGATCTGTTATGAATAATGCTGTTGTGAACATTTATCTTTATGTGGAAATGTGATTTCAGTTCTCTTGGGTAACTGTATATCCCTATCAATAAATGGGCAAATGAACCAGGTGCAGTGGCACACACCTGTAATCCCAGTAGTTCCGAAGCTGAGGCAGGAGGATGGCGAGTTGAAAGCCAGCCTGAGCACTCAGTAAGACCCTATCTTTGAATAAAATATAAAAAAGGGCTGGCCATGTGGTTCATTGGTTAAGTGCCCCTGGATTCAATTCCCAGTACCAAAAAATAAATAAATGGACAAACGAACTAAAGAGACATTTCTGGAAAAATGATATACAAATGGCCTACAAATAAATGAAGAAATGTTGAACATCTTTAGAAGTCAGGGGAATGCAAATCAAAACCACACTGAGATTTCATCTTGCTCCAATTTGAATGTCATGAAGAATACAAATAATAATAAATGTTGAAGAGGATGCAAGTAAAAGAGAACACTTGTTCACTGTTGGTGGGGTTCTAAATTAATACCACTGCTATGGAAATCTCAAAAGGAACCATTGTGTGATCCAGCTGTATCACTCCTTGGGACTTTGTGTGTGGGGTGGGGTGGGGTACTGGGGATTGAACTCAAGGTCACTCTGCCACTGAGCTGCACCCCATCCAACACTTTTTATTTTATTTTACTTTATTTTGAGACAGCATCTTCTTGAGTTGCCTAGTCTCTCCTCAAACTTGTGATTCTCTTGCCTCAGCCTCCTGAATTGCTGAGAGTATAGGCATATGCCATGGTGCCTGGCTATTCCTTGATACTTATCCTAAAGAATTATAGTCAGCATAATATAGTAGTGCATGCATTCTCATTTTTATAGCAACAAAATTTATAATAACCAAGTTATGGAACCATCCTAGGTGTTCATCAAGGCACCTACGGGTGAGTGGGTAAAGAAAATGTGGTATATCAACACAGTGCAGTTTTATTCAGCTGTAAAGAAAAATGAAGTTATGGCATCTGCAGGAAAATGAATGAAAATTGACAGCATTAAGTGAAATAAGCCAACTTAGAAAGTCAAGGGCCATACCTTTTCTTTCATAGGTGGAAGCTAGAGAGTGAAATGGAAAAAAAGTGTGTGTGGGGGGGGGTCTTCTTGAAGATAGGTGGAAGACCAGAGAGTAGAGGAAGAAGATCAGGGGGGAAGGAGGAGGGAAAGAAAGGAGGAGATACTGAAGAATGAAAATTACCAAGTTGTATTGTTCTATAATGTGCATGTACAAAAATGTAATAATAAAACCCCACTATTATATGTAATGATAATGCATCAGTAAAAATGTAAAAAATTTAAAAATGGATGATGATAATCATTTTTTTCACATGCTGATTAGCTTTTTGTATATATTCC
Source organism: Marmota flaviventris (assembly GCF_047511675.1). NCBI lineage: Eukaryota > Metazoa > Chordata > Mammalia > Rodentia > Sciuridae > Marmota > Marmota flaviventris. The sequence continues at coordinate 139,987,340 of NC_092503.1, forward strand.
CTGATAAAATGTCTATTTAAATGTTTTGTTTAGTTTTTTTAAATTTTCTTTTTGTGGTATTTGGGATTGAACCTGGTGTGCTCTACCATTAAGATACATCCCCAGCCCTCCCCAACCATTTTTGTATTTTAAAACCTAATTTTAAAAAAACTATTTTTTTAGTTTTTATTTTAAACCAGCTAGCTAAGTTGCCTAGACTGGACTTGAACTTGAATTCCTCTTGCCTCATCCTCCTTAATCTCTTTGGTTATAGGTGTGTACCACCATGCCTGGCTTGCCATTTTTAATTGGGTTGTTTCTTTTATTATTTAGTTGTAAGAGTTCTTTATAAACTCTGAGTATACAGCCTTCATTGTATATAAGATTTGCACATTTATTCTCCTAATTTGTGGCTTGTGTTTATGTATGAAAGTATAATAGTTTTTAAATTTGATAAAATTCAGCTTATCAATTTTTTTCCTTTGCAGATCATGTTTTTGTTGTACTAAGAATCTTTGACTAACCCAAGTCACAAAGATTTTCTGCTGTATTTTCTTCTACATGTTTATTGTGTTTGGCTGTATGATTCATTTTGATTTAAATTTTGTCTGGTTAAAGAAAAGGTTCTAATTCATCTTTTTGAATGTGTGCATCTACTTGTTCCGTAGCCACTTACTGGGGAAACTGTTTCTTCCCCATTGAATTGTCTTGGTGTCTTTGTTAAAAATCTGTGTACTGTGTACCATGAACTCTTGGTTATAGCCTTTTAGCAGGTTTTAAATTGAGTAGTATAAGTTCACAAACTTATTCTTTTTTTCAACATTACTTTGGCTAGTCTAAGCTTCTTTGTGTTGCCCTCCAAATTTTGTAATCAGCTTGCCTATTTTAACGGGGGGAAAATTGTTTGGGATTTCTATATGAAATGCCTTGAATCTGAAGATGACTTTGGGGAGAATTGCCACCTTAATAGCCTTGAGTTAACACAGATTATCTCTACATTATTAACATCAGGCGTTGCTAAACGTTCTTAAAGGACTAGGGTATTGAATATTTCATCCTTGTAAGCCATACTGACAGTCGTATCACAACTGTTTAGCTCTGTGTGATATAGCATGGCTGATGAGTGAGTTGTTACTGTGCTCCAGTAACAGCTTTATTTGCAGAAACTGGAGGCTGGACCATTGAACTTCTGACTCGATCATTTGTATCATTCAGCTTTTTGTAACGGTTACAAAAACACCTGACCAGAATAATTTAAGAGGAGAAAAAGTTTATTTTGAGCTTACAGTTTCAGAGGTTCAGTCCGTGGTGGGCCAATTTCATTGCTCTGGGCATGAGGTGAGCCAGAGCATCATGGATGAAGGGGACAGGGGAGAAAAGCTACTCACCTATTGGTAGTCAAGAAGCAGAGAGAGGAATGAGCCAGGGGGATGAGATATAAAAGCCAAGGGCACGCCTCCAGTCACCTTCTTCCTCCTGCCACACCCCAGCTGTGTACAGTTACCACCTAGTTAGTCCATTCAGATTATTAAACCATCAGTGGATTGATCCACTGATTAGATTTTAGCTCTCATAATTTATTGACTTCACCTCTCTATATTCCTGCATTAACATAGAAGCTTTGGAGGGTTACCTTATATCCAGACCATAACATCATCTTTCATTTCTGTCATTTGTTTTGTAGTTTTCAGAATATAGGTCTTACACCTATCTATCTTATGAAATTTACTTCTAAGTGTTTTATTCTTTTTAGTAGTATTGTGAGTAGAATTCTTTTTAAAATTTATTTTGAGGTTGTTCATATAAATATGATTGATTTTTTTTAACATATTGATCTTGTATTGATACTATGACCTTGCCAGACTTGTTTATTAGTTCTAGAAGGTTTTGTGAATTCCTGGGAAATTTTAGGAACCTTGTTTTTTCCCCTACTTCTGAAACCTCAAATCATATGCCTTGGCATGGGTCCACTTTATCCATTGTGTTGGGCTGACTTCTTTTTTCAATCTTCCATAAGAAAACTGACAAAGGAATTCTTTTCTTGAGTTAGGGGGTTTGTTTTGTTGTTATATGTTTGTAAGAAAAAGAAAAGAGCACTGTTGGGTTGTTACAGCTTTACCAAAAATATTAAAGGAAAAATTTACAAACAATAATAGGTAGGTATGATAAAACTTTAATAATACAGATTATCTGTAGATTTCATTTCTTGGTGCCTGTGGCATAAATACATAAACATTGTTTGCAAAGGTTGCTTAGGTATGTGCTATTTATAAGCAAATTTGTTTTCTAAAACATGCTGGATTAAGGCACACCACACATGTCATTTTGCTGCTGTGCTCATAAACTGTGTTAGTGATTCTGCATTATTGAGTCCCTTAATAGCATGTTTCAACCCTACATGTTTTTAAGTCTTCCTTGGGTTTGTATAACTCATTTCCTCCTAGTAAAGCCAATTGTGTAAGACCTTATTAAAGAGAAGGAATAAAAAGTTTTTTCTAAGATATTGCAGACATGCCAGTACTTCAGGTACAAGGGTTTCATAAGGTGTTGTTCTAGTACAGGGAATCTCTGCCCAGCTCTGTGGAGGGGGCCAAGATTCAGCATCTGACTGTGAGCATGCACATCTGGTTGCTGTTTTCCATCTTCCCATAGAAGAGTGTGATAGTAAATCAGCCTAAATAGATTTTTTAGAAGATTACTGATTGAGTGATTGTTGTTCATCTGTTCACTCATTAACTAGTTGACCAATTTAGTCATCTACTCAGCAACGTTTACTAAGCACCCCATGCATGCTTTTCCCTAGAAATGCAAAGGAAAGTTAGCCCTATTTAGGGGCCAGGTTTCCATTTGGGATAGACAGAAATAGTTTCTTATGCTGCTACCCTATGGAGCTGGAGGAACAGGCTGTGACTCAGCTGAGCAGCTGGCATGGCCAGCAGCTGGTTCCACCATATGTGCAGGCTTCACTTGCCCCTGGATGGACAGTCACGACCTTGACTGGCTGTCAGACTGATGTCTTCATGTCCAGTAGGGCAATCTGGGTGGAGTCACTGGAAGACCTGAACTGTCTTATAATATATCCTTGGGTCCTCCTCATTTGGGGGACTTTGATGGGGGGAAAAGAGCCTTTCCAGAATCAGGCTTTGCCAAAGAAAGATTGCTTTGTCACTTTGTACTTTCTCTTTTTGAAACCCTATGTACTTTATTTTATTGCCATTGATAAGAACATTCCTTAATAGTGCTCAACTTTTTCCCCCTCTTTCATTTATAAGCTCTTATAATTCTAGGACTGTATGAACTGTGTGAACTTTTCATGTAACTGTGAGCTCAGCATCAGGACCAGCATCTCTTACCTCTTTAAGATACTTGAAAAGTTTCAAAATGCACTCTGACCCCAAGCCAGAGAAGAGTACTTCTACAGACTAAAAGAAAAGAAAAGCCACTTTATTTCAGAGAGATCAATGACTTAACCATGCGTTTACATGGTTTAGCCTGAACACACTGAAAATAACAAAATGACCATCTTCCTTTAAAGAGGATGTCTCTTTTTGAGTGTCCTTGAAGATGTAACTAGAGGAATCATGCAGGAAGACTCTCCAGCCTTTGGAGGTTTGGGAAGATTGAATTGAGGTACTAAGAAGAGTAGATCCAACCTTATAATTTTAGTGAGTAGGTTTTCATCTCTTGGTAGTAATTTTAAATCTAGTCCTCTCAAAAGGAGCAGATAGGTGGAACATCCTTGGACAGGTCCATTCTCACCTAAGTATCATTCAGATCTATTTATTTAGATGTAAAATGCGAGGCAAGGGAGATGTTAAGTAGAGAATATTTTGCGGTTGTGTTAGGATACACACTGAACGTGTCATTTTCATGTGCAGTGACAGTTTCAGTTAAACCTCTGTCATTTGAAAATGTAGAAGCAATGAAAAGAATTCTGAGGGAACAGAGCTAGTGATTGGCATACGTATGTGCTTTGTTTGCCTCTGTGTTTTATGTTAACTGATATTTGGTTAAGGTTAACTTGGTCTGGACACCACTGATTCTACTTTATTCGTGATTTTGTTTATTGGTTTCCAACTAAATCTAGTCGACCTCCACACCTCTGCTATAGCAGAACCCCAATAAGGCTCAGATTACATCCCCAGTTGATTTTTCTCTTCTTATTTATGACTTTTTAAAGAGCCCTTGTGCATCTTTCCATTGATGTGTTCCATCCCCATCAGCTGCACAGATGGACACCCGTCTAGTTCTCAACCCGTGTTCCCTTCTGCAGCCTTCTCAGCATAAGTGCTTTGGAAAACCAGCCCTTTAGCCTTTTGTATTTGTCAGAAATCATTTCAGAAGCATGAGGAGATGTCTTCTTTTTTCTCTCATTAGTCGAACAAGTCCACTTACTGAGTGGTTTTTAATGGCTTTTTTCTTTTTCACTTTTAATTTATTTTTCTTAAGGACCTTTTCATAGCTGTATTTTTTTGTTGTTGTTAAAAAAGAATATTAAGTCCTTGTCTCAATTCTCCCCTTATCTAAAATTCTTCCATTATATAGGCATCAATTTTATTCTTATTTACCATATCTGCAGCAAGTTACCCTTAATGGGATACACCTGCCTGTTTTTCCAAACCCTGCATACTTATGCCTTTTGTTTTCTTAAAGAGATAGGGTCTCAATATTGTGCCCAGGCTGGCCAGCAAGTCCTGGGCTCAGGGGATCCAGTTGCCTAGCCTCCAGAGCAGCTGGAACTGCAGGTGCATGCCACTGCACTTCAGCCTTTCACCTCCTGGACCGTGTAGTTCTGTCCTTTCAAGGGTGACGGATAATAGGCAGCTCCCTGCTTTTCGTTCTTTGCCTCTGTAACACACAGTCCAATCTGTCAGCCTGCCGTCCTCTTTCCCTTCCTCCTTAATTTCTATTCATAATTTAGGATTTAACCTGCTAAGTCTTCCTTCATTTATTTCTGTCCCCACTTCAGGCTAAGATGAGGCCTTTCTTTGTATTTCCTAGGAATTTCTCCAAGGCCACCTGAATGATAACTGAGTTTCTCCCCCTGCCTCCCCAATCCAGGATTTTGAGCTCCTTATCTTAGTCAGCTCTGTGCCCCCAGGCTTAGCTCTGGAAACCAGATCAGCAAATGCTTGGTGGAAACCTCCTGGGAGGTTTTGTTTGCTCTTCTCCAGGTTTCTTTCAGTTTCACATCAACCCAGAGGACTTGTGACTTCCTAATGGTCCTGATGGCACCCACCCATTCAGGGAGAGCTCATTCTCAAGCCTGCTGGTGAAGTGACTCAACCATTAGCATGGTCATTCTCAAACCTGGGGGGCTTGATGAAAATGCAGATCCCTGCAGAGATTCCCACGTGTGGAGTTTCTGGGATCCACAGTCCTAAGCAGTGCCTGTCCCTGGTGATTCTAGTGCAAGGGAGTTGTTAACCACTCTCCCAGAAGCACTGCGTTTGGGAATGGAGCCACTTGGAGCCAGCACAAGCTGCTGGCTCCTCTCTGGGTTCTTGGAGCCCATAAACGCGTAGACACCGCAGCCATATGCTACAGCGACCTCTTTCTTACCAGCACAGCCTGTGACCTTCTTGGCAGGAATGGTGAGAGGCACATGTTGTTCAGTTCTTGCAACAGATGTCTTCTTGAAAAGTTGAATACAAATGAAAGTTTTATAAAGGGACAGTGGGACACTAGTAATGAGTTCATTTATAAGTTGAATTGTTAATTCCCAGTTTATTGGTTGTAAGGCCAACATTTTAAAGAACCAGTTTAAATTAAATGCTTTTGCACGTGGTGTATGTTTTTTGAATGTATGAATTTAATAAGGATTCTTTTGCACTGACAGTCACCCATTATCAATCAATCCTTAAATGGTTATTTTAAGCTTTAAGTAACAATATTTTACCACAGTTGAAGAATTGCTTTTGTACTCTCAAAAGCCCTAATTCAGGCTATTCCATTTCTGAGAAGCTGTAGCCCAAGTAGTTTTTTATTGTAGTATGGGCAAGTTTTGCACACTTGTGAGCTAATAGTATTTGCCCACAAAGAAGTCTTAGATGCTGAGGTAAGACAATAGTTCTGAGATGTTAATAAAATATTTCTCTGCAATCTACTACTTCCTCTTTTGTCTTTACTGGATATTCTTTCTGTGCCAACTCCTCAAAATGTGGGGTTTTGATTCTGATGGCCCTTCCCATGTTATATACTGATGCTAAAAAATTTAATTTTTCCAGTGGCTTTCCCTTTCCCTTTCCCTTGTGGAGGTACCTAGCAAATCATTTTACTATCCAGGGGTTAAGTTTTCTCATCAAAAGATAATGAGAGTAAAAACTGCCATCTATTTTTATTTTGGAGACTGTGAATATTCTTAGGGTATGTTTGGCTCAGTAAGATAGAACAGAAGAAGAAAAAGGTATCTTCATTGTATGTAAAATAGTAGTTTTCAGACAAGAGTTTCCCCTTTCTCCCTTTCTGCCTTCTAAGCCCAGACCTGTGGATGAGTCACTTTATAACTCTGGTGGCCATTGAGGCCCAGATTCTCCCTAATTTTAGAGAATGCTTCCAATGTGAGGTTAGTGTCCATGTTTATAGAACTTACTGTCTAGTCTTTCTCTAGACTTTCAGCGTCCCTGGATGGGTTTCATCTTAGCTCCTTATGCTGAGGACAGTTTTCTGAAGGGCATTGTGCCTGTCTTAAATCTCTTTGTTCCTCTAATACCAGGTACAGAGAAGATGCTGAAAATAAGACATGGTAACTCTGAAATTTGTACTTTTGTGTTTGTCAGTAATACAGATTTAACTGTATCTATGTCAGCTTATTTGGAAAGACAATTTTTCATGGTTTCAGGTGGATCTGTGAAGTCAGACTGCTAGATTCTAATATTTGCTGTGTCACTTGGCATCTGAATAAAGTTGGCATTATGATTTGGATATAAGGTGCCCCCCCATTCCTATTAATGCAGTAGGTGAAATGATCAGATTATGAGAGTGGTAACCTAATCAGTGGTTGAATCCATTTGATGGGTTAATAATTTTGCAAGGACTACTGTACTAGGTGGTAATTACATTAGGTGGGGGATGGCTTGAGGAGGTAAGTCACTTGAGGGCATGCCCTTGGGGATTATGTCTTGTCCCCCTGGCTCCTCCATCTCATTTACTGCTTCCTGGCTGACATGAGGTGAATAACTTTCTGCCGCCAATCCCTTCTGCCATGATGTTCTGCCTCACCTTATGTCCAGGGACATGGAACCAGCTGACCATGGACTGAACCTCTGAAACTATGAGCCAAAATAAAATTTTCCTCCTCTATGTTGTTCTTATTGGATATTTTGGTCACAGTGATGAAAAGCTGACTGAAACAGTTGCACAAATTATTTAACCTTTTTAGTTGCCTTGATTTTCTTATGTGGTCACATGGTGTTAGTAATACAGCATTTCTCTCTTAGTTCTTATAAAACACTCAAAATAGTTTTGGGCACATAATTACCTTTTGGTAAATATTAGTTTAATATTTATAATGTGAATGTCATTTTTGTTGCCATTATTATATTTCTCTGATCCTTTGTTTCCTCATTAGTTAAATACATAGGGTTAGACTAAAGATTTATTTCTAAGAAATCTAGGATTTTGACGTTTCATGATTCTGATTGTCTATATATACTTTGATGTCTTTAGGCATTTATTGTCTTAAAATTATCAGAAGGGAACAATGAGTCATATTTCAAAATGTTTATTATATTAATAATACCATAAATTTCAGAATGTCCCTATAGCCACCAAGTATCACAGCTGGAAGGAACCTGAGGGAGGTCAGGGGAGAGATACAGACAGACAGACATACAGATGCATGTGCGCGTGTGCACACCCCCACCCCCCACCCCCCACCCCTCTCACTAAATTAGAGAGACCATGTCTCAGAACAAAAATAAAAAGGACTTGGGATATAGTTCAGTACTAGAGTGCCCCTGGATTCAGTCCTCCATTGGGGAGGGGGCTCAAGAGTTTCTAAGTGGCGTTCCTTATCCTGCAGTGTCCTGCAAAATAATATTCCTAAGGGGAGAAAAATGCACATCTGAGTACCAGGGTTAGTTTAAGATTGCAGAGATGCCAAGTAGATCCTTTTCCCCTTGACTGAAGAAAGAAGAAGAAACAAAAAATAGCTATACAATAAGATCAAAGGAGGATTTGTGTGATGGTGAAATGATGTTATTATCTTATTAGAATAATTGAATTCCCTTTCATATTCTCTTCCAGTGCTTCTTCTTTAAAGAGAGAACTATTAAGGAGAATCAATAATATTGTAGAAAAAAATGCTTATTTTCTAAAATAGAGCTTGACCAGAGAGGACCATTTACTCATAAAACATAATGAGACCATTCTGAATTTCAGTGTTTGACCTGTCATTTTCCCTGTATCTGTGGACTGTGTTACAGAGTCCCTGCGTAATTGGCAGTCCATTTCATTTCCAAACGATTAGTCAACTATTCACACTTTTCACAAGAATGGGATACCTAGGATCTGCAGTCAGTTCTAGGTCTTATAAAGGAAAATGAGAGTAAGATAAGTGTGAAAAGATAATTTCCTTTGTCCTTCTAGGGTAATGTATAGGAGATGTACCTATCAGAATAATTAGAGTTCAGGATTTCTATGTCTGGAATGTGTACCTGTAAAATATAGATGTGTGCCTGGTTTGGCATCCCATAACACCCTTTTCCAGCTCTTGTGGGACAGAAAATATTGGAAAATCTGTCTTCCTGCCCTATCAGTTTTTTGTATTCAAGTCATTTCAAGCCTGATTTGAGTCATTTCAGGACCAACATGAGCCCCTCACACATTGTCCCAACGGTCTTCAGCCTTCGCTGCTCTCACTGTGACCATTTCTTGGAGTCTCTCAGTGGCAGGCTCAAAGCCAGCTAGTATCTCTTTCGTGTTCCCACCAGGGCTCCTCTTGTCCCTAACTGTGCAGTCCTGAGCCCACTCTCTGCCCCCGGCTCATGGTAGGACCACTCCTCCTCCTCATGAAGCCCCACGCACACTTTAGCTCCTGCTTTGCGTCCCTCCTGGTAACAGCTGAAGAGACTCTAGGGTAGCAGGTGACAGTAGCTAATCCGTCCACTGAGTGCTTTCTTGGCCTTCTCCCTAGACAACTGCTCAGATCTGAGAAAACCCCTTCTCACCCCAGCATGTCAGAATCCAGCAGCTCGCTGCTAATTGCCGCTCCAGCCACTCACAGACCATCTGCCAGGCTCTGGAATTCAGTCATGTAGAATATTCTGTACACTGACCATGGCGTCCCTTTATGGAGTAGGATTTCTGTTAGTGACATTGATTCAGAGACATTAATTCAAGGATAAAGTAATAGTACCCCTTGAAAAAATTAAAGGTGATAGAAAAATGTGTGGTGTTTGCCTCTAAACAGATAAGATTTGGGTTTGGAGGAGGAAGTATATAAGATAAACAGAACTTTCACAGTTTTTGTTTTTATTTTAAAGGAACTAGGTTCCATGATCAGTGTCCCTTGACTCTGATCTTCTCGGAAATGGACTCTTAGTGTACTCTTCAACATATCTGAGAGGCTCACTGTGTGGAGTAGGAATTTAGATGGCCTGTATTTGGATTCTGGTTTTGACAGTTGTCAGTTATGTGATCTTATACCAGAAATGTGCCTGAGTCTCATTCTTCTTAACTCCAAAATGGAGACTGATATTGGTACTAACCTCCAAGAGTTACGAAAATTAAAGAATGATGCCTGTAGCACTTAGAACAATTTCTGACACAGACTAAGCCTTCAACATGTGTTAGAACTTCATAAATTGTTTAGAATGTTATTATTACCATTATCAACACCTTTACAAAAGAAATTAATTTTTAGTAAAGAAGCAGAATTTTTTTAAACATACTTGTTTAATTCCACCTGTAAACCGAATTTGTACTTACAGTTTTTAAAATGCTGTTTGTTACCACATATGTAATGCAGAAAAAGATAAATGTTCTGGTTGCTTTATTTCCTCCTTTGTATAATTTTTTATGATAGCTCATAAGTATCTGTAGACTCAAAAATTAGTTTTTTTTTTCCTGTGTAGTTTGTTTTGTGTAATTCTGTATATTATGGATCAGGATTTGCTCAAACTAAACTCAAAAACAAAGTTGAGAACTAGGCTGTGATTGTTAAAAATGCTAAGAAAAAATTTTTTTCCCCAGTCCTGTAAGTATCCTGGAAGAATGTGAATGGAAAATAAGAGTCTATTTTTTTTTAATTATTTAATCTACATTCATGATTCAAATTGTACACACTAATTTTGCCTGACCTCTCCACTTTGCTGTAAACAACCTCAGATAATTTGAGTAGTCTTGGTACAGGAGTATTCTATTTATAACATATACTCTACTGTTTTCTGCTTCTCTTCACGGCCCTTGTTCCTTTCTTCCTGCTCTTACAGATCAGTAAATGACTCCTATGTGAGAGTTTGAGTGTCCTTGGTGGCCATAAGTGAACCCCAGCTTGGGTTTCCAGGCACTGAGAGACTGAACGAGAAGCAGCAGTAGAGGGCGCTGTGGCCTTCATTTCATAGTAATTGAGCCTGCACCAAACATCTTTCATTTGAACAGCTAAAAACGAATTCCCCATATTAATTAAGTCTTGCTGAGGCCTTGTTTAGTGATCCAGTGCTAAGTGCCTGAAATAAGTATATCTTATTTTAATCTTGGGGAAACTGGGTATTAGGGAATTTCCTGAGACTCCATAGGAAGTGTCAGAATTTCAGTAAAATCCCACAGATTCTTCTCTTACCTTTCCATATTCTGGCTGATATCCCAAATGTCCCTTCATTTAGGAAGAGCTGGAAGGAAACCCCAGGAGTTTTAATTTCCTCTCGAATAGTTCCTTTAATGAAAGGAATATGAAATGTATGCTTAAATAAATTGGTTACTTACAACACTACCACCTACTTTAAAATTAATCCTTTTTATTAGACAGCTGTTCTATTGCTCTTTGCTTTTAACCAACAAAGACCCTTAAGAAAAGGAAAATGAAAAATAAATAGCATTCCTGGAATCCTACAGCCTGGTGCAGGCAGATCATATTCTGTGTGATCTTGTTCCCTCATATTATGTGGTGATTAGAGTAGGGCTTCAATCAGCTGGAGGATTCCCCAAGGCAGGGTCTCATCCCACCAGTGCATGTGGCACGCCCCGTCTGACACCAGGGCAACTTGAGAATTGAGCCAGAGAAACTGCAGTGTGGTGCAGCAGATGCGCACTGGTGGTTGCCATGGAGATTGCTAATACTGCTGAAACTCAAAGAAAGGGCACTTGCCGCAGCTCAGGAGCCTGCCTGAAAATGAATGAGAAACAAGCAGAATTCAGAATAGGCCCTCAGCTACTTGTCCCACATGGAGTTTTAATTTCCCTTTCCTTTCCTTCCCTCTTCCTTTTTCAAAGATTAGATTGAAAACAAGGCAATGTTATAAAGCATGCTCAGACCCCTCCGACCTCACTGCAGACTGACATATCCCTGGGATAGATGTATATTAATGACAATGCATGACTAATAGGATTGGGGTTGGGGGCTGGGGTGAGGCCTGTATTGGCCCTTCTGGAGACTATGGGCTGCTTGCCACTGGGGTTTAGTAGGTACCTTGGGATTTGTCTGCAGCATATGCACTGCTGTTAATGATTGAAAAATTACCACAACAATTAGTCATGGATCGCTGAAGGCAGAGCCCCCAAATGTGATGGACAATGTGATTAAATCCATGTATGTGACAATTAACTCTCCTGCAGGTTTATCCACCAAGGAGAGTGCCCTCGGGGTGAGAGCAAAGGGGAATGAGAAGAAGGAAAAACAGGAGAACAAAAAGGAACAGGAGAGAATAATGCTGCAGAATGGGTCTGATACAGCTGGCACTGTTGGCTTTAATCTGATCCTGAATTAATCATAGTTTGATTAATCCTTGTTTTATCACACCTTTATATTGCCCATTTATTTATATCTTCCTTAATTTTATGGAGGCATGACTGATTAAATTCTGCCCATTTCATGTTTTTTAAATTTTAAAATCGGGTCTCTCCATTTAATGTGATGTTCTAGGTGGTCCAAAGTGCAATTATCTCGTAAATGCTAAGCAGGCACCAGACATAGCATGTCATGAATCCCCTTATGTATTACAGCTGAGTAATCCAGAATAAATATTTGTTTGCTCAATATTCTGCTGAAGCAAAAAGAATCCTTGTGATCTCAATCTGTTTGTTTACTTGGGTGGAAAAAATAAGAATACATACACACCCAACTTTGTTAAGTAGGAGGGACACAAATTCAATTTGTGTCTCAGAAAACTTGGTGCACAAGGAAAAATAATATTATCATTTGTATGAACAGCCTGAAAATATATATCCATAACATAAGAGGATTCTGTTTACAGCCCATAGATAATGTTCATCTATAGAATTGTTTTTAACCAGTGCATACTGCTCTTATTTTTGTTTTAGGTGTTATTTTTGGTGTTCTCCATATTTGCATACAAAACATTGCATTCAAATAATGCCAGGGAGTTTGTGACACAAACTAGCACAAGCAAAGACTCATGCTTTGTATCCCATGCACTTTGGATGCACTGTGTGGGTGAAGAATTCCCCACTCCTAATTTATGAGAGGGTGACCAAAGCTTTATAAAACATTGACTAATGTGCACACCTGTAATCCCAGCTACTGAGGAGGTTGAGGCAGGAGGATTTTAAGTCTGAGATCAGCCCCAGCAAGCAAGACCCTGTTTGGAAAAAAATTAATAAATAAATAAGAAGGTCTGGGGATATAGCTCAGTGGCAGAGTATACCTGGGTTCAATGCCCAGTAATTAAGTGGGAACAATATTGAAATATATATGCATATATGATTTTTCTTCTTTCAGAATTCCTTAAGCTATCCTGTTGCTCTTGTTAAAACTGAATTTGATAGAAGAGTCAGTTTTTTTATTTGCAGATTAATTTGGATTATCTTTGTTAACTTCCATTCCAGCTTGATGTACCCAGGCATATGAAGGTAGAGGATTTGTTTCTGATGTTGGCATAGTACAAGAAAATAATGAATGCCAGCAAAGATTTCACTGCATAGGTGGCACAAAATGGATGCTGCTCTGTGAGATTTCTCTAGAGACTTGCCTCCCTAACTGCTGATATCACCACTTTTTACAGTACTGAATAAGAAACCCAGTCTAGCTGCATGATTTGAGAACTTCAGTATCCCTCCCACTGACCTTGTTACCAAATGTTCTTCTATAAGCCTCCCAATAACCAACCCTTCAGTTCTGCCTGGGATTAAGATGAAGAGTGGAAAACATTTCATTTGTGAAATATTCTTCATTACCTCCAAACTCAAGTAACTGCATACCTTTGAGCTACCATTACATTTCTGTATTTCCTAATGGCACATTGCCACTGTCTGCCTGTGTTAATATCTGCCAGACTTTAATGATCAGGACCACTCGACACTTTGCTCATTTGCTTTTTGCTAATGCATTATTTAATTTTTATTTACTGAATGAGTAATGTATACGGGGCAGTAAGCTTGGTACTTGGAGTGGAGATGAAGAGAGAAGATGGACACTTGTATTTTATGCTGAAGGAATATTGCAGAAATCGGACAGACAAAAAGAGCTGTGTTCAAGGTGGAAATTGGCAGGTGCCACAAGGAGAAAACTATATGAAAGGATGTGATTGTTAGTAGATAGGAGAAATGACATCTTGACCGATTTTGGGGAAGATTTTGTGGTATTTGACTTAAGTCTTTGAAGAGGGTCCTGATTTACTCATAGCCAATGGCCAGAGGCTAAATTTCTTATTCTTGAAAAGAAGTATATAATGAGCACCAGCAAAGATTTCACTGCATAGGTGGCACAAAATGGATGCTGCACGTGCAAGAATGTGGCCTCGGCACTGCTGTGGACATGACAGACAAAAAAATTAATTGGAATGTATGATGTGGAGACAGCCATGGAGTCAGGTCTCGAAGGACTTGAAATGCTTAGCTGAAGAGATTGGACTTAATTTCATTCCTCTAAAGTGAAGCTTTAGGTAGAATCCCACCTCTAGCCCATGGCCTTCAAGGCTCTATACAGTGGCCTCTGGCTCCTGCTCTGAGAGCATTGACCACCCACGCCTTCCATGATTCCCAGTAGTCACACTGTTTTCTGTTTCTTGAGCAGGCTGACCTTCTTTGGGCCAGAGTCTCTGTTTTTATCTTGCCTCTGTCGCTGAGACCCTCCTTCCCTATGTATTTGCATGAACACCTCCTCTCATTACTCAGGTGCAACGCAGAGAGTCCCTCTTCCACAGGTGGCTTCTCTACCAACCTCCAGTTTTCCTCTCTCCATCCTGGACAGGGTGGTGTGCTGCCATGGACATTGGTGGTTGCTCCTTTGGTTTTATTTCTCTTCTCATTTTCCTCAAGTGGCCGCTCTGATCCTGGAAACTCAAGGGAAGGTCTCTTATTCTTTGTTCAGGAGCAGATCATGATTAATCTAAGCACAGTAATTCTCTCCTTATCAGTGGTTGATTTGGTCATGGGCCTGTGACCCAACACTGGGCCAATGGGACATAAGAGGCAATCATCCTGGGGCTTCTGGAAAGGTAGACTCACTTCTGAGAAAGTGCCACAGGGAAAGGTGACCTCTTCTTCATTCCCTGGAAGTTGAAAATCAGGAGATATTCGGATTTGCAGCCTAAGGATAAAGCCAGTGCCTGAGGAAGGCAGCCCCGGGAGGACTGCAAAGAGCCAGGCTCCTGCCCAGAACCCTCTCCCAGTTCGTTTGTTTTGGGAGATGTTATTTCCTCCTGAGGAAATAACTTTATATTATTTCATAATCTGATTTTTTTTTGCCTAAATCAAAAGCATTTGAATTGATTTTTTTAAAAAATATTGCCCTGCTCTGTTTCCTTTGTTAATTATCAATCTGTGAATTATCCTATTTTTTTAAAAAATTTCTATTTATTGTCTGTCTTCTTTACTAGAATTTAAGCTTCAGTTGGGCAAGCACTTATCCATCTGTTGACTCTTGAATCCACAACTTCTGGCACAGTGTGAAGGTGTGAGTCGGTGATCAGTAAACATGTAGTTGAGTGAACGAATGGAGTGATTGAGGGAGGTTAATGTGGCCTTGTATGAAATATCACAGGGGAGGCTGGAGAGAGCCAGTGGAAGGTAGTTGCTACTGCAGAGAAGTTCATAAAGAGGCAATAAAAATGGTGGGGGCCACTGTAATGGGGAGAGGTCATGACAACTGAGGGAGCTGCAGCAGAGGGGAGCCGGGAGGAGAGTTGGGATTTACCACCGAGGCTGGTACCCATGGTTATGGAGAAGAATGGGGGATGTGGGAGGAAGAGCATTGCGATTTCTTGAAGAGAAGTGAATTTTTGAAATGTAGAACATCAGTTGCTGGTTACACATCAGCAGAGAGCTCTGGTTGCTAGTCGAAAATGCAGGAATGAAGATAGACCACTTTTAGAGTCAGAAGGAAATATCCCTGTCTTTCTTTGTAGAGATAATTAGGCCTGGCAATGGATGCTTTTCTTTCCTAGTTTTTACACATGACTTGAAAGCAGGGTCTGTATCCAATTCAACTTTATATGTACTGAGCTCCTATTGCATTTGCCTATCCTAACACTTTATATAGTTTCATAATTAAGGCAAAACAAAAAATGAAGACCTAGTCTGTCCTTGGTTCTTACAGGGCTAAACAGAACTAATGTCTAAAGAGCTGTAGGAACTAGTTTCTGCACAGTGACAGTCCAGAACAGACCTCCTGCAGATGCTCCCTATCTCATTACCTATCTTATTTTCTTCCTGACATTTATCACTTTCCTGAAATATCCCTTTTATCTTGTATCCATGAAAACAGACCCCCTGGCTTGTCTTGCTTTAGTGTCTACAGAACATGTAATATAGTGATTCGGAACATGGGCTATGGAGTGAGACTGCCTGAGTTTGAATCTTATCTCACTAGCTGGGTGACCTTGGGCAAATTGTCTAACCTCTCTGAGCCTCAATTCCTAGATACTGTAATTAATTAATGTTGTGTGCACATGCATAATTAACTAGTATCTTTTGAGGATTAAGTGAATAAAGCCTCTAGAAAATACTCTGGCAGCGCTTGTTATATATAAAGTGCAGAGTCAGTATTGAGCTGGTATATGAAGGCATTCAGTAAATATGCATGGAACCCAATTGAAAGAACACAGATTGATGTGGCTGCAATGGTGGCTTCAGATAATCTCCTTAGCCTGATCTGGGACCAGTTACTGACCTGTGTGTTCATTGGTAGTAGTGAATCTCTAGATGATGATTCTCTAGATGATGGTAACATCTCTTATGTGGTGTTTTATAAATTATTTTCTCATGATATGATCCCAGTCCAACAGCCAACTTTGGGAACAAACAGCAAATATCATTTCCATTTCATGAAAGAAGCAGCTTAGGCACAAAAGTTAAATACCCTGAATAACTAATGGCAGAAACATGAGTAGAACATGAGCCTCCTATTTCCCAACCTCTGGCTCGAGCTACCTATCTGTTCATCCCAGTTTGTGCTACCAGTAAAAGTAGGATAAATGACCCATGGCAAGATAAGAGTGTTTAAACCACTGTGGCTCCTTTAAGTGGGCTGAACACCCTCAACTTGCAAGTTGCAACACCATCATTAAAATGGTTGGATTTGGTGGCAAAGTAGTTCACCCAGGGCAGTTTCTCTAGCTTCCTCCAAATTGGAGCTAGCTTGGGCCATCTCATGTACAGTGACCCAGTGGTGGCTTGCTCCTTTTGGAAGATATGATTTGCTTCCCAGATTTGTCCCTCTTCTCCCTCTGAGGTAAGGAGAAGGTGTTGAGCCTCAAGGGTGAGTAACACAGAGCCCTAAATTCTTGGTGCAATTGCAAGTATTTTTAGAAGCCTTCTATTTTTTCTTGACTATAAAATATGCAAATTGTTGACTCCAACATATGTTCATGTTTATTTTAATATATAAAAGCACTTAAATTATTTGTCATGTGAACTCCATTTTACTGAAACTGTGCATCTGCTTCCTGGATGTGTGGCACTGTGTACTCAGTCCCGAGTTGATCATACCCAGGTTTAGGGTCTGCTCATCTGGGGCATGTTTGGTCCTCTGGATGCAGGTCTTTATTTGTGGTCCCTTTGTTTGGCATTCCTTGCTGGGGCTACACCATTTAGCCTGTTGTCTACAAAATGTGTTGGATTTATTTGCTCTTTCTTGTTGGTGTAGTTATGTTCTACTCATTCTACTCAAAATCTGTTATATCCTATTTCAGGAAATACCACCATAAACAAGGTAGCATGACCTAGAAGATGTTTAAGGAGGCTGGACTAGGAATTGAGCTTGACTTTCCTCTGTGCGGCCAACAAGCAGTCTTTCCTTCAAAACCCAGAAGTAGGAGAGTCTCCAGATAGTCATCTGGTCTTGTCTCCCAGCAAGAGAAAGCCATTTCTAATATGTAACTGTTTATTTTTTTCAGTTCTATCACTTTCTGAGTGCTAACTTCAGCTTATACATAATATATCTATAGAAGTTATAGGTTATAGCTTATAGAAAAACTAGTAGAGCTCAAATCTATGCATATAAAAACAATTGCCAAACCCCTGTGCAGTGACCCATGACCCAGTTCAGGTAGTATTATATACTTAAAATTGCAGAATGGTTTTTAAGAATCACTGTGTTCTGAACCATACTATTGGATACATTTAACCTTAATTTTTAAGGTTAAGTTACAACTTTAAGGCAGTTAAACAAAAACCTGTACAGCCACATCTGCATTTACCAGCCACAGGGAGACAACATCAGCTAGCCATATTGAAGCATCTCCTTCTAGTGAAGTGCTCTCCTCCTTATGAGCCTGCAAAGGGCAGGGCAGTTGGAAGAGTCAGGGATCAAAAGTCACATTCACCTAGCCAGGCACAGTGGCACACGCCTGTAATCCCAGAGGCTCAGAAGCTGAGGTAGAAGGATTGTGAGTTCAAAGCCAGCCTCAGCAAAAGTGAGGTACTAAGCAACTCAGTGAGAACCTATCTCCAGATAAAATACAAAATAGGGCTGGGGATGTGGCTCAGTGGCTGAGTGCCCATGAGTTCAATCCCTGGTACCAAAAAAAAAAAAAAAAAAGTCATTCTCTCACATCTGTGTCTGGATCTTCCACCTCCCCACGTAGTGGGTACACAGACACTGACACAGGACATACACTGATGTGAGCATACACACACATGCATGTTGTCATACTTTATTGAAATTTCCTTTTCTTGCAGGTTATGTTTCACCTAAAACCTAAAGAAGGGACTGGGCTGAGGAAGGACAAGTAGTGGTTTGTGTAGACTTCATGAGGGCTGTCACTGGGCCTTCCCATGACAACTTCCTCCTTTTACAGATAAGTTGATTGACATGCCTGAAGACACATGATGTTCATGGGGACACAGAGCACTTCCCGAAAACTTTAGGTACATGCCTCTGAGCCTCAGTCCAGTGCCCCTTCTTTCCAGCAAAATGTCTTAAGCCCACAGGGAAGAAGACATTGGCAAGGGCTCAGATATTAGACTTTCACTGCTTGAGGAAGATTCTTTAATTGCAGGTTTTATATTTGGTTTATTTCTAAAGATAAAATCTCAGGTTTCTAACCCACTAACATGTAAACCTCTGGTACACAGATCATATGAGCCATGTGATTCTCATTCCCTGATGTAGAGAACATGAATTTCTGGTAAGAAGGAAAGGTGGGTGTGAACTGCTGTAGTCTTCCTTGGCTTCAGTTTTGTTTTCCACACTTTCAGCTACTTATGGTCAATGTGTTGTGAGAATATTTAATTGAAAATTCCAGTATAAACACATTATGAATTTAAGTTGTATGCCACCCTCAGTAGCATGATGAGATCTCTAGAAGTCCTGCCTTGTCCCACCTGAGATGTGAATCATCCCTTTGCTCAGCTTGTCCTCAGTGTGTATGCTACTAGCCTGTTAAGTCACTTAGTAGTGATCTTGTCAAATAGGCATTGTCACTTTAGATCAGTCATCAGGACAGTGAGAGTACAAATACGAGAGAAAGAAGTCACATTCACATAACTTTATTACAGTATATTGTTATAATTGTTTTTTTTAACTATTATTGTTCATCTCTTACTGTGCCTAATTTTAAAATTAGACTTTATCATAGGTGTGTATGTACAGGAAAAAACAGCATAGGATTCTGTACTGTCCACAGTTAGAGGCATCCATGGGGGTCCTGGAACATGTCCCCATTGGTGGGGGATGTCTGTATTTCTTGGGACTGGGAAATGCTGGTGGAGCATATGGCTTGTCATAGCCATAGTGTTCTCAAGACTTGGCTGAAAACTACCGTCTCCCCTCTACAGTTGAACTCAGCTCAGTGCCTTAATTTATCTAACGAAAGATGTACATTGTATGTGTGGACATTCACAAGGCATCTGATAAAATCTCCCCAGAGGCCTTTGCAAGCAACATGGAGAAACATGGGCTGGGTAGAAGAGTAAGACATTTAGTTACATTTGTCTTCATTTCAACAGATCTTCCCAAAGTGCAGATTATTGACTTAATATTAACCTGAAGGAGTATTTCTAGCAGAATGATGCAGAGCCCTGTCCTCAGACTTGTCTTGTTCATGATTTTTATCAATGACTTTGATGAAGATATGTTTATCAAATTGACAGTTGATCCTAGCCTGGGAGGGATAGCTAATATGATTAGTGTCTTGATCTATGTCAAGAAAATCCTGATAGTCAAAAATGATGCACCAGAAATAACTCAGTGAAGAATAGTAAAGTTAAATATAAAATCTTCAAATTAGGTTTAAAAAATTAATTGCACAACTCCGGGGTGGGGAGAAATGGAGGATGTAATTTGTCACAAATTCAATTTGAGTTAACTTATGGTAAGGCCATTGAAAAATGTAGGTAATATTATTAGAATTGCATATGCAGTTCAAGAAAAGTAATAACACAAAGCAGACCACATTTGGATCATTGTCTTGAATGTTGCTTTTTCAGCTCCTTACCTGAGATATATTAAAACCCAGAGATTACCAAATGGCACACCTATTTTAATGAGTTAAGTGAAAATATTCTAATTTGCAAGTTGAGATATCTCATTTATGGATAAATTCTTTGAAATGGAAATTCCATTTTAAAAAATATTTTTGGAAATTGTTAAAGATCTGGAGCAAGTCCTGCTTTTTGTTATCTCCCTCCTCCCTCTGTCACTCCAGGCCCCACTTCTGTTATCTCTTCTACTTAAAGCCTGCAAATGAGCATCTTCTTTCTGAGTTGACTAAAATCTTTATCCCTCATCCTGTGTTAAATGCATGGTGAATTTAAAGTGTATAATGCTTCTTTCTGTAAAATGGATTCTATAGGATCAATGGAAGACTCTGAAAATGAGAACAGTACTGTCTGGCTCTGTGTGTACAAACATACGTTTGTGTGTGTGTGCTAGTCGAATCCTTTTTTGCAAAATGAAAAATGAGAACAC
Organism: Marmota flaviventris; assembly: GCF_047511675.1. Lineage (NCBI taxonomy): Eukaryota > Metazoa > Chordata > Mammalia > Rodentia > Sciuridae > Marmota > Marmota flaviventris. The sequence continues at coordinate 140,007,846 of NC_092503.1, forward strand.
TCTTTAAAAAATCTCTCTGTAGTTAGCCTGCAGGACGGAGTTTACTGGCAGCAGGAAAAGGCAGCCAGTCCTTTTTGTGCGTCTTACACCTCCTTTTCAATTCCACATCTCTTCCCCCTGGAAAGAGAAATATTCTGGCACCAGCATCTTTTCGTCTCGGTTCAGAACGGGTACCACCTGCCTCCAGAGCCCAGGGGAGCCCTCTGTGTGTTCCTCCCAGGCACACCACATGGAAGCTTGGACACGGTGCCAGGCCGATGTGCAAAGAGGCAGGGCGGGAGGGGAGGGAGGGTGCTGGAGCCCTGTGAAGCTTTTAGCGACTGCTGAACCTGTGAGCTAGTCAAGGCTGCCCTGCTGGTGTGAGAGGGGACTGAAAGGCATGGGCCATATTGCAAGCTGTCGGTTGGACACAGAACAAGTTGTACTACCTTATAGTTTCTTTTTCCTCTGCTTTGGGTGCCCCTGAATCCAG